>NW_006296625.1:1728320-1752663 GCF_000327345.1 Myotis davidii | reverse complement strand
ATTATTACATATTTCACACTAAAGTTTCTTTTTCTGGAAGGGGGAGTACATTATTCAGAATATATTTAGTTTCCAGAGATCAGATACATTTAAACATGTACCTTTCAACACAGAAGTGTAATTCATTTCCTTTGTGGGTTTCAAAGCCATATAAAATATATCTATGTTCCAAATTCCTTTAAATTCTAAAATCTCTAGACTGATCTTGTCCTTCCTCTTGTCTCTAACTTTTCAAGCAATAGGGGTGGATGGGGAGGTTGCAGACCTCTTTTATCTCTATAACTGTGGGTGACTTCTGCCATTCAAAAGGAATGTTTGGAGTTGACATTATCACTCTAATTACATTTCAATTTTTCTTCTAGTCTGAAAAATGGACTCTATTACTGTATAATATTTTTAAAGAGTTGGCTTAAAAATCTGGAATTTACTAATCAAGGCTGATAATGTGTTCTAGATGGGATTTTGGCTAATAAGGTGCAGATCTAAACATAGCTGTCGCTTATCCTAAATACGCATGGTTGTTTGTTTTTTCAGCTTTCCTCACAGAAGTCAGTGCCATGGATACCCATGCTAAAATCCCTGCCACTTTGGGCCATTGTCGTTGCACACTTTTCTTATAACTGGACTTTTTATACCTTGTTGACATTATTGCCTACTTATATGAAGGAGATCCTAAGGTTCAATGTTCAAGAGGTAAGAAAATATAATCTATGCTTCTTATATAAAGTACAGATTTTGAACTGCACACAGAATTTGTTTTTATCCATGAGAAATTCAGTTATTTTTACCTTCCATTTTACTCTAATTACCAAATTTTAAAGACTTCTCTTTTTTGCTTCACAGTTGCCAGGAGCCGGTCCATCCTTGCTGTTTCAAGGGACCTGGCATATATGGCATACTGTTCTTAATATGTTTGGTCACCTTCTTGGCACTATGTGTTTTAACCAAGGTCACCTCTCTGAGAAAGGTTGTTTCCCCAGGTAGGGATTTTCCCCTGAAGTTAGGGAGGGAATAAAACCCCTTAACTAACCAGAACTTGGCTAGAAGACCTAGACAGAACTTGGCTGGAGATGCTGGCTACAGAACCTGGCTGAAGAACCTAGCAAGAGAACGTGGCTAGAGAACCTGGACAGAACCTGGCGACTGAACCTGCCTGGAGAACCTAGCAAGAGAACATGGCCACAGAACCTGGCTGGAGATCCTAACCAGAACTTCGCTGGAGATCCTGACTAGAACTTGGCTAGAGATCCTGCCTAGGCTGCTGATCAACTGAACGCTGTCTCCGTGTCATTCCTTCTTCGCCGACTCCGTCCACACCTTTGGGGAACCCCTGGACCTGCTGGGGTTGGACCCCGGCACACAGTTATTCTTTCTTTTTTAGTCAGTGTGTGTAAACTCTTGATTCATGGTATCTTTTAGCTGGAACCCCAGTAACTATAAAGTCCTGCTAATCCCTGGTAACTTGCAGGATATCAGATCTATGTTCCAAATTCCTTTAGACTCTAAAACTTAAAGTAGCACCAACATTCACTTCTACAAAGGATAGTAGCAGGACTGCTGGCAGCTGAGCAAGGAGCTGGAAAGTGCAGGGTTCTTGTGCGGAGGCTACTCTGCAGCATCATTTAGGATTGGAAAAGCTCTAGTTGTAAAGCTGTATAAGAAGGACCTTCCTGAAACTGCCAGTTCCTTTGAACTCATCAGCTGAGGTAGTTCCTATTATCTCTATTTACATTGGTGGATTTTGTCTTTAAAGAGATTGAGGAAGAGCCTAAAGAGAAAGAGGCACGGTGTGTAAGGAAAATTGGTGGTATTTTTGCTTTCAAAATTAAGATAAATTAAAGACAAATGTAAGAGTTAAAATGATAAAACTCTTAGAAAGTATACATCTCTGTGACCTTGGACTAGGTAAGTTTCTTATATATTAACACTAAAAGCACAAGTAATCAAAGTAAAAAACTAGATAAGTTGTACTTCATCAAAATTAAAAACTTTTGTGCATCAAAGGACACTATCAAGAATGCAAACCCACTGGAGGGGAGAAAATATTTGCAAGGCACATATCTGATAAGGGTTTAGTACCCACATTATATAAAGAACCCTTACAACTCAATAATGAAAACACCATTTTTTAAATGAGCAAATGATTTGAATGGACATTTCTCCAGAGATATAAAGTGGCCAATAAGCCCATGTAAAGATGCTCAGCATCATAAATCATTAGGGAAATGTCAATGAAAACCATAACCATATACCACTTCACACCTGTTAGAATTAAAAACAAACAGAAAATAACAAGTGCTGAGGATGTAGAGGAAATGAAACCTTCATACACTACTGGTGGGAATGTAAAATGGTGTAGCCATTGTGGAAAAGAGTTCATCAATTCCTCAAAAAAAATTTAAACAAAGTTATCATATGACCCAGTAATTCCATTCCTAAGTTTATACGAAGAGTATTGAAAACATAGGTCCACACAAATACATTTACACAAATGTTTGTAACAGCATTACACATACTAACCAAAAAGTGGAAATAACCCAAATGTCGATCAGCTAGTGATTAGATAAACAAAAGGTAGTATATTTATATAATGGAATATCACTCAGCCACAAAGTGAGATAGCCCTTGTTGGGGCCCAGGGAAGGCCAACCCAAGATATCCCACAATGGCATATTGATTATTTCTAAGTGGTAAAATCACTTAAGAAGCATATATTCTTTCTGATGTTCATAGCAGCACAATTTATAATAGCTAAGATTTGAAAACAGCCCACGTGCCTATCAGTAGATGAGTGGATAAACAAGCTGTGGTACATTTACACCATGGAATACAATGCAGCAGTAAAAAAGAAGGGTCTCTTACATTTTGAGACAGCATGGAGGGACCTGAAGAGTATTATGTTAAGTGAAATAAGCCAGTCAGAAAAAGACAAGCATCACATGATCTCACTCATCTGTGGAATCTAATGAACAAAATTAACAGTTGAACAAAACAGATCCAGAGACATGGAAGAAGGGAACAGATGTGGAACCTCAAAGGGAAGGCAGAGGGAAGAGATCAACCAAAAAAATGTATACAGATCTAAATATTATTCCACTGAGGTTTCTATTTGAGATTTTCCCGGGAGAACTATGGAAAGAATGAAATATCAATAGCTAGCCAGTAATTACTGCTGTGCACTTAATTGCCTTTATTTTTTTAAAAATATATTTTATTGATTTTTTACAGAGAGAAAGGGAGAGGGATAGAGAGTTTGAAACATCAATGAGAGAGAAACATTGATCAGCTGCCTCTGCACACCCCCCACTGGGGATGTGTCTGCAACCAAGGAACCATGCCCTTGACTGGAATCGAAACTGGGACCCCTCAGTCTGCAGGTCAACGCTGTATCCACTGAACCAAATCAGCTAGGGCTGCCTTTGTTTTTTATGGAATTTTTAAAGTTCTATAATGAGATATTTTAAAATAGGAATCTTTTATCTTGCATTTCATATTTTAAAAGACATTTTCTTTTTTGAATCAAATTTTTTAAAAATGTGAATAGAGTTTGACAGTAATTCTCTACTTAAATAGAAGCTTTTTTATTGAGGTAACATCGATTAATAACATTATATACATTTCAGGTATACAATATTATAATTTGATATTTGTATACACTATAGTGAGCTCATCACCAAAAGCCTAGTTTCCATACGTCATCATATATTTGACCCCCTAAAAGCCTCTTTTTAACATGGATTTTTTCCTTGAGAAACCAATTTATTACATTCATGAAATGGCCTTTCCTTAGGATAAGGCTAGCTTTGTATTTAAAATTATAATCTCATTAATTAAAAAATGTAAAGCTTTTGATCTCGTTATAATCTTGCTTTTTCATGTAATTTTAGTTTCATTAGTTATCCTACCATTTCTTCTTTTTCCTAGTTTTTTTCAATTCTAGCGTCCATATTTCTTACAACTCAGTGAGAGCCGGAGCAATATCTATTACCCTATTTTAGATATTAATATTTTGGGATCAATTTTTTTAAATAAATAAATACAAGGAATTTTATCCTTGCACAGAAAGTTGAATAACTGTAGAAGATACTCATGGAATGAATAAATGTTGAAGATTTTAGTAGTTTTAGATTGTTGGGAGTTTTTAACATTGTAGCTTTAGAAAAAAAAATTGGAGCTTTAAGTGGAAAAATTCAGTAACTCTCTGGAATTATCAGCCTTATCCCATTAGGGAACAAAACCAAGATCTGAAAATTCATTTCTCTACTTGCTACAGCTTATTTATCTTTAGGATTCTTCCCCAAGTAACAATAAATTTAATCGCACTATGGAGAAGTCTAAATGGAATAAAATTTAAAGAGGAAATTACACAGCAAAATACCAGAAAGAAACAAAAATTTTCAGTTACAGCCCTAGCTGGTTTGGCTCAGTGGATAGAGCATCAGCCTGCAGACTGAAGGGTCCCAAGTTCAATTCCAGTTCAAGAGCACATGCCTGGGTTGCAGGCTTGATCCCTGGTGGGAGATATGCAGGAGGCAGCCAATGATTCTCTCTCACCATTGATGGTTGTATCTCTCTCTCACGCTCCCTTCCTCTCTGAAATCAACGAAGATACATGTTTTGTTTTTTTGTTGTTTTTTTAAATTTCAGTTATAGAAGAATTGGAAGCATACAGCATCTGAATAAAAAAAACCAAACTATGATGAAAGAAATATTTTCTTAAGCACTTTAATTTAAAATATTAAATTTTTCTGGTCTGCACCATGAATGATGCTTAAATGGATTATAAGATTTAATTATTGCTGATAAAATATCTTTCTGCCTTTTTTGTGTTTGTAAACACTAACACGTGTATCCATCTCTCTTAGACTATAAAAACATTTGTATGTGTGTGTGTGTGTTTGTGTTTTGGTGTTGTTGTTTTTTTCATTTAGTCTTGGCACCTCAGACTTATGCTGAGGAAAAATGAACGGAAGAAAAATTTCTCTTATTCTGAGTGTGTTTTCTTCATTTTACAGAATTTGTGATGTCCTAAAAAACTGTCAAGTAATTTCCTACAAAAATAACACATTTCCATGATTAGTTCTGTTTCATATCTCCTGGTGTTTTCATTTTGTTTAGGTGGTAACTTAAAGCAAGAAGTAAAAGATAGAGTGTCTCTCAATCATAGCCTTTGTCCTCTGCTCAAAGTATGTGCTAACGCACCAGGCACCTGACCTAGATGGTGTTCACTTAAGAATAACTTGTTGAGATATATATTTGACTTATATGTTTTCTGTATGTGTTTTATTTTATAATAAAAATATTTTTAAGATAAAAATAAATGACACTCAAGACAAAAACTTCAGTGGGGAAAATCCATAGGCTAATAGAAAGACTTATCTTCTCTCACTGAAGCTACTGCCCAAGTCCCAAAATAACATTCAAGATTGCCTTGAGCAGATTGGACTATAGTGAGCCCTGTTTCCCTTTGAGACAGGATCTTAGGGACTGCATTGAACTGAATCCCAAAATCCTTCTATAGACCAAACTTATTTACTGTCTATAGTAATACCTGGTAATATGCTAATTAGACCAGACATCCTTCCGTACGACCTTCCGGACAAAGCCGGGGCTGTGAGGGAAGTCCAGGTCCCGGGTGCCTACTAGCAGCCGAAGGGAAGCCTGGGTCCTGGGTGCCAGAGGGAAGCCGGGGGACAGAAGGCCTACTCTTGCACGAATTTCATGCATTGGGCCTCTAGTACCTATATAAAAATTAACAGTTTATTGCTATGGATTTACTTTGTTTTTGAGTGGTGAATGCGTGCATGCGTACGTGCATGCGTGCGTGTGTGTGTGTGTGTGTATGTATGTGTATGTGTTAGTTCTTCCTCTCATCATAATTAATTCCGTATCTTCTTATTCCTCCCAGAATGGAATTTTATCTGCAGTGCCTTATTTTGGCTGTTGGTTATGTATGATCATGTCTGGTCAAGCTGCTGACCATTTAAGGGCAAAATGGAATTTTTCAACCGTATGTGTTCGAAAATTTTTTAGCCTTATAGGTAAGTGATGTGAATCAGGTTTTGTGTGGGCTCACAATTATTTACTATGTTTACAGTGTAAAGCAAGGTACAAATGCTAATATTAGTCATTTATTTTGTTCACATATTAAAATATATTTTAATGCATGTAGTATATTTGTTTATAGAATTATTCCAGGTAGGATAATTCTGTAAACATTCTGGGCACCTACCACTGAAAGTTGCTGTCCTGTTTCACTGCTTACTTACTTCAACTCTCAAGAAGTTATTCCACATCTTTAAGTGAAATAAATCTCTTTAGATTAAACAAGGGGGCCTTTCTCTTTTTTGGCTTTCTGTGGACCTGCTCTCTTCAGTATGGTAGCCACCAGGCAGATGTCTCTATTGTAATTCAGTTGAAACTTAAAAATAAGTTTCTCAGTTGCAGTTTCAGTATACACAAATACAACAATTCTGTTCTCACAGAGATTGGATTGCACTGCTGTAGACACAGAAAAAATGGCAGCCCACTCATAAGTCCTCTTCTGTTACTTGTATTCCATGCTTAACTGCCTGTAATAAACTATGTGTATTGTTTGCAGTTGTTAAGACCTATATGGAGTGTTTTTCTAACTTTATTTAACAGTTTATCATTTAGTTTATTTTCTTTGAATTTTAAATCACACTCTGTATCAGCTATTGCTGCTCTCTGGGACCATATTTTTCATCATTCTCTTCTTGCTCTTTTCTATAACATTGTAGAACTTTAGCTGACTCTTGGTCACATGTAGATTTAATGGCAATGCATAATAAGACTTTACTTTTACTTTTATATTGGTTGCATTATGCCAATATGTTTTCCACAAATTTTTTTCATGAAACTATTAATTTAAATTGAGTCTCCTAGGCAATACAATGTTTCTACAGTAGGTGGCAGTAATATCCAATCTCAGATTTATACTATATTAAGGTAGAGCAGGCAAATATTAATGCTGGGGCTTCTTTTCTTTTTGTAACCTTTTCACTTCAGGAATGATTGGACCTGCAGTGTTCCTGGTAGCTGCTGGATTTATAGGTTGTGATTACTCTTTGGCTGTTGCATTCCTAACCATATCAACAACCCTGGGAGGCTTTTGTTCTTCTGGATTTAGCATCAACCACCTGGATATTGCTCCTTCGTGAGTACTAATGGAAAGATTGGCTGTGATTAAATTATTTTGTAACTGTGGTAAAATATACATAACATAATATTTATCATTTTTAGTGTACAGTTCTGTGCCATTAAGTGCATTACCATTGTTGTGCAACCATCACCACAAGTCCATCTCCAGAACTTTGTCATCTTCCCAAACGGAAACTCCCTAACCATTAAACACTAACGCCCAATCCCCTTCCCCCACAGTTCTGGCAACCACCGTTCCACTTTCTGCCTCTATGAATTTGACTACTCTAGGGATGATTTTAAATTCTTGAAGATGTTTTTAAATTTAAATTTCTAACTACCAACATTTCTGTACACACTGTTTCCATAAAAACATTACATAAAATACATTATAACTGCTGCTGATCATACTGAGAAAGTACGATCAGTGCTGCATATACCCTTAACAGTGGGGAATCAAGTAGAGAAAACCTGGAACAGTTAGGCATTGGACCAAGAAACCATTTGAAGTAAAAGGTAGCCTAAGCAAAAGCTCCAAGACTATAAGCTCTGAGAGTGCAGAGGCCAAGTCTGTCTTCTCTACCACAGTAGTACCGGCACCTGGCCTGCCCTGGGCCATGGTGAGTACTCAGTCAAATACAGAATTCTCAGTCAACATGCAAAATCTTCCACATTATGGTTCCAACGTATCTTTATAATTTTAGTCCTCCCTCCCTTACCTCATCTTCTACTGATTCTTTGCTGTATCTGAACTAAACTACTCTTAATTTTCTAAAAATATCCCCAACACACACACACACACACACACACACACACACACACACACACTTTCCTACCTTTGCCCCTTTGCTCATGGTAATCTATATACCTGGAATGCCCACACTCAACTATAATTTGTCTCACATCTTATAATTAAATTTAGATAATGTATCCTTGGCCAGAATAACTGGCCTATGACCTTCTCAGGAAATCACATCCAGAGGACTCTAGTGATGTTAATTTTAATCACCCAGTCAAGGTGTTGTCAAGTTTCTCCAATAACTAATTACTTTTTTCCCCTTCAACTGAAAATGCATCTCTGGAGAGATGCTTTGAGATCATACAAACATCCTGCTCCTTATCAAACTCCCCTCACCTCCACCACCTTAGATTTAGTGTCTGTTGATGATCTATGCCAAACCAGGTTTTCTGTGGTGATTTCAAAATGAAAATATTTCAACTCTATCCTCAACATGTATCAGTCAGCACTCTGTTGTAAGGAAGATCTCCCCTTCTCCATTTATTTATCTATTAATGATCAGTGAGGGCTTAGATATTTGTAATTTATTTACTGTTATAATCCATTATTGTCCTTATTTATTTTCATGTTCACATTATCTCAGTTTTGGCTAATGGGAGTGCTTTTTAGCTGGCTCCTGTGACATGTTTTCATGCCCCATCATTGTTTTTGTTTTTTTTGTACTCTCTTATTGATGGAACAACCAGATGTTTTGGCTTCATCTTACACTTTCCCTGACTTGCAATTGAACATTTCTCAAAGGAACCTTGGTTCCTTTTAGCGGTGAATGGTATTTAGCAAAGATGATATGCTTTCATTACTAAGTGTATTGCCTTTCCTACAAAAACCTTTTTCTTTTCTTTTTTTATTTTTTAAAATATATTTTTTGATTTTTTTACAGAGAGGAAGGGAGAGAGATAGAGAGTTCGAAGCATCGATGAGAGAGAAACATCGATCAGCTGCCTCCTGCACGCCCCTCACTGGGGATGTGCCCGCAACCAAGGTACATGCCCTTGACCGGAATTGAACCCGGGATCCTTGAGTCCACAGGCCGACGCTCTACCCACTGAGCCAAACCGGTTAGGGCTTCTTTTCTTGTTTTAAATTTAAACACTTCACAAATTTGCATCATCCTTGCACAGAGGCCATGCTAATCTTCTCTGTATCATTGCCATTTTAGTATATGTGCTGCAGAAGCAAGCACAAGAAATCTTAATTACTACTTACAAATCACATAAAGCATTAACAACTGTCAAAGATTTATTTACAAATAGAAACACACGTCGGCATTTTATCAAATTATTTCTTTTACATCTTTTATATGCTGATTCACCTACTAGGTTTTGTTTTAAACCTAGTTTCACTTTCTTTGGGATTTTGAAAATTTATCCTATAGCCTTCAGAGAATTATAGTTATCAGTATAGACTTGTAAATCTTTTTAGAGTGAATTGTAGTGACATCTTTCTCCACAAAATCAGCAAAAGAAGACAGCTTTAAAGGTATATTACTTTTTTTAAATTGATTTCAAAGAGGAAGGGAGAGGGAGAAAGAAATAGAAAAATCAATGATGAAAGAATTATTGATCAGCTGCCTCCTGCATGACACCTACTGAGGATCGAGCCCACAAGCTGGGCTTGTGCCCTGACCAGGATTCAAATCATGACCTCCTGGTTCATAGGTCGACACTCAACCACTGAGTCACACATGCTGGGCTAAATGTATATTACTTTTAATGTTATACTTTCCTAATTCTAGTAAATGAAATATGAAACTTGTTTAGTTATCTCTTCATTTCTATAACCATAACTTTTAATTAGAGAAGTTAATGGGTTAAATAACTGAGTTTATATATCAACTACATGTATATATACCTAAATAGCTATAAAAAGTAACTGCATAATAGTGAATTCTACAGGATATTATTTAAGTTCATATTAAGAATAAAATTGAAATAGAAAATGTAATATATCCTGAGATTAGGAATAGAAAGGAAATAATACATCTAAATTTATCGCACTAATTTATACCTTGATAATCTAATCATACTCCTTCAATGGAAGGGTCCTCTCAAGATTCAGAATTCCAATAAAAGTTAAAGTGCCCAAGTCTAGAGAGCTTATTCTTTTGTGTGATTATGAAGCTGATAAATTGCTCATTTGATAGTGATAACTATTTGTCTTAAACAGTAATATTTTTATTAGTAACTAGAAATTTGTAGGAATAATAATTGCTTATATACTGACCTCAAAATAGCCACTCATTTTACAGAGAAAATGGTACCTTCGTGGGTCAATATTTTCATAGTTTTCCATATAATTAAAATTGACTTAAACTTTTAGAATAAGAAACTAATAGTTTCTTATCTGAATCCTTTCCTATAGTTGAATTTGGATTTATACTGTCAGAATCTGTATTTCATACCCTTAATAAAGTCTCACTTGTGAGTAAAGTACAATTTTTAAGTTGAGCATCTGAGAGAGAAAAGCTAAAATAAAGGTTATGTTGCAGAAATTACTGCATTATGGTGGGTGGGAGACATTACTTATGATCTTTACAGTGTTTAAATTTTGAATTTCAAATTTATCCTTGTACAGTTTTATATAATTTTTTATTTTTAAAAAGCTAGAAGTTTACATTGATCTGTTTAAATATAAAGCATTTTGTCTTTCTAATATGAATATAGTGGCTGAACAACATTTTTAAATGCATAAGGGTCTGACAATCAGAATAATAAAAATATTACACTGTATGTGGAAAGTCTGTTGTGATAAATAAAAACCTCTTTGAAGATATCTCTTATCCAGTCTAGTAAACATTTTCACATCCCAAGATTGGTCATGCATGAAAGTTTTATTTTACAGTGCCTGTCACATAGAGTATGCTCAGTAAATATTTGTTGAATACTTTCTGGTTTTAATCACTGGACTAAATGTCAGATGTTGAAAGTATTTACAATACAGCAGAAACTTTTGTCAAAAAGAAAACATTTAAATAGAGGGAAGAATTTTGTAAACCTTATAAGCTAAGAAATTTTTATTTAGTATACATATTGGTCAGTTAAGAATAGAAAGAGTTTAACAAAAAAATGAAAGAAAAAAAGAATACTTGAAAAGCAAATTAATTTCAAAAAATCCTTTTTTTCTAATATATCTTATTGATTTTTTACAGGGAGGAAGGGAAAGGGATAGAGAGTTAGAAACATTGATGAGAGAGAAACATCGATCAGCTGCCTCCTGCACACCCGTCACTGGGGATGTGCCCGCAACTAAGGTACACGCCCTTGACCAGAATCGAACCTGGGATCCTTCAGTCCACAGACCAATGCTCTATCCACTGAGCCAAACTGGTTAGGGCCAAAAAATTCTTTTATAAGTTTGGTGGTAATTTGAAAGATCTGATACACACATAACTGAAATAATAAAGAACCCCTTGAAGTTGAAGGACTAAAGGCATAAGAAGCCATTTCTGTGTAAGAGAGGATGGAAAGAAGTTGGCATGCCTAAATAAATGCTGTACAGTGACTTGAGGCATGTATTTGGATTTACAAATTAGAACCTAAATCTGATTACCCAAAAAAGAATTCGAGGAAATAGCAAATACTTAAAGGACTAAGATATATTTCTTTATGCTACTGACTAAAAAGAAATCTAGAAATTATCTCACTTGAAATAAGTTAAACAAATGACATTGTCTAACTATGTGATTTATCCTAGCTAATAGAGGTAATATGCTAATTGACCCTCACACCATCACAAAGATGGCAGCGCCCACCGCCAATAAGGCCAATAAGGAGGGAATATGCTAATTGACTGCCCCACCCTCAAAGATGGCAGTGCCCACAGCTAATAAGGAGGGAATATGATAATCGACTGTCCCACCCTCAAAGATGGTACGGTTAGGAGCAATCAGGCAGGCAGGCAGGTGAGCGATTGGGAGCCATCAGTCCCTGATTGTGAGAGGAAGTTCCAACTGCTGGGGATTGGGCCTAAACCAGCAGTTGGACATCCCTCAAGGAGTCCCAGATTGGAAAGGGTGCAGGCTGGACTGAGGGACACCTCCCTCCACCCCCAGTGCACAAATTTCGTGCACCGGGCCTCTAGTAGAATTATATAAAGTTAGAACTAGAAAGGCTTTAGGGCAGTGGTTCTCAACCTTCCTGATGCCATGACCCTTTAATACAGTTCCTCATGTTGTGGTGACCCCCAATTTCATTGTTACAACTTGAATATAATTAAAGCATGGTGATTAATCACAAAAACAATATGTAATTATATATATGTTTTCCAATGGTCTTAGGTGATCCCTGTGAAAGGGTCGTTCGACCCCCAAAAGGGTCGCAAAACAAAGGTTGAGAACCACTGCTTTAGGGTAATCTCATCTCTTACTACTCAAAGTATGGTCCTTGGACCAGTGGCATCAGCATTACATGGGAGCCCATGAGAAATACAGAATCTCAGGCATCACCCCATACTTCCTGAATTAAAACCTGCATTTTAAAATCCTCAGGTGATTCTCGTTCACATTCATGTGTGAGGCCCTGGTCTAGTCCAGGCCTCTCACTCATACAACAGGCATGTATTATTTATAACATTATACAGTACTATATATTTAGCACTCTACATGACTCTACAAAAGATAAAACCTAGGTCCTCCTTGCTAGGAGATTAGTCTATTTGAAGAAAGAAACAACAAAAAGAAATAATTGTAATATATTATAATAATGCTTGGTTGATGCCTGCCAAGTGCCAGCCATAACAGACACAGTCCTGGCCTGTGGAACTTTGAGTCTGGAGTGACAGACATGAATTACACAAATGAAAACCAGCTTTTGGAGGGGCGGTAAATAAGAGAATATAATAAGGGGATATAATGTAGTTCAGGGAATAAGAGAAGGTCTCAGGAAGTGATCTTTAAGCTAAAGACTAGCAAGGAGCCCGGCTGGTTTTGCTCAGTGGTTGAGCGTTGATCTATGAACCAGGAGGTCCCTGTTCAATTCCAGGTCAGGGCACATGCCCGGGTTGCAGACTTGATTCCCAGTGGGGGGCATGCAGGAGGCAGCCAATCAATGTTTCTCTTTCATTGATATTTCTATCTCCCCCCTCCCCTCTCTGAAATCAATAAAAACATATTTTTAAAAAACACAAGAAAGCAAGAAAATATAACCATCATAGATGTGCTTGGCAATATAGGCAAAATAGTTAATAAAGTTAACTTTAAAAGAATAAGAAGTTAGCCAAGTAAAAAGGAAGTGGTATTCTTGACAGAAGAATTTACACGAGAGGAACAAGAAATTGTGCATGTCTTAGCCTGGTTGGACTGCCATAACAAAATACCACAAGGTAGGTGGCCTAAACAACAGCAATTTATTTCCTCATAGTTCTAGAGGCTGGAAGTCCAAGATTAAAGTGCCCACATGGTTGGTTTCTAGTGAGAACTCTCTACCTGGTTTGCAGAAGGTCTGCCTTATTGCTTCTTGCTCATATGGCCTTTCCTAGGTGTATGCATATATGCAGAGAGAGACTCTGGTGTCTCTTATTCGTCTTACAAGGGTACCAACTCTACTGGATTAGGGCCTCCATACTTATGACCTCATTTAACCTGTATGACCTCCTAAAGACCTTGTCAAACAAACATTTAATCCATAGCAGTATGTTTTATTAACTAAGGGAAGTCTGTTTGTGGCTGAGATGTAGAGAAGACAGATGAGCCTGAAGTAATAAACATTTTACATTGTATCCAGAGAAAGTAGGAAATAACATTTTCTGTATTTTAAGATCACTCCTGTGTGGACAAGAGTACAGGTAGAAGAAACCAACTAGGAAGCTATTGTAATAACCCAGATAAGAAGTGATGAGTATAATAGGAAATATAAAGATATAGATATACTTGAGATATTTTGTAAATGCAACAGGTGGGGCTTGCCATCTGTTAGACCTGAAGAATCAGGAAGATATCAAAGATGATTATTTCCAGATATTTTGTATGGGCACCTGGGTAGATGTGCCATTTACTGAATTGGGATGGCTAAAGGAGGAAAACTCTTGAGAAAAGGTAAAAAGTTCAGACATGTTAAATTTTATATATTTGTGAAAACATATAGAAAATAGTAGTTGTACTAGTGGAACTCAGAAAAGCAGTCTGGTTGGAAATGAAAATTAGGGAATAGTAATCCACAAATAGAGTATTTAAAGACAAGGATTGCCTGGGGAGAGAGGGTGGAATGACAAGCGATCCTAGGACTGGATCTTGATAAACATTTACAGACCAGAAAGTGGGGAAATAACCAGAAAATAAAACTAAAAAAGGAACCACCAGAGAGATAGAGGAAAATCAAGAATATGGTGTCAAAGAAACCAGGACTATCCAGTCTTCAAGAATGAGATCTGGATGACAGATAAAGATTTAGGAGTCATCAATGTATGAGTAGTAGATAAAGCCATGGGATTGGATAAAATTACTCAGCAAACTGATGAGAACCTTGGGAATCCATTAAGTGAAACAAGAGCCTGATGCAAAGATAATTGATAAGAAGCAACAAGAGAAGAAGGAAAATAAGTAGAGGTTGGGATCCCCAGAGGGAGGGCTTGATCAGCAGTGTCAGGTGCAGCACTAGGTTGAAAAATCTTAACTGTTAGTCTTCCGTTAGTCTTTGATTTCTCTGTGATATAGGAGTCACTAAGAAAGGTGATAGGCAGAATAAAAGACTTGAGAATGATAAAGGTTCGAAATAGCTACTGAGAAAAATAGTCACTAAGAACTCAAAGGGATTTTTGGCATTGGTGAGGATCTGCTGAAATTGGAGATTAATTTTGTACTCTCGTTGTTGTACTAAATTGTTATTTCTTTCTATGGCATTCAGCAGCCCATGTGTAGGATTGAAAATGTGCTGTTGTATTGATCTAGGCTTGAGATTTTAATGAGCTTTGGGTTGATGAACAGTCAAAAAAGGATATGGGAATTGAGAGTTGGGCACAGAAGAGATTTAGGCTGTGTTATCTCTTAGTTACTTTTAGTTAAAGTAAGAGAAATCCCAATTCAAGCTGGCTAAACAGCATACTCTATTGATTCACTTTAGTGTAAAATCCAAAGACTTCAGGCAAGAGGTGATCTCCAGCTGTCTACTAATATTCTTTTCCACTCTCTACCCTGCCTTTCATGATAGTTTTATCCTAAGATTGGATCTGCATTTAAATTCACACAAATGAAATGATTGCCAATAACAACTAGAATTACATTCACATCAAGCAAGTAAGAAAAAGGATTTGTTCCTTTCCCACCCATGGAAATAAGGGGTTGGGAGAGGGCTTCATTTTGATTGAACCAAACTGCATCACATATGCACCCCTAAACCAATCCCTATGGTTAAGGGAATACCATTTTACTTCAGGACAATCAACACCCACCCCTAAAGTTAGATGTGAAGGAGTCAAAGCCCCTCAAACCTCATGGGAATGGATGCTGAGGAAGCCATTAGTAACATATATAAAGGACTCACTCTGAAGATGAAGCAACTCAGGCACAGAGGAGTCATTGACTTTTAAAGTCACAGCTAGTAAATGGTGGACTTTGAATCAGATCTTCCACCTCCATAATCTAAGCATCTTTCTGCTACATTAAGTAGCCTTTCAGTTACTTATTTGGATGATCCTATAAATTGGTCATTGTAGAGGAACTAGAAGTTATTTTGAGAACTCAGAATAAAGAACTCATTGCAGGGAACAGACACATACTCTGGTTGCCTCAGTTAATGTGAGTTTGTTAAAGATGAAAATGGATGCTGGAAAAACAAATGTGCATGGTACCTACCTTCTGATAGTGAGGATTAAATAGAGCACACAGACACACATAACACTTAGCTCCTAATGTAATAAGTGTGTTTGCACATGATTTAATAAACAACTATTATTTTATGTCAAACTTTGAGTCCAGTGCTATGACCAGGGTCACAAATCAATCCCCATAAAATATTAAAAGGATGATTAATGAGCTCTTAGAAAAGAAAATATTGATCACTAAAGAGCCACCATTGGATTACTAAGAGCCAAAATAACAAAATAGTCTAATATCTCAGTGTCATATTAGTTTCATGTATAGAGGAAACAGTATTTGGTATACCAGGATTTCAACAAGTTCTCCGAATGTATCCTTTTGGGCAGGATGGGAAGAAATGAACAAGACTTACAGTTATGTAGATTTGCAATTATGAAATTTTAGTATCATAGCTAGCTGATTAATATATCCAGTCATTTAACAAACGCTGTGCCAGGCACTGTATCAAATATTGAAGACACAAACATGAAAGTAATGGCCCCTGCTTGCATCTATAAGCATGGCAGGCTTGGAGGGCGATAAGGTCATGTCCTGAAGCATATACTGATACTGCTTGTAGGTAGGGCCCTGAAACTGGGCTCCAAGCATTAGCTGAGTGGTTGAACTCTACAACTTTTTTTCAATATATATTTTTATTGATTTCAAAGAGGAAGGGAGAGAGAGATAGAAACATCAATGATGAGAGAGAATGATTGATTGGCTGCCTCCTGCATGTCCCACACTGGGATGGAGCCTGCAACTGTGCATATGCCCCGGACCGGAAATCTATCCATGACCTCCTGGGTCATAGTCAACCACTGAGCCACACTGGCTGGGCCAACTCTACATCTTAAAGACCCTGGTCCAGCCCTAACATTTTGTGAGTCTTATAGGTTCAAAAAAGACATTTATCTATATATCTGCAACCCTAACCATTTAGTGGCATGAATGGTACCAGCAAATAGTCCTAGAAGTTAGGAGAATGGTAAGTGCCTGTAAACCTTAGGTAATGAAGAAAGTTGTACGTTCTCTAAGCTGATGGAGCCTCCAGATTTATGGCTGTGATCAACATATGTACATATGTATGTATATGTGAACATATGTAACTTTTAAAATTATGCAGCTGTACAACTGTAAATTAATCTAATCAAAGGCAAAATTATTTCTCTCCCTTGCATTTTGATTCAACTCTTCAGATGAGCTTTTGGTTTCTGTTTTCCTACTAGACTTTCTTTGTTCAAAGCATACTAGCTGTTTCTAGTTCCCTGTGTCTTGGTTAACTGAGGCATTCCGTGTCTTATGACCATGTTGTTGCATAGTTGCTTTTTGTCTTGGTAATCACTGAGTCCCCACACAGTGGATAGCACTGCAGGTTAGAGCAACACTTGAGTACCACTGACCAATAAGCATTCAGCACTGAGGCTTGTGGTGAAAAATTAAGCATGGGAAAATTGGTCTTATAGATTGAACTCAGTAATGGCTACATTTTTAACAAGGCAACATTAGAAATTATAACATTAAAATATTAAGTACTGATTTAGAATCAGACAAATTGGGTAACATATTAGTCTTTCTTCATATATAAAATGAAGATAATCCTCATGGAGTTGAGTTTACTATTCAAATGAGATTATATCTATATGTTTGTGTGCGTATATGTGTGTGTGTGTGTATACATATATGTGTGTGTATATGCATATACACATATAGATATAAATTTAGAACCATGCCTGACATAAGGTTTTTTCAATAAACAGTGTTCCTATTGACATATAAATATGCACATGGTATTTTCTAAGCCTTTTCTTCTATAGACTGAAATAGGGATTTTCTATGGATGATTTTGTTACCCAAGGGAATTGGGTAGGTTTTTAACTATTAATGCCACAGAATTCTAGTACTCCAATAGCAAAAAATCCAGACTGAGTCCATGCACCATGTTTTTTCCAATCAGTCATCAACCTTTCATGGCCCTTCCTGGCCTAGTGTAATATAAACACTTGAATGAGCTTCTTGGTGCTGACATTTAGAATTTCACAACATTCATCTGCACTTAATATCTGTCACTGAAAAGATCTGGCAGCATCGCTGTCAGTTGCTCCTACTGCCAAGGTGTTAATGGTTTTTTTAAAAAAGACAGCTTCTGCCAAGCTTGGTTAATTTAAGATACACTCCCTACAGGGCATAAGCCAAAAAAGTCTGTGCCACGTGGTTTTGTTATTGTATTCTGTATGCATGAGTTTTGAACATGAAAATTTATGATGTTCATAGATAACTGAATTAGGTTCAGGATTTTTTTATTCAGGCACTGTATTAGTCAGCTCAGGCAGCCATACAAAATGGACTAGGTAGCTGAAAAACAAGAATTTATTTTTTCATACTTCCAGAGGCTGGAAGTCTGAGATCGTAGTGCCAGCATGACCAGGTTCTGGTGAGGACTCTTCCTTCTCCCTGTGTCTTCACATGGTCTTTTCTCAATACTTCCTCAACAAAGATCAAGAGAGCATCTCTCTCTTTTCCTATTCTTATAAGACCCAGGGCACATCTTCCTCTACATTTGGGGACATGTGGGAGACAACTAATCAATGTGTTTCTCTCACATCAATGTTTCTCTCTCCCTCTCTCTCTTTCTCCTCTTTCCTTTCCATTTTCTCTAAAAATCAATGGGCCCTAGTTGGTTTGGCTCAGTGGATAGAGCATTGGCCTGTGGACTAAAGGATCCCGGGTTCAATTCCAGTAAGGAGCACATGCCCAGGTTGCTAGCTTTATCCCCAGCAGGGGATGTGCAGGAGGCAGCCAATCAATGATTCTCTCTCATCATTGATTTTACTATCTCTTCCTCTCTAAAATCAATTTAAAATATATTTTTAAAAAATCAGTGGGAAAAATATCTTCAGGTGAGGATTAACCAAAAAATTTTAAATAAAAAGAGGAGAGGAATTTTAGGTCAGTAGCCTACAGCCAAGGAATTGAGAATCCTAAGCCCTAATAGAAATAGTATTATACCACTTTAAGGTTCTGTAGACTAGCCCTGGCTGGGAAGCTCAGTTAGTTAAAACATTCTCCCAACGCCAAGGTTGTGGGTTTTATCTCTGGTCAGGGCACATACAAGAATCACCCAATGAATGCATCAATAAGTGGAACAATAAGTCAATATGTCTTTCTCTCTCTCTTTCTCTCTTTTTCTCTCAAATCAGTCAATCAATAAAATATATTTTTAAAGATTATACATACTAATAATCATCAAACTTCCTTATTTTGACTGGAATTTTATTTTATAATAACCTTGAATATCATAAAAATTAAAAGGTCTAATTGGACTTTTCTTATATGTTGGTGATTTTTATGACAAATAAATGCCATTTACTTGATTAATTTTTCTTTTAAAAAATACTTTGATTAAATTCAGAGAGGAAGGAAGAGCGAAAGAGAAATAGAAGCATCAATAATGAGAATCATCCATCAGCTGCTTTCTGCACACACCCCCTCCTCCCACTGGGGATGGAGCCCACAACCTGGCATGTGCCCTAACCGGGAATCAAACTGTGACCTCCTGGTTCATAGGTCGATGCTCAACCACTGAGCCACACCAGCTGGGCTCGTTAACTCATTTTTAACTACACCACCACCTTTAAGTTTTCTTGCTAAAAATATCAGACCCAAATCTAATAAACCCTCTAGGATCTAGTCTAGATACTACCAGTGTGCAGGGGACATAATATTATGTTAAGTGATACCTTAGGGAAGCAATCTACAAAATCCAGAAAGTAGGACTATCTACAGGATAAAATCCTAGTTCCTTCAGTTAGAGAGAGAACAATGAAAAAGGAATGAACTACTGATCCACACAACTTGGAATGATGCTCAGCAACCCTAGTATGTAACTTAAAAGGTGGCATTCAATATGATTCCATTTATAAGAAATTTCTGCTTAGGAATTGTCACCCTTTGGAGTTGATGCCCAAGTCGGGTGCCAGTCTCTGTGGGACTAAGCTCCAGCAGTCAGTGCAGCCAGAGCCCCATGGATCCATGCAAGGGGCCTCGAACAACTGTGGGTCATGTGCACCGTCTCTGTGTATTGGATGAGCACATATGTTGTACTGGCCAATGGAAATAATAAAGGGGAGTAAACCTTGAGTTTGCAGTGAGACTAGCGTCAGAATTAGCAAACATAAATTAGAGAACAGAGCCTCTTAAAACACATAGTACCAGCTTTAAAAGCATTAAAGATTATGAAAAGACAGAGCTCAGTATGAGCTGAACTGAACAGAAAAAGCTTCATGGAACAGGTGCCAAGCAAGTGGTTTGGGTGGACAGGAGTGTGGACTTCAGATGGTAAAAATAGGTAAGTACCAGGAATGAGCATGGCAGAGTGAGCAGCTGGAATGAGAGCTGTCTGGGGCTAAAGTTGAATACTGTGTGGTGCTAGGAAACAAGGCTGGGTAGATGAGCCAGGGCCAGGCCACTGCAAATCAGGCAGAAGATGACAGTGAGCATTAAACCATCTTTATAGGTTTTTGAGTAGGAGAGAGGTGACCCAACAAATTTAAACTTATACAGTCTGAAAGGCAGTTCAACCATATGTAAAATGCCCTTTAAAATGATTTTACCAGTGGGTTCTGTTTCTTGATCAGGTGCAGCTAGTGACATGATTGTGCTCACTGTGTGAAGGCCTGGGGAAGGGGCGGGAAGGGGGGTCAATGGGGTAAAAAAGGGGACATCTGTAATACTTTCAACAATAAAGATAAGTTTAAAAGATTAATAAATATAATAAAAACCATTTGCTTTTTTTTAAAATTTTCAAGCTCCATATGGTTTTTACACATTTCCATATGTATATTGTACTTAAAATTTTTCTTTTCATATACTTGGTGGGATGTGGGGGAGCTCAGGTGGGACCGCCAGATATTTTACATATACACATCTGTGAACCCATCAATGACAAGGGAAGTAATTTATCACTAACTTGCCCAAGGTCACATAGATGGTTAATGGTGGAATTAGGTAGGAATTTTTAGGTCTCCTGATTATCATCCCTATGACTTCTTTATAGAAAATGATAAGCATTTCATTCTTTTTAGGATGGTAACCAAAATATTGGCTAATGTAGCCTTGTTTAGTCTATATACATTCTTTTTTTTTTAAATATACATTTTATTGATTTTTACAGAGAGGAAGGGAGAGGGATAGAGAGTTAGAAACATTGATCAGCTGCCTCCTGCACACACCCTACTGGGGATGTGCCTGCAACCAAGGTACATTCCCTTGACTGGAATCGAACCGGGGCCCCTTCAGTCCGCAGGCCGATGCTCTATCCACTGAGCCAAACCAGCTAGGGCTAGTCTATATACATTCTTTATGTACTGGAAAAATCAACAGTTCATTAGCATTTCCCAAACACAGGCAGGAATTCTTTAAGGATTTGCATGTAAACATAGATAAGAATATCACACTCCCCTAAGATTTACCCTTAAAATAAATCATAACTTTTTCTGAGCTTATTAAAAGCAACATCAATGTTTGTGACCTACACTAAAAATATATTCTCTCTCTCTCTCTCTCTCTCTCTCTCTCTCTCTCTCTCACACACACACACACACACACACACACACACACACTGTAGACTCAACTTGTCTACTTCTGGGACAGAATGAAAGGATTTCAGTATAAGTAGATATATAATAAGTAGAGCAAGTAAGATGTAAAATTGATATTCAGTATGATCTCATTTCTATAATAATATATTAGAAATATACATAGAAAACATAATTAGGATATTTACCAAAATGTTAATGTTGATTATATATGGAAGGATTATAGATCATTTTATTTTTTTCTTAATGTTTTTTGTTTGTTTTCAACAATGAAATAAATTTTGTGATCAGGAAATAACTTTTTTTAACTTAAAAAACGTAAGACATATCAAGTTTCCTATTTAGATATGCTCATGATGAAAATCATCTCTCAGCACTTTCCTATATCACTATAAACAGGATTTATTTCAATGGCCGTGTATAAATAATGTTAGAATGCTATTTAACCATTTAAATGCAAGTTTTCATTAGCTAAACATTTCAGTAATGTCCTGTTCCAGTAAGGCATTTAATTTAAAGTTTCATAAGAACACAGCCTGGAAGTAGTATAGCTATCTATTGAAAAAAGTTACTTAAGTGTGTGATACAATATAACCCTCTATGAAAATGTTCCTGCAGGTATGCTGGCATCCTCCTGGGCATCACAAATACGTTCGCCACTATTCCAGGAATGATTGGGCCTGTCATTGCTAAAAGCCTGACCCCTGAGGTAAGGAGATAATTAACGTATAAACTGAAGAGATCTAAACAGTTCACTGGAAGCTACACATCTGTGTCAAAGTTGAATGTACTTTAATTAAGAGTAAAATTCTGAATGTTTATTCTTATGCAGTTCTTTATAGCAGCAAAAAGTAAATGTCTTAATGGGTAGAAATGTATATTTTCAAAGAACACTCCTTGGATTAGACAGAACAATAGAACTAAGTTAAACAAAGATCTTATAGCTGAAACTACACAAGTACTTAAAAATTGTGATATTATATCATACAAATGACTGTGCTTTTTATTTGAATGAATAAAAATTGGTAATGTATAATTTTTCAAAAATTGGATGCACGAAGGTAAGGTACAGGAAGTCATGTGAGAATGAATAAGGAACAGTTGAAATAATGGAGACTGTTTAGAGGAGCACAGACTTGGGAAGACTTCCATATGAAAGACAGCGACTTGCTCTCAGCAGTTTCACAAAGACAGATGGAGAGAAGTCATGAGGAGACCATAGGAAAGTTTTTTGTTTAAAGCTGTTGCTATATGGGATGAGCTGCCTTATGAATTAGTGAGCCCTGAAATAGTCAAACATGTTTTCAAAGGCATTTCTTGGATGCTAATTAATGTGCCAGATACTGAGGATTCAGTGGCAAAAATGACAAGTTTCTGCACTTGAGAAAATCATCATTTAGAGATTATATGAAATCAAATAAAATAAAGCATGACAAATACTGCAGAAAAAAAAGTGTTTGCAGAGTGTTCTGGTCACAGAGGAGAGAATAACCAGTCTGTGGGGATGGAGCACTAGAGGACTGAGCCCGGTGGGTGGGAAGAGGCCTGTATAGAGGTCCTAGGCCAGGGGTGGGCAACCTTTTTGTGAGTGCGTGCCAAAACCAGCAAAATCTCTGACTCAAAATTCTTCTGCGTGCCAACCCTAGTTTTTTGAGAACATGTTACGCCTACTTGATATCTCTTAAGGTGTACGTATGTGAAGAACCTTGAAGAAATAATAAAATTCATTTTTTTTTACTGCTGTCATCCGTCAGGCTACTCCTATTACGAGACTTAACAAAATTCATCACTGAGAACAAAGATTCACAAGCGTATGTGGATGAAACCAAAACACTGGTTGGATCTAGAAAGGCAGGGAGAGTGAAGGCAGAGGTATAGAAATTGCTCTTCCTCTCTCTCATCAATCCATGTCTATGGTTTTTAAGATAACTTGTTATGTAAAATTATTTATCTAAGATGCACCTACACTGAATTTATCTGAAAAATAAAAAAGTTGATATTAAGAAAAAAATTGTAAATGGAAGATTATAAGAGAGGGTTTCGCGTGCCAGCAAAAGTTATTGGTGTGCGATGTTTGGCATGCATGCCAGGGGTTGCCCACTCCTGCCCTAGGCCCTGAGCCCTGAGAAGCAGGGTGGGCCAAGTTGTCCGGCCTGCAGCTGGCAGCATGGGGCCAGATCAGTAAGCAGAGACTCTCCATCTAAAAGGGTTCCTCCAGGGACAGCCAAGATGGCGGCATAAGTAACACCTGAACTTGCTGCCGCGCACAACCACATTAAAACTACAACTAAAAGACAAAATGAATATCATCCAGAACTACGGGAAGGCTGACTGAGTGGAAATTCTACAACTAGAAGGAAAGAGAAAAGCGCATTGAGTCCGGTAGGAGGTGCAGATGTGTGGAAGTGTGGAGGTATGGAGGCGCGTGCGGAAGGGGCTGGCAGCTGGGTATACTGTTGTCTTTTTTAATCAGGAGGGAGATGCAAGCTCCCAACTGCTCTGAACTCCAGTTCCAGGCGAGAATCTGGGGACCCAGACTCATACGGAGAGAAACTGGACTGTCTGGCATTGGGCTAGAACGTGAGGGCGGCTTTCTCACAGAGGTGCTTGCAGCGGTCATTGTTCCTGCACGGGGCCGTGGAACACAGAGACCCTGGGACCTCTTTGAGGCAGAGCAGACTGGCAGCCATTGCTCTTTGCTCTGCTCTGGTGATTCTGAGATCCCACCCCACTCAATTTACAACCCCACCCAAGCTGTGTGCAGAGGCTTTTGCATATGAATGTCCTGGCCTTTCTCTGCCTAAAAACCTGTCAAGCTGCAGCTGGGTCAGAGAACCCCAGAGCTTCCAAAAGAAGGCCTAAGGCTTCTCAGCAGCCTGCACTGCTTCACAACTGTGCTTCATCTGGGCACCTCCAAACCCCAAACAAAGAGGAGGAATCTGCAGATCTCTCTGTAGCTCCTGCTGGGTGGCCTCAGGCAGTGGCTGACTTTGACACTCC
>NW_006296625.1:1714580-1727113 GCF_000327345.1 Myotis davidii | reverse complement strand
TTATCCAGCAAAGCTATCATTCAGAATTGAAGGTCAGATAAAGAGCTTCACAGATAAGGAGAAGCTAAAGGAGTTCATCACCACCAAACCAGTATTATATGAAATGCTGAAAGGTATCCTTTAAGAAGAGGAAGAAGACGAAGAAAAAAGTAAAGATACAAATTATGAACAACAAATACACATCTACCAACAAGTGAATCTAAAAATCAAGTGAATAAATAATCTGATGAACAGAATTAACGGGTGAATATAATAGAATCAGGGGCATAGAAAGGGAGTGGACTGACAATTCTCGGGGAAAGGGGGTGTGGGGGTGCGGGAAGAGACTGGACAAAAATCATACACCTATGGACGAGGACAGTGGGGCGGGGGGTAAGGGCAGGGCGGGGTGGGAACTGGGTGGAGAGGAGCTATGGTGGGGGGGGAGGAACAACTGTAATAATCTGAACAATAAAGATTTATTTTTAAAAATTTAAATAAATAAATAAAAGGGTTCCTCCATTGTGTGTGAAATCAAAATAAATGATCTCAAAGGCCCTTTCTAACTCCAGTTTCCTATTTTTAAAAAAATCTAATGAACTGGTAAAATATATTCTTCGAGAAGCTGACTTAAACTTCTAAAAGAGACTTAGTTTTCTCTGTTTTGTCTCTGTAATCGAATTAACACTTTTAGAATATGCAAACTTTTTCATTACCAAATAGACTATTTCAGACATCTATGTGTTCACCATAGGCAATGCTCCTATACTCTGTTCCCACCAATTCCTTACTTAAATGAATCAGTGCCCCTTGTTACTGTGTTCTCACATAACGGAAAGATATGTTGGGTAAGTGTTTTGTTTTTTTTTCCTAAAATTCTGTGTCTCCATGTGGACATGTCAGAAATGTTCAACATAGATCATTGTGACAACACACTACCACATGTTACTTTCACTTATTGATACTCCCAGCGCTTATGCTAGGGAAATATGGACTCCTGAATTAAAGTCTTGAATGTTTGTAAAATGGGAACTGAACTGGATTTTGGATAAGTTACTAACGCATTAGTTTAGTGATATC
This sequence comes from Myotis davidii, assembly GCF_000327345.1. Classification (NCBI taxonomy): domain Eukaryota; kingdom Metazoa; phylum Chordata; class Mammalia; order Chiroptera; family Vespertilionidae; genus Myotis; species Myotis davidii. The sequence goes on along the minus strand of NW_006296625.1, from coordinate 1,726,054 downwards.
TTTTAAAAGTAAAACCACATTTGCTTTAAAATTAAAATTGCTTACAATGAAATTTACTGTACTGCCTCAAAAACTTTGTGGAATGAATCAGAGTATATATAAATAATTAAAAGTCAAAGTGTGTCTGAGATTCAGGTTTGGGGGTGGGTTTTTTTTATATGTTTTTTATTGACCCTTTGAGAGAGATAGAGAAATAGAAACATTGATAGATACTGATGGATTTTTGTCACATGTACTATTTGTTGAATCAGCTGCCTCACTCCCTACTGGGGATCGAGCCTGCAACCCAAACATGTGCCCTGACCGGGAATCAAACCAGCAACCTCTTGGTTCCTGGGTCAACACTCAAACGCAGAGGCACACCAGCTTGGCTAAGATTCATTTTTGTTACAAACAAAACAGCATTCTCTAAAAACTGGTGAAATTTTTGTTAAAAAGCCAACTAGGGCCGAAACCGGTTTGGCTCAGTGGATAGAGCATCGGCCTGCGGACTGAAAGGTCCCGGGTTCGATTCCGGTCAAGGGCATATACCTGGGTTGCGGGCACATCTCCAGTGGGAGATGTGCAGGAGGCGGCTGATCGATGTTTCTCTCTCATCGATGTTTCTAACTCTCTATCTCTCTCCCTTCCTCTCTGTAAAAAATCAATAAAATATATTTTAAAAAAAAAGCCAACTAGGAGCTATGTGAGATTTCTGGTACAATTGATTGATTTTAAGTTACTCACTGTCTCCAAATAACACTAAGGTGTTATTGTATCCCATTAATGACACAGAGAAGCTTGGTCTTAGGAATCCTAAGAAGCTGTCTTAAACATTTCTTCCTGGCATATGATGTAATTATTGGCTGACTCCTCTAGGGTGGCAACACTGTTGGCATATCTAAATAGTTACTAAAATTCAAGATGGATTTCTAAGATTTTTTTCACCAAAATACATTCATCTCAGATAAGTATAACTTAACCCCACAGTGCTCCTTTCTTCAGATTTTTCCTTTTTTCTTGAGTAAGTGACCTCATGCTAGCTTTCTACTGCCTTTTCTTTTTCTTTCTCATTGCCAGTTCTACTGGGTTGTGTGTGTCTGTGTGTGTCTGTGTCTATGTGTGTGTGCGCGCAGTGTGTGTCTGTGTGTGTCTATGTGTGTGTCTCTGTGTGTCTGTGTGTGTCTCTGTGTGTCTGTGTGTGTCTGTGTCTATGTGTGTGTCTGTGTGTGTCTCTGTGTGTGTGCGCGCAGTGTGTGTTTAGCGTTATAAAGTGAACAAGAAATTTTCATGTGCATTTTTTCTTTCTCTACAGAACACTATTAGGGAATGGCAAACTGTTTTCTGGATCGCTGCTGCTATTAATGTATTTGGTGCCATTTTCTTCACACTCTTCGGTAAAGGTGAAGTGCAAAACTGGGCCCTCGATGATCACCATGGACACAGAAACTGAAGGAACCAATAAATAATTCTGTCTCTACTCATGTATTTTTGCTTATCAGTAACCTAAAAGTGCCTTTGATATTTTAATATGTAAGCATTCTATATACAAGAAAAAAATTGTATGTGTATTAAATTTTTAAGGCTTGTAATCATGAAATGTCATTAGTGGCCAGATTAGCAAAATTAGCTATTTTTAATTATTAATAACATATATGCTGGAATTCATACTTAAGGGTCACATACCTGGCTGCAAGTCAGCAATATGAAGTAGGGGAGTTCTACTGAATGAGCTGAAGTGGACTCTTCTATGCCTTTGCTTAATTAAACTAGATTAATAAGTCTCAGGTCTTGGTAAACACCTATTTTCACCCACTTTCTTCATAATTATTTGTCATCGGCAATCCCTGACACTTAATTTTCAAACTTGAGCATCTCCATGGCGCTGCCGGCCATTCTCTAATTCGGATCGGCAGCTGGGCTGAGGGAAGCATGCCCAGGCAGCTGCCACACAGTCCCTTCCTGGCTTCAGGGACAGTGCCCAGCATTTATCAGAGGCGGCAGCCAAGCCCAGGCTCAGGGCCAAGTCTCCGGATGGTGTTCCTCCCCTGGGGGCTGTTAAGGTGCAGCTACAGCCCCGAGGAGGCAGGAGCATTGAGATCACAGCTATGGCTCTGAAGAATCCTCAAACTTTCCCCTCCCAGGAATATCGATTGGCATGTAACCTGCGAGAGTAAAGTGTGATGCCCAGTTAACCACTAACACCATCATCCTTGATTAAAACTACCTTTGAGTAGATCAGACTATAAATTCCAAGTCCTGTGTTCTATGAGCTACGCCAGCTATTTGTCCAAATGTAAGACCCTGGTTGCAGTTTAAGGTTTAAGTGACTTTTAAAGGCCACGTCTCCTGAGACCAGTTATAATGTAAAGGTGAAAATCATCTTCCTGCCGATTCTTGAAATCATATTTCCATTTTTTCCTAGACCGTCTTCCAATGGGTTTTGAACATACTTTGATGGCTTTTATGTGATTAGAACTTGGTTTATGTTATATGTCTGTTCAACACTACCTGTTACATTTTAATAAAACTGCTTAATGTAATATGATGTGAATAATTTCTGTAAATTTATTTTTAAATCTGTAAATAGCTTTGGGTTGCAGTGGTGATATTTCTTTTATAAATCATCAAAATAAACCTTTTCTGATTTTTGGATCTGACAGTTCTATGATATTTTCTAGTGTCCACAGTGGCTATTTTACATCTTTTCTGCCATCCTCCTAAAGCCCCCAATTACCTCTACATGCATCTCTGCCACACCAGGTAGAGGAGAAGTAGGCCAGCTATTTAAAATGGAAATCAAGCCCTGGCTGGTTTTGCTGAGTGAGTAGAGCGTCGGCCTATGTACTGAAGGGTCCCAGGTTCCATTCACGTCAAGGGCACATGCCTAGGTTGTGAGTTCAATCCCCAGTAGGGGGCATGCAGGAAGCAGCCAATCAATAATTATCATCATTGATGTTTCTATCTCTCCCTCTCCCTCTCTGAAATCAATAAAAATATATTAAAAATAAATAAAAGAGATATTGCTATTGCCATTGACCTGCCCTTTCTAGCCCACCACTGATTCTGTCCTGTCTTACCTTCTCTAAGACCTTGCTTCAGTAATTCCTTTTTAATTCTTTAATCTCTACCTCTTCTTGTTCTTTTCCTTCTGTCTCAAAGACAATCTTCTCTGGCTTTTAAAAAACAAAAATGCAAACTCTCCTAGGGACATATACATGCAGAATATCTTGAGAATCGTTCTCAAGAAACCAGAATCCGTGGCTACCTCTGGAGAGAGAAAATAGGCAATCAGCAGTAGGAAGGAGAATTAATTTTCACTTGACCAAAAGTGGCAGTGGAATAACCTATTCAAATAAATACATCATTTTTTTAAAATCTGTTGCTCAGACTACTACATAATCACTATCAGGTTTTCAACTACCTGCTGGACATCCCCAACTGGCGGTCTTCTCTGTATCTAAGACTTGTTTAAATCCAACCTCACTCCCTCATCGCCATCCCCAATGAATGTGGCTGTTCCTGCCACTTATTCCTGTTAAAATTTTCATTTCCGCAGTCACTTAGACTTGGACCCGAGGTTATTTTTTATTCTTCCTCCTTTCTAGTCTCCCACCCCCAGCCCTGTGTCTAATTAACCACCTGCCTTTTCCATTACAGTTTTTCAAGTCTCTTTTAATACCCCTGCCATCTCCTAAATAAGATTCTTGTAGCCTTTGTTTCCACCTGGAATGGAAAAGTTAAGTTGCCTCACAGCCGTTTTAGTCAGATCCTTCTCTGTCCAGCTTCCCGCCAGTGCTGGTTAATGCCCCCAATACAGTGGGGCCTTGACTTACGAGTGTCACGACTAACGAGTTTTTCAAGATACGGGCCGTCTCTCGGCTGATTTTTTGCTTTGAGTTGCGAGCTACAGTTCGGGTTACGAGCCAGCTTCAGAGACCCCACTGCTAGTTGGCTAGTCTATTTGCATATTAGCTTTTTATTATATAGGACTAGAGGCCCGATGCACGAAATTCATGCAAGAATAAGCCTTCCTTCCCCCTGGCTGCCAGCACTGGCTTCCCTCTGACACCCAGGACCCGAGCTGGCTTCCCTCTGGCCACCTGCAGGCACTCAGGACCTGGTCTGGCTTCCCTCCTGCCTCCCGCTGGCACCCGGGACCCAGGCTGTCTTCCCTCTGGCCCCAGCTTCATGCGGAAGGACATCGGTCTAATTAGCTTATTACCCTTTTATTATTATAGATTAGATTCATCTTGAGCATCTTGAAGGCAGGGTCCATTTGATTCATCTCAGCATGATAGTCCTCATAACTAACTATATATGCTTTGTCATAATTTTCAGTTGCTTAATATTTAGAAAATAACCCTTTATTAAATAGACAAAAAATTGAATTTGGAATATGTATACACCTATATGTATGTAGATGCTTATATTCATGTTGTTTTCTCAAAAAAATAATTAAATGTGCCAACACCTTTTAAGTGAAGAAATGCTCACCTCAAAATGTTCTGTGGCAGTTATTGGTAAGTGGTTTTGAGAACGGCTTAGTTCCCATGGGCAGAACACTTCCCCTCCCAGTTATGCAGCTGATACTTACTGAGCATTCATGGGCCAGGCTTTCTTCTTTGCACCTGGGACACAGCAGTGAAAAAGCCCCTCCCTCTGCTCACGGAGCTCACATTCTAACTTATCAAACCTTTCTCTTCATGGGCTCCAGCCTTTGAAACCCTGCATGTCCAGCGTCACTATCCACCGAGCAGTCAGATCCAGAGGGAATGGGCATGCCAACTGGCCTTGTGAATCAGTTATGAAAGAAGTTGAGACACACGCTGAAGTCAGCAGTTTGTATTAACCATTGTAATGTCTTTCTTACTTCAGCCTTTATTTCATTTTCAAGAACCAGAAATCAAGATGTTTGCATTTAAACCTTGTTGCAAAGTAAAAAAAAATAAATAAAAATCTTATCTCCTCTCTACGGGCGGCTTATCACCGCTATTCAAAATAATATTCCCCCAATAGAAAGATATTGATAGTATTTAAACTTGAAGGCAGGACGAACGCTATAGGACGTGCCTGATTCCTCTCAGGAAAATCACAGAACTGCCTGAGATGAACAGAGTGGGACAAATAAATGTCTCATTTCAGTTCAGGAGTAAATTATCTTTCTCATGGAAATGGAAATTAAGATGGATCACAAAGCCTTTTCGGATGCCTATACGGGTTAGAGCAACCATAAGCAACAAAGCAATTATAAGTTTGTGCTCTAAGGGGGCGCTAGAGAAGAGACTTCCTAGGAGCTGGGGTCTGGGGCGCAGCGAGTTCTGGCAATGCCAAAAAGAAAGGAGATGGAACATATTTTCTGCCACCCCTTTCATGCACCTTCGGAGGAAGAACACGAGTAATTTTCCAAGCGCCTGTTTACTTTCACTTTATCTCGATGTTGGGGAGGAGGAAACTTAGAGGGTCCACGTCACTGCAGGCCTGCGCTGTGAGAAGCCATTATGCTCCACTGAGCTGAAAAGGCATTTAAATGCCCTCTTTCAGCCACATGCCTCCTGCCACGCTAGGCTGCACTTCGGGCCAAGGCGAGCCTACTGTCCTACATACTGCCTTGTCTTTTCCTGAGGTGCCCTTTTTGACAGACAGAAACAACAAATCTGCCAGCATTTCCAACAGCCTTGCCTCTCAGGATGGAAGTCGGTGCTCCTTAAAGCACCACAAATAGCCCAGGTTTTATGCATTTCACAACTTCACACTCACTCCACAGGGGCTCCCCACAGAAGCCTGGTGGAGGTTGGGCAGTCTGAATAGGGTCTACAGCCTGCTCTCATGCTCAAGAACCGCTTTGTGTGAAGTACTAGCAGGCAGCTAGAGGAAACTCAAGCATGTATACTGTGTAACCTATACAATTACCTATACAATATCTATTATAATGCCCTTTTAAAATTGTTTTACTGATCGAATGATTTTAGAGAGGAAGGAAGAGAGAGGAAAATATCAATTCGTTGTAATATTTATGCATTCATTGGTTGATTCCTGTATGTACCCTGACCGGGGATCCAACCTACAACCTTTCGGGATGATGCTTCACCAATGAGCCACCCGGCCAGGGCATCATGCCCCCACCCTCTCCTTTTTCTTTTAACACCAAAGTCATAGTTCAGAGGTGTGCCGTGCTTTAAGTTATCCTGTCATCAACAGCAGGAAGTTCATCCTGCGGCTGACCGTCACCCGCGACAGAGAATCATATGATCAATATGGTCGATAACAGCATTTGTGTGGCACGGTCACATAGTTACCTCAGTCAATGCTATGATGCCCCTGAATATGCCGGGAGCAAGCCTGGATAGACCTGGGGTCAGAGACACATTCTCTGACTGCTAATGGAGCGTCTCTGGCCCTTACAGGGACCCACCTAGTAACCTGGGCTCCCCACACCAACTTCAACCGAACAAGCCCACAGGCTCTCCTATTACATTAACCAAAAAAATATATATTCCTTAACAAGATATGTCGCCAGCACAGAAGCAAATGATTATTTAAAGGACAAAGCTGCTTCTTATTAATTAAGAAAACAAATTCTACAAAAAGCCTGTGCATCGGGGTGCACTGAAGGTTTTTACCTTCTCCCAGAATAAGGTGTGAAATTAACCCTGGGCCCCAAAGCAACTCCAGCTGAGAATTTATTATAATATTATCTTAGCTCCTTGTATCATATTAGGGAATATTTAATTATTCTATCTTTATTCTATAGTACTATGTTTTTAAGATGTTTTCTGTAAACCTAGGCATGCCAATACACAATTTAGTTGCTTCTGTGAAAAAGGAAAAAAAATGAACTTATTATTCCTACTAACAAACCAGTTTGAAAATTATAATGATTAGGACACTTTGAAGGGGTGCCAAAGACCAGCCCTCCCACTCTGTGCTGTTACTGAAGAGTAAAGTCCCCACAGAAGACCTCTGGGCATTCAAACCTTGTAATTTCAAATTATGGGACAAACCTTGCAATTTCAAATTATGGGATAGGTAACAAGGACTTGGGGGGAAGAACCTCAGCTCCCATTGAGAAGGGAAAGTTCAGAATGCCGGAGGAAAATAAGTCTAGACACCTCACCCTGTGTTTTCTATACCTCCCCTCCCACACCTTCCTCACTCCCTGCCTCTGTGACACGCTCCCCTCACAACCACCTCTTTTCAATCTTCCCTGTTAGCAGGACTGTTTGCTGTCATCGCAGGAGTCATTACGAGGGCACCTGGCCTCTCTGTTCTTTCTGGGAGGTTTGCTCAGTTCTTCTTCCAGCTCTCATTTTTTAAAATATGTTTTTATTTATTTCAAAGAGGCAGGAAGAGGGAGAGAGAGATAAAAACATCAACGACAAGAATCGCCCATTGGCTGCCTTCTGCACACCCCACACTGGGGATCAAGCCCACAATCTGGGCATGTGACCTGACTGGGAATTGAACTGTGACCTCCTAGGTTCATAGGTCCATGCTCAACCACTGAGCCACACCAGCTGGGCTTTCTGCTCTTACTTTTGACCCACACAGTAAAATGGAACCTAAGAAGGCTGATGAGGAACAATGGTGAGTTTCTCTCCAGGTTTAGAGTGGCCTGAAGAGCAGGCAGGCATGGGGTGCACATTATTACATCTTCTGAGTCCCCTTCTCTTCCACTGTAAGCTGAGAAGGTTGAAAAGAAGAGGAAGAAGGTGAAATGGACTGAACTAGGACCATCTGAGGCTGTCAATTGAATAAAAACTAAAGCAGATAAGGAAATAGTGAAGATATGTTCCAAATTCAATGTAGTAGTATCTCGTATTATAACATTATAAATAACAATATTGATCAATTTCCCAGAGTAGAGAATTGGTGCCAGGTACTGTATGAGGGCTCTACATCAATGTTTATTTCATTCTCCCCACTGCCCTGTCACACAGGTACTCGCACCACCTTTTATAGATGAGGAAACTGAGAATGTCACACAGATAAGTAGCAGAGACAAGATTCAAACTAGGTCTCTCTAATGCAAGAGCAGACTCTTTTTAGTCCTATGCTATATGCTGTCTCCATTAAAAACTATGTTTGGGGGGAGGAGGAAGAGAATAAGCAAGGTCAAATATATGGTAATGAAAGGAAACTAGACCAGGTGGGAAGCCTGCAATAGAATAAATGGATGTTAAATTATAATCTTGTACCCCTGAAAAAAATTAATGTTACCTCAATAAATTTAATGTTTTAAAGGAGTAAAGGAATAAGCCTCATTCCAATAGGGGGGAAATCATGTTTGAACACTGTTAATGAACATAAAAATTACACTTTTGGAGAGCAGTTTGGCAATATGTCAAAATTAAATAAATATATTCACTGAAACAGAAATTCTACCTATGGTAATCTAGTCTAAAAAATACTTGAGCCCGGCTGGCGTGGCTCAGTGGTTGAGCATCGACCTATGAACCAGGGGGTCACAGTTGATTCCCAGTCAGGGAATACAGGAGGCAGCCAATCAATGGTTCTCTCTCATCATTTGATGTTTCTCTCTCTCTCTCCCTCTCCCTTTCTTTGTGAAATCAATAAAAATGTCTTTTTTAAAAACACTTGAATAAGCACCAAATACTTTTTGGATTATTGTCAATTTTTCATCAATACGAAAATTTATAAATAAGTTCAGGTACATTTAAAATAGAGAATACTATGCAGCCATTTAAAAAAAGCAGAGAGAGAGAGAGATGTAGGAGACTGTCCATATGTTCTGTTGGAGGATGAAAGTGTTACCTAATAATATACAAATTGTTTTATCCTATTTTTATTTTTATTTTTTTTAATATATTTTATTGATTTTTTACAGAGAGGAAGGGAGAGGGATAGAGAGGTAGAAACGCCGATGAGAGAGAAACATTGATCAACTGCCTCCTGCACACTCCCCACTGGGGATGTGCCCACAACCAAGGTACATGCCCTTGACCGGAATCGAACCTGAGACCCTTGAGTCCACAGGCCAATGCTCTATTCGCTGAGCCAAACTGGTTAGGGCAATCCTATTTTTAAAAAATAGCAAATTGTGTATATGTTGATATGTGTATTGAAAAAGACCAACTCATACTAGTAAGCAAAATTAGAAAGTGAATAAGAAAAATATGTTAGAAAATACCTATACAGCCTAGGAGTATGGGAGGGAAATACTAGATGGGTGTCACTACATTAATTTAAGTGCTCTGTTCAGCAAAATATACCAAAGCTAACAGATGACACAATGAAGGAGAGACTGTAACATCTTTCAGGATAAGAAGTTAATATCTAGAGTATTCAAAGAGTTCTTGCAGATCAACAAGCAAAAGGCAGAAAACCCAAAAGAAAAATGAACAAATAATGAAAAGATAATTCTCTTAGGAGGCCTAATGTCAACCAATTATATGAAGAGATGATCCAACTCCTAGTAGTTACAGAAACAAAGAGAAATACAATCTAAAACTATAATGAAATATTACTTTAAACCCATCAGACTGGCAAAAATTAGAAAGTTTGATGCTACCCAATGTTGGTAAAGGAAGTGAAGAGATGAAAATTCTTGTCCACAAGGGAAGAGGAGAGACTATAAACTGGCATATCCATTCCAGAAAGCAGAATATTTGTATTTACATTAAATAAGAATACACCATTTGACCCTGTATAATGCCCCCCGCCTGGGTATATGTCATAGGGTAAATATGCTTAAGTCCTTAAGGGAGCACCTAAACCACCATTTATTGTGACAGACTTGGTGGCAGCCCAGGTGTCCCCACTGGGGAAACATATAAGTTAAATGTGGTGTTTGTTTACTATGAATACTATCATTCAGGAACATGCAGAGACCTCAAACAGTATTGAGCAAAAAAAGGACTTATACCACTTCTGAAAATTGAAAAATATTTCCCAGGTAGTTGCATAATTTAGAACATATAACAAACTCATTAGTGCTTCTGTGCAGGAGAGAAGAATGAGAGTAGAGATGGAGGAAGGGGAAATTAAAAACCAGCCTGTGGGCTTGAGGTAAACGTAAGATTCTATGAACAGAAGAGGAGGAGACAAAAATAACGTTTACGTGGGCACTCTGCAGGTGTTGAAGCTGGGCAGGGGAAGAATACGTCTCTAATTTTAACTCTTCTGCATTATTTTTCTTACAATGAATGTGCATTACTTGGATAATTAAAAATAAAAATGTTGCACAAGAGTAGTTATTGGGAATATTTGGGAAATGTTCATAATATATTACAGTGTGATTACAATGTTTGTTTTTTTTAATAAAAGCTCTATGGAGATATAACTCACATACTCTAAAATCACCTTCTTTACAGTGTACAATTCAGTAGCTTTTAGTATATTCACAGAGTTGTGCAACTATCACAGATCTAATTCCAGAACATTTCATCACTCCAAAAAGAAACCCCTTAGCGGTCACTCCCCACTCCCCTCCTACACCCCTAGAGCCTGCCACCACTAAGCTATTTTCTGTCTCTGTAGATTTGCCTGTTCTGGACATTTCATGCAAATGAAATCATATAGCATGTGGTCTGTGTGCCTGGCTTCTTCCTCTTAGTATAACTTTCTTTTTCTTACTTTTTTTTTTTAACATAGCATTTTCAAAATTCATCCATGTTTTAACATGTATCATACCTTGTTCCCGTTTATTGCCAAATAATGTTCCCATGGATTACTGTACCACTTTTGTTTACCCATTCATCAGCTGACGGACATATTTGGATTGTTTGCTTTTTGACAGTTATGAGCAACGCTGCCATGAACATTCATGTGCAGGCGTTATTGTGTGGGTATATGTTTTCAATTATCCTGGATATAGTGATTCCATTTTTGTTTCAATAAAATATGCATATGGGGGAAACCTGAATACATACATCAAAATATGAACAGGAATTAATTATTTCTGGATAGTGGGGCAATCGGCATTTTTTTCTCCTTTGTGCTTTCCTATTTATTTTAAATATTCAAAAATAAAAATTGGGTATTTTAAAATCAGGGGGAAAAATATACATTGTTTTTAAAAAAAAAAAACAAAAAACTAAACTAAACTAAAAAAAAAAAAACAGAAATAAACCTCAAGGTCAGCTTCAAACCCAGGGTCTGGCACTGGCGCTCCAGGCAGCCGTGCCCTGCGCCCGGTGTCATGGTGTCATCGCTCCGGCTTTACACCTCGGCGGGCACAGAGCGGCCTACAAAGTGGCCCTTGTTGGTATTCGTGTCAGCTCCCAGCCCTGCCCGTGACCCATATTTGCTCGCCAAAAACAGACACGGCGGAGGGTGCCACTCAGTTCTGCTATTTTCCTCCACTTCCTTCTCCACTATAATATCCATCGTTTTCATTATACGGATTTTGTATTTTAAAAATATTTTTTAAAGAACTGATATTGAAGCGCGCGCGCACACACAGCCCTTTCTTCAGAAGCGGGGCCACGCCGCAGGGTCACTGCCCTGAACCGCACTCCCGGGCGGGTCGGCTA
>NW_006296625.1:1714185-1714449 GCF_000327345.1 Myotis davidii | reverse complement strand
GGAGGGCGGGGCTGCCCGCAGCTTGCAGCAGCCGGGCCACTAAGAAATGTGACTATCTTTTATCCTCATTTCTTTTCACCTAAAACGCAGAACCAGCTATTAAGATTGCAACATAATAATGACAATTTTTTTAAAAAAAAATACCCCACAGGGGCTGTGGGAGCAAAAGCCAGGGTCGGGGCCTCGTGCCCAGAGGCCGGGGTCCCCGCGGCCGCAGCTGCAGACCCAGGAGACCTCACATCGACTCCTCGGCACCGCCCCCCG
>NW_006296625.1:1702886-1714087 GCF_000327345.1 Myotis davidii | reverse complement strand
TCAGCAGAAAACTAACCTGGGGAGAGGCCCGTGGCAAACCTGCGCTCCAGGCCCGGGGCGAAGGGCTCGCTGCAGCCGCACAGGATGGAGCCCGACGTTCAGGCAGAAACGGGGACTCGATGGTGCTGGCGTGAGGCCTGCTGGACGGAAGGTCGTTGCTGGGGGAGGCAAGGTCTCCTGCAGGATGTGCGAGCTGGGGACTCCTGTCCGGACTCGGTTACTCTCAAGGAAAACGCAGCTGCAGCCAAGATGGGAAAATCAACGGAGCGGTTAATACCCCGGTTTAGGTCGTGGCGTGTTCGGTGCCTGGGATGCAAGCGTCCTGGGCGGGGCAGGCCAGCTCTGAACCTGCCCGGCCAGCGTCCCCAGGGCGGGCCGGCCGCAAGGCCACCCTCAGCTGGTCAGCCCCAGCTGCCCGGGCGTTTCCAGGGGTCGCCCCGGTTCTGCGGATGTTCTCTGCGGGAAAAGGGGGCATCGCCTCGGCGTCCAACCCGCGCTGCCAGCTCCCCTCGCCTGGAGGCCGCGCCACCGGGCTCCCTGCCCAGGACAGCCTCCTGCCAGCCCCAAAGCCCAGAAAACCATCCAAACTCAAAAATTGCCCCTCTGAGTCTCTCTCCCCACCTCCAAGAACACACCGCCCCTCATACACGGACAGCCCAAACCCCACACTCACACGTGCAAGTCTCTCTTCTTTCCCCATCGACGAGATGGCCTTACCACCCAAACCAAGGCCTTTAAGAGGGAAAGGAACGCTGTTAGTAACCACACCTGCCTGGGGCAAGCCGGGATACCAGTGTTGGGTCACCTTGGGGGATTTGAGCAATTTCTCTAAATTCAGAAAACATTCTTGACTCCTCACACTCTTCCTATGAATGAGAAGGAGGGAAGCAGGTGGGTGTATTTTAAAAAAGAAAATAAAGCCCAACTCAGCACTAAATTTTGGAAAATATCCTATTTCATTAGGAACACTTGGACCTAGTTAGTGTATTTTGCCCCGCTTCTGTTAAATACTTGGGGATTTATTTGTAAACGCTGCAACAATTTCTGTGGACATCAGCAAAGCAGAGCTAGTACGTCTTGCATGGGATGCGGAACTACCCTCACTGTGCCAGACTGACCTGACAATGGTATTTCTTCTCGAGGGATTCTTTCTGTGCATTACCTTTATATGTGTTTTGTGCATTACCTTTATATGTGTTTAGTTATCACATTTATACAGTTTTTGAAAAAATAGACTTTTTTAAGCAGTAGCATTCTAGCTGCCTAGCTATGTGTAATCAGCAATAGCCAAACAATTTTAAGACAAAATAGCCCATATTGTGTGCTTACACTATGCATTCTAAAAACTTCCCATATATAAACTCACTTAACCCTCCTAATAACCCTATGAAGTATAGTGTTATCATTCCCATTTCACAGATAGGGAGCCTAAGGCAAAGGAAGGTTAAGAAAATTGCCCAAAGCCTTACATCTAACAGTTGCACAGATGGGATTGCCAAGTCCATGCACTAACTAACGGATGCTGACTGACCAGCCTGCAAATACCTCCAAAGGGCATAGGACAGTGGTTCTCAACCTGGGCTGCCCATTAGAATCACCTGGGAATCTTTTTTAAATCCTGATTTCTGGGCTTCATCCTCCGGAAAGTCTGTTTCTTTGTTATGGGGTGGGGCCACAACATTAGTAACAAAGAAACAGAATTTCCGGAGGGTGCGGCCCAGAAATCAGGATTTAAAAAAGATTCCCAGGTGATTCTAATGGGCAGCCAAGGTTGAGAACCGCTGTCCTATGCCCTTTGGAGGTATTTGCAGGCTGGTCAGTCAGCATCCGTTAGTTAGTGCATGGACTTGGCAATCCCATCTGTGCAACTGTTAGATGTAAGATTTTGGGCAATTTTCTTAACCTTCCTTTGCCTTAGGCTCCCTATCTGTGAAATGGGAATGATAACACTATACTTCATAGGGTTATTAGGAGGGTTAAGTGAGTTTATATATGGGAAGTTTTTAGAATGCATAGTGTAAGCACACAATATGGGCTATTTTGTCTTAAAATTGTTTGGCTATTGCTGATTACACATAGCTAGGCAGCTAGAATGCTACTGCTTAAAAAAGTCTATTTTTTGTCTCTCTCTCTCTCTAGTTCTGGAAGGAGACTGTTTGGTCTGAGCCAGTGCAACCCAACAGAAATAGAAAGGGAGTTTAAGTTTTCTCGGAGCCACATTAACAAAGTAAAAATAAGCAGGGGAAATTAATTAAATTTTATTTAACTCAGTATACCCAAATGGTATCATTTCAACATGTAATCAAGATAAAAAACATTAAAGAGATATTTTACTTGCCTATGTGAGGAGAGAGAGAGAGAGAGATAGAGAGAGAGAGAGAGAGAGAGAGAAGTTTTTGGAGTCTGGTGAGCATTTTATACTTACAAAACATCTTAATTCAGACTAGGCACTTTTCAAGTGTCCAATGGCCACATGTGCTAGTAGTTGCTATATTGGGCAAAGCAGGTCTGAGTCCATCAACACAGCATTCCCATGGCCACCAATATTGGTCCCGGAGTGGTAGGCTGCTCAGACTGAAGGAGAGGAGCTATAGTCCCTGTCTGGGAGAGGTGTCTTTGAGGCAGCAGGAAAGAAAGCCTGTAAGTCTAATTGCCTGGCAGCCTTGGGAACCATCTTGGAACCATGAGGGTTGACTTGCAGGACTGGGGTTAGAATGACACCAACACTGGGGGTTGGGGGGCTGGGTGAAAAAGGTGAAGGGGTTAAACAAAGAAATAAAAACAACTCATAGGCACAGACAACAGTATGGTGATTACCGGAGGGAAAGATGGGGGAGGGAAGAAGAGCATATAGCGGGGATAATGCTGATGGAGGGAGACCTGACTTGGGTGGTGAACACACAACACAATACACAGATGCTGTATTATAGAATTGTATGCCTGAAACCTGTCAGATTTTATTAATGAATGTCACCCCAATAAATTCAATAAAAAGATTAAAGAACAAAAAAAGAATGACACCAACATTGAGGATGGGAGGAATGTGAAGACAGAAAAGCCTTGTTTTTTGTTGTTGTTGTTTGTTTGTTTGTTTGTTTTTTGTTTTTGTTTTTGTTTTGTTTTTCAAGGTAGAGAGTAACCTTTAATTTAAATCCAGGTAGTCTGTAGACAGAAAAGCCTTGTGTCCTTAGCGGCATCGAATTTAATTTCCCTTTTGTTAAGCCAGACTGGGCCAGAGTTTTCTGTCGCAGCCAAGAACATCCCAACATCAGAGGCAACCGTTGAATCCAGGCCTGCAGCTTCTCTAGCTAGGCCCAGACTTCTCTATCAGATGCCTCTCAAGATTGGTGACTCATTCTTTTGGATCCCACTTAGATTCTTTCAATGGCCTGGTGGTTCCAACTGCCAGTGGATTAGAAATAAAGATCCCCCAGAATGCTGGTGCTTGTGAGGCCGCACCCACCAGGCGGGTCGGTGCAGGTGCAGGTGCAGTCATCCTCTGGGGTAAGAAGTCCCCTCTCAGGGCAGCCGCTGCTGCACTGCACTCGAGTTAGCCAGGGCTTGCCCATCTGCCAGGGCAGGCATCTGTCACAGCCGTTCATCACCTCTCCTGGAATCCATAGACCTTGGGGCTCGCCCAAAGCTGGACAAGCAAAAGCCCTTTGCCAGCAGGCAGCTCAGGAAGCCACACTTTCCACTGTGCTGTGGCAGCCTTCTCTGGCAGGTGCCAAAGATAGGATTAGGTGTCCTAGGCCAACTGCTGGTGCCAGGAATTTGGCAGAAAGGTTGGCAAGAGCACTGACAACTACGGGGCCATAAACTGAAGAGAAGCAGCAACAAGGAAAATGGACTGGAAAATAATGCCACCACAGGAGTGAGATAAAATAGCTGATGAGCCCAGGTCTCACATTGTGCTTACAAGCCATGTGTGCAGGAACCTGCTCTAAGTCACACAGACCTTACTGTTCACTTACAATGCACAGGTCTTATAGACACAAATAACCACGCCTCCCTCCCATCTGTCTTGGAGAATATGCACCTTGCGCTGGTTGGTGAAAATCTGGCAACGTGGGACAGTGAGATGAATGGACTAGAGATCGGCCGCTTGGTGCTAGCGCGCTGGCGGGCAAGTCACAAGGTCTCCTTGAGGCTCAGCCCCTAACACGAGAATTAGTACATCGCTCTCAGACCTTTTCGAGGCCTGTGTTCTAAAATGCATGTAAAACCCCTAGTAAGCTCTAAGTACTATAAATGTTCATGTTATAGGAAAAAATACCTCTGATTGGTTTTTTCATACCAAGAAGCTACTCCCTCCTTATTGTGGTGCTTCTGAAGAAGAAATGACAAAGATAGTGTTTTTAATAAAAGTATATGTTCTTTTTAAAAAATATATATTTTATTGATTTTTTTACAGAGAGGAAGGGAGAGGGATAGAGTGTTAGAAACATTGATGAGAGAGAAACATCGATCAGCTGCCTCCTGCACACCCCCTACTGGGTATGTGCCTGCAACCAAGGTACATGCCCTTGACAGGAATCGAACCTGGGACACTTAAGCCCTCAGGCCAACGCTCTATCCACTGAGCCAAACCAGTCAGGGCAAAGTATATGTTCTTACAGCATTTATTTCTAACAGCTCACTCTCTCTGCGCCTCTGCTTCCTGCATTACAAGGCCAGACCTCACATTCCTGTCCTGCACATAGTGGGGGACTGGAGTGATGGGTTGCAGATCCAAAAGGTTTACTAAGACTTAGAGTTTACACATCAGGGGGTCACCCCCAACACATTTATAGCATCTAATTGCAAAAGTGCCTCCAGGGTGTGATCCAAGTCCTGTTTCATGAAACATTTCAAACATTGGAAAGTACAGAAAGGAGGAGGACACCCACATTACCATCTGTTAAATCTGGATGATGGTCACATTGGTGTCATTTTATTTTCTGTATGTATTAATGTTTGAAATGTCTCATAAAACAATTTTTAAAAATAGTAATTTTTAAAAAGACCTAAGTCAAATATCCACATCTTCTCTTGGATGCATTTTTTAATGTCCCAATCTTTCATACATTCGTTTCCCAAAATTGAGTTAGATGCCGTTCATTTGCATCTCTGTGATATGCTGAGGTGACTTGTGTTAAATTACTTACCACACTTCATTAGAACTTCTCGTTACCCTAGGTTTTGCAGTCTTTGAGGGCAGGAATCAGGCCCTTCATCTGTCTTCTCATCAAGCCTCACACCTGTCCTATCGTAGGGCTTAATAAATGTCTCATAAAATCTAAATAAATTGCCCTGGCCGATTTTGTTCAATGATTAGAGCATTGGCCCATGGACTGAAGAGTCACAGGTTCAGTTCCTGGTCAAAGCACATACCTCAGTTGCAGGACTGGCCTGGTTGGGCCTGTGTGGAGGTAACCAATCAATGTGTATGTATGTGTCTCTTCCCACCTTCCTTCCTCCCTCCCTTCTATTCTCTCTAAAAAAATCAATGGAAAAAATATCCTCGGGTAAGGCAAAAATAAATAAATAAATCTAAGTAAATTAATATGAATGAAAGACTCTGTTTCTCTCTAAGCCAGTGGTTCTCAACCTTCCTAATGCTGCGACCCTTTAATACAGTTCCTCATGTTGTGGTGACCCCCAATTTCATTGTTACAAATTGAACATAATTAAAGCATAGTGATTAATCACAAAAACAATATGTAATTGTATGTGTGTTTTCCAATGGTCTTAGGCGACCCCTGTGAAAGGGTTGTTTGACCCGCAAAGGGGTTGCGACCCACAGGTTGAGAACCACTGCTCTAAGCCATCACCAACACCAGAATCTTCTCTGCTCCCCAAGACTGTTTCTCTTCTCCCTTTCTCTTCTGTATTAGACATAAGTCATTCTGAATGTTACAACTCTACATGTCTAAGGAAAATCTGATAGCCACATTTCAGAGAACCATGCTTTAAGGTGATTTACATATTGCTATAGACTGAATGTTTGTATTCCCTCCAAAATGCATATGTTAAACCTAATCCCCAGGGGGGATGGTGTAGTGGAAGTGATTAGTTCATGAGAAAAATAGCCAATGAATAGTGTTAATGCCCATATAGAAGAGACCCCAGAGCGCCCCTTTGCCATGAGAGGACACGGTGACATGACAGCTGTCTGTAAACCAGGCAGAGGGCTCTCACAGACACCGAATCTGCCCAGTGTCTTGACCTGGGACTTCCCAGCCTCCAGAACTGTGAGAAATAAATGGTGTTTATAAGCCATCCAGGCTCTGGTTTTCTATTAGGGCAGTTTGAATGTACTCAGACACGGCACTAAAAATGCAAAAGAAAAGGCAAATTCAATTAGAACATCCTGCTTCCTCTAGCCCAGTAGTTCTCAACCTTCCTAATGCCGCGACCCTTTAATACAGTTCCTCATGTTGTGGTGACCCCCAATTTCATTGTCACAACTTGAACATAATTAAAGCATAGTGATTAATCACAAAAACAATATGTAATTATATATGTGTTTTCCGATGGTCTTAGGCGACCCCTGTGAAAGGGTTGTTTGACCCCCAAAGGGGTCGCGACCCACAGGTTGAGAACCGCTGCTCTAGACATTCAAGACTATAAATTTGAAAAAATATGGCAAATTTTTAACATTGATAATCCAACAAATCAATCCCATGTCCTGCCTCCACATTGCTTGAGAACAAACACCCACCCTCTTTTTTTAAAAACACATTTTATTTACTTTTATTTTTGTTAATTTTTTTTTTATATTTTTTTTATTGATTTCAGAGAGAGGAAGGGAGAGGGAGAGAGAGAGCTAGAAACATCAGTGATGAGAGAGAATCATTGATCAGCTGCTTCCTGCATGCCCCTCACTGGCAATGGAGACCACAACCCGGGCATGTGCCCTGGCCGGGAATCAAACTGTGACCTCCTGGTTCATGGTTGACACTCAACCACTAAGCCACACTGGCTGGTGGGAACAAACCCCTTTTGATAAGATTCCTGTCTTTTTCTTGTTATAGTCATGATATTCAACCAGTATGACTGAAATAAGATAGTAAGTAACGTGTATCTACCACCATCCTACGGAGTATTGAACTTTTTGATCACCTACACTGCCCTTTCTAATACATATTTAACTGAATGCTAGTTTTAGTTTCATTATAAACAAAAGCAGTTGTCTTTAAGGTTAAAATTAATAAGCTAAAAACCACAATTCATCATCGCACACTTCTTGAAACTTCCCTACTTTACAGCTAAACAATTTGTTAAAATGATACCCAGGACCAAAGCTGGTAGATCTGGTTATAGGTGCGATTGCTTTATTTGATGTCCTTGTTTACCTTTCCGGTCCCATCTGCTGCCTCTCCCTTGCCACACCCTGTAAGGCAGCCTTGCTAAGTCATTCTCTTTCTGACCTCCTTGCCTTTACATGTATTATTTCTTTGGCCTCATTAGAATGTCTCTCATCCCCCAAGTCCCAGGCCCATTGTCACCTCCTTGGGGGTCTCGTCTGAGCCCTCCTTGCTCTATCACACACCTCTATTCCAATACTCGCCTCTTGGCTGGAAGGATCTGCTCCCCTGTGTCTTGTCTCAGGAGGACCCTGAAAGCCACTGCTGGTCTGAAACCTCAGTCTGCTCATCTCTGTGGTTCGAACACCAAGTATGGCACCTGACACTGAATCAATGCTCAGTGAACGAATAGCTGAGACTGAACAGATAAACAAAATGAATGCATCTGACACAAAGCTGTGTGTAAAATCATTTGCTCATAGGTGACGAGGGAAGTTACAGTGAAATGATTAAGTAAAATGCATAGACACACAAAGAAAAAGGACTTAACCAAGGATCCATTTGGTTACACAGGGAGACGGTGGGTTATGTGTGCTGGACAGGGCTGGGCCCCCTCGCTGGGGTCCTTGGCCCTGCTCAGTCCCTAGCGCTGTGTGCCTGTAGGGTTTGGAGAAAGCTCAGTGCGAAGGTAATACTTTTTACTATGATGGACTTCCTTGGCTGAAAGCCTGCTTGCTCATCGTGCCTTGTCTGCCTCCTGCTACTCTGTTCCCAAATTGCTGTTTCCATAAGTTTTCCAGGGATTGTAAACCAGTGTGTATATGAGGGTGAGCAGAGGGGAAAACAGCAACACCCAGGAAGCCAGGGAAAAAAGGGCAGATTACATAATGAGGAGGCATCCGCAAGATTAGCTGCAGCTAGGATTGTGCTGGAGCCCCCAGAGTTCAACCACCTGCTTTCCAACCACAGTGCAACTAGGAGAGTGGCCTGATCTCCCATTTACAAGTATGAATCCTTTCAAATTAGCCTACACTCTGTGCCGCAGCATTCTTAGTTTATAAAGACATTATTATATCTAAAAACGTACTTACTCATCTATTGTACTCGACATGCACATAAACTAACTGGGAAACTTACAGCGATTCAAAATAACTGGGAAATAACCTCTTCTGAGACGACTTTTGAAGACTGGCAGGATTCAGGGCAGCCAGAGGCTGGGAGTGTGCAGAACTGGCCCTGAGGCATCCTCTGACTATTAGCAAGCTGCTAGGTTTCGGAGTCTGATCTCTAAGACATGGTTTGTTCACAGGTCACCATGTGCAGGCAATGGTTCTCCAAGTGTGGTCCAGGGACCAGTAGAATGTGCATCACTTTGAAATTTGTAAAATGCAAATTATTGGGCCCCACTCAAACTAACAGAATCAGAAACTCTGGGGCCCAGCAATCTGTGTTTTCACCTGACCCCCAGGTGTTGAGTATGTGCCCTGAGGTAAGAGAACAGCTGCCCTGAAGTGCTGGGGACTCCGGCAGGAGCTGCAGAGTAAAACCCGGAGCCAGATCCTGCTCATCCTGGAGTGCATTGAATTTGGAACCAGGCATCCCCGATTAGCTGTTGTATTAACAGCCACGGCAAGAATCCACTTTCCACTTCAGCGCACAACCCTTGGCAATCCAAACACTGCTAGTCCCACCCCCTTCTCTACCTCGACTCAGCTTAACCTCATCACTCATTCGTTCACTCATCTTCTAATTTACCCTCATGCCACTGACCTCTAAGCAATTTCCAGATAAAACGTGTAACAGACCCAATGAATGCAAACGGAAAAATTACCTGTGCACTTTGTACCCTCCTCTCTTACACAACCGCCAACTGCCACAAAGCGGGCTGAGCACAGGGACATCAGACCCCACCCTGCAAGTGGAGAACAGGACGGGAACACCTCAGAAAGGCCTCTCTCCGTGATCCGGGGAGGGCCTGCTGGGAGGATCTGTTATCCTGGCTCCCTCTCCCTCAAGGTAATAGGAAATCAAATTATACAAAGCAATCATAGTTTATACATTAAAATAGCTTGTGGGAATATTGCTGTGTGCTACATTTATCTAGTACTTTAAAATAATTTTTATGTTTTATTTTACTATTTTATCCTGAGGTTGATGCTATGACATAGGTTTTTAAAAATCAGAAATTATCGCCGAAACCGGTTTGGCTCAGTGGATAGAGCGTCGGCCTGCGGACTGTAGGGTCCTAGGTTCGATTCCGGTCAAGGGCATGTGCCTGGGTTGCGGGCACATTCCCGGTGGGAGATGTGCAGGAGGCAGCTGATTGATGTTTCTCTCCCATCGATGTTTCTAACTCTCTGTATCTCTCCCTTCCTCTCTGAAAAAAACTCAATAAAAAATATATATATAAAAAAAATCAGAAATTATCATTACTTTAAAAGTTTAAAAAGAGTTTTGGCGGCCTGGCCAGCTTGGCTCAGTGGATAGAGTGTCAGCCTATGGGCTGAAGGGTCCCAGGTTCGATTCCGGCCGAGGGCACGTGCCTGGGTTGCAGGTTCGATCCCCAGTAGGGGGTGTGCAGGAGGCAGCCGATCAATGATTCTCTCTCATCATTGATGTTTCTGTCTCTCTCTCCTTCTCCCTTCCCCTCTGAAATCAATAAAGAAATATATTTTTAAAAAAAAGTTTTGGCGAGGTTCATGATTTCTGCAGCTCAGCTGTGAGGAGCTGCATTAGATCAGGTGGTTGTGGCTGAGGCCCTTCTGGGGGTGTTGAAGCCGGTCCCTCCACCAGAAGGCTCCCTATCCTCTTCTTGGTGTAGTGAACTCCTAGGCATTCTTCAAAACCTCACTTAGAGAAGCATCACTTTCCCACACAATGTTATGATGGCTGGCATGTGCTTCAGAATACTCCTGTAGGAGGGGGTAGTAGGTGGGGACAAGAAGAAAGAAGACTGGTCATAGGTTATTAGCAGTTGCATCTGATGGATCAGTGCATGGGAAGTTGGGGTTGGGGAAATAATTAGGTTATTTTCCATTCTCTCTACTTTTGCATGCTTGAACTTTTCCATAATAAAAAGTTAAAAGTATATGTATATAAATAAATAAATATTTTAAAATAAAATATTTTTAAAGTGAATTATATATAATAATAATAACAATAATAGTAAACATTTTGGACCAGCACAAAGAATGGAGCAAATGAC
Source organism: Myotis davidii (assembly GCF_000327345.1). NCBI lineage: Eukaryota > Metazoa > Chordata > Mammalia > Chiroptera > Vespertilionidae > Myotis > Myotis davidii. Next base: position 1,703,593 of record NW_006296625.1, on the reverse strand, counting down.
TCTTGCTGGAAATGCTGAGAAAGGTAAATGTATGTATATTATAATCTCTGTGCTGGCCCAAATGTTGTTTTGTTGTTTGTTATTTTATATGTCTACCTGCCCTTTAGACTGTCAACTTTTTGTTTTGTTTTGTTAGTCCTCACCTAAGGATATTTTTCCATTGACCTTTTAGAAAGAGGATATTTTCTCATTGATTTTTAGAAAGAGTGTAAGAGAGGGAAAGACAGAGAGAAACATCAATGTGAGAGAAACACACAGATTGGTTTGCCTCCTGCACATGCCCGACCAGGGCCCAGGCCGAGGAGGAGCCTGCAACCAAGGTACGTGCCCTGACCAGAATCGACTTTGGTCCGCAGGGCAATGCTCTATCCACGGCGCCAAACCGGCTGGGGCTAACTTCTTTTTTGTTTTGTTTGCTTTGTTTTTTATTTTGTTGTTGCTAACTTTAGACTGTCAACTCCTTGAATTCAGACCCTATGGTTCTGTATCATTTATCTATATACTAGAGGCCTGGTGCACGAAATTCATGCACAGGGAGGTCGTCCCCTTAGCTCGGCCTGCACCCTCTCCAATCCGGGACCCCTCAGGGAATGTCAGACATCCCTCTCACAATCCTGGACCATTGGCTCCTAACTGCTCACCTCTGGCTGACTCTGGCTGCCCCAACTACCCCCACCCCCACCAGCCTGGTTTGGTTTTTTATCAGT
>NW_006296625.1:1692865-1702732 GCF_000327345.1 Myotis davidii | reverse complement strand
TCACCCCTAACTGCCGCTCCCTGCTGGCCTGGCCACCTCTTACTGCACCCCCTGCTGGGCTGGTCACCTCCAACTGCCCCCTTCTGCCAGCGTGATCACCCCTGACTACCCCTCCCCCCCAGCCCCTGCCACTCCTGCCAACCTGGTCAACCCCAGTTGCCTCCCTTTGCTGGTTTGGTTGTCCCTCACTAACCCCCCTGCCGGCCTGGTCGCCCCATGTAGCCTGCTGTTCAGTTGTTTGGTCGTCCCTCACTAACCCCCCTGCCGGCCTGGTCGTAGGCAGCCATATTTGTGAGGTTGTGATGCTCAATTTGCATATTACCACTTTATTATATAGGCTCTTGGGGCTTAGCACATTCTCCACTAATTGAGCAAATACATAGTTTGTTAACTTCTAATAGAAAATGGGACTATAGCCTTAGAGAACAGAAATATTTTGATGTTTAATGGCATGTAACAAGAGTGACATTGTAAACTCCAGTGTGGTTTCAAATTAGAGAGCAATAAACTCTTTCTTGAATCTGACTAATGAATAAAGAGCAAATCAAAAAATGGTCAAATGGCACACTGTTTGCCGAGTATCTATTGAAGGAGGACTGTAGGCTACACCATCTTGTTCACAAGTAAGCTAGCATTTGCAAAAAAGCTTTAGCAAAATATTTGAGCTACTATCTCTCAAGCTTTTCTACAGCAGTGCTTTGGGCCAATTCCTAATAGGTGGGTGCTTCTGCTGGCCAGGAAGCTCCTTTCCCGTCTGCAAGTCACAAATGCAGGCTGGAGATGGACTGTGGGATACTGGCTAATTTGATTATCCTCCTGGTATCAGCTTTCTTCAAAATGCCATGGCAAAACTAATAGTAAGCAATGCAGACTTGCATATGGCTTCCTGTTCTCTGGCTTGCACATGGCTTCCTATTCTCTGTAGATTGATATGCAGGAATCCCACAGGCCTGAGGCAGGAATGTGATTTTAAATGGCAGACATTCTTTAAATGTCTGTGGACCCTGTCCCTTCGCTCGTCTGTCTCCTAATCTTCAAGCCACCCAATCTCCTAGTTGCTAGACTTGCCCTCCTCCAGCCCTTCAGCCAAAGCAGCACAATAGAGTAACAATGCTTCTTATACTTGAATATGCATACAAATCGTTTGAGATGTTGCTGAAATAAAGCTCTAGATTCAGCAGGTCTGGGTGGGGCCTGAGATTGTGCCTTTCTAACAAATTCCCAGATGCTACTTGCTGCTCCTGATCTGCAGACCACACTCTGAGCAACAAAGCTCTACAATAGGCCTCAGCAGACTTTCTGTAAAGAGACAAATATCCCTAACAGGCTTGGCTCAGTGGATAGAGTGTTGGCCTGTGGATGAAGGGTCCCAGGTTTGATTTCAGCCAAGGGCACATGCCTCGGTTGTGGGCTCAATCCCCAGTAGGGGGCATGCAGGAGGCAGCTGATCAATGATTCTCTCTTATCATTGACTAGAGGCCCGGTGCATGAAATTTATGCGGGGAGTTCGGGGGGGTGGGGGGGGGTCCCCTTGGGCTGGCCACAGCCGCAGGCGCCTGAGACTGCGGGCAGGAGGCTTCGCCCGGGCCAGCTTTGTCAGGAAGGACATATGGAAGGTTGTCTGGAAGACGTCCGGTCTAATTAGCATATTACCCTTTTATTAGTATAGATGTCTCTCTCCCTCTCCCTTCCTCTCTGAAATCAATAAAGAAATATATTTTTTAAAAAAGAGAGACAAATAGTAAAATTTAGGCTTGTGGGCAGTAGGTTCTCTGTTCACCCACATGATTCTGCCATTATAACGTAAAATCAGCTGGATAGCCCTAGCCAGTTTGGCTCAATGGATAGAGCGTCAGTCTGCAGACCAAAGGGTCCCAGGTTGGATTCCAGACAAGGGCACATATCTTGGTTGCAGGCTCCTGCCCAGCCCAGGCCCTGGTCAGGGCTCTTGCAAGAGGCAACAAATTGATGTGCTTCTCTCACATCAATGTTTTTCTCTGTCTTTCCCTCTCTCTTCTACTCTCCCTAAAATTCCATGGGAAAATATCCACAGGTTTTGAAATAAAAATTAAAAATGAATAAACTGAATATAAATAAATAGGAATCTTTATATGGAAGGAAAAAAAAGAAAGCTGAGAGCAAGTGTGGTTGAAATCTACTCTTGGTGGCTTTATAAAGAGTGGGCCAAACAGTAGTGATAACAACAACAAATGTGAATGTACCTCCATAGCCATTTATCAGGGGGGAATGCCTAAAATTATTTTCCATTTTTTGAAGAGTCAAGGGACTTCCGCTATTAGTACTAGTTAAAAACATTTACTAGTAAATGAGATTTTCACACATCTAAGGAAAACCCAGATTTGAGATAGTTAAAATAATCCCCATATACCTAAAAATGAGCTCTGCATGCGGATCTAAACTTAATTTCCCTGGTAGTGAAAAGGGTGCAGCCAAGGTGGCTGCCGTGGTTTTCAATTCTTGGGTGTAATTTCTCAAGAGCAGCTCAAGGGCGGCCGGCTGGCTCGGCGGTACCTTCTCCAGGGGCGGATTTAGCGTCTCCCTCTGTGCTCAGTGGGCAATTAGAGCCGCGTTTCAAGCACAGACTGAAAAATGAGTCTCTAGAGTCATGAGGGGAATTATCAAGGCCACTTGGCTCGAGGACCAAGTGCCTCGAGTGCCTGGGCCTGGAGTCTCCTTTCCCTTCGCCGGATGTGCCCGGCTGTCCATTGTCTGGGCTGTCTTCATTCATGCTTAGAGGACACAGCGCAGCGCTGCTGGAGAGGATGCGAATGACTCTAAGATCCTCCCCCAACACAAGTTAATATGCACCTGTTTTCCTGCTTCTGTTGATTAGAGAATCTGGTCTCAGATAGGCATTTTTCTTGTGTGTAAATATAGCACACAGTGAAGTTCCCTTTAATAACTAAGAGGTCTGGCTTCTTTAAGAGTGGAAAGAAGTGATTACCCAAGACCACTCTCTAAACTCGAGGTTGATCTCTTCGGCTCTTTATTATTTGCTCCAGGGGAAACGGAGGTTTAGAAAACTGTGACCAGCTCAGAGATGCAGGGCCTGGCTTTCTCCTTGCCCCGTAGGGATGTTAAAAATAGTAGTGGAATTATAAAGAGGAATCGCAGCCCTCCGGGAGAAAGAGGGCATACATAGCGCAGTGTGGTTTGTTCGTACAGAGCAAGACCGGACAGTGGCTCTTTCATCCCAGCAGTGCCCTCAGCTGCTTCCCTAACACAGGCTTCACAGTTGGTGGGACAAGATAGGATCAGCAAGAAAAAGAGAAAGATAGGGCAGAAGGGAGAAAGAAGCCTAGAGCAACTGGTTTTATTTTTGTGTGTGTGTTTTACTATTGTCAAAAAGTATACCTAACAGTGAAGAAACAGAGAGATATAACATCCAAAACCTACTCTCCCTCCTTTTAAGTGGTTTGGGGTGTTTCCCCCCAACAGATTTCTCTCTTCTCATACATATGGTTTTAAGTTTTCTCACTGGCTTCACACGGGCAAACCTGAAAATACAAAGAGTGTGTGTGTGTGTGTGTGTGTGTGTGTGTGTGTGTGTGTTGGGGAAATCTCCTATCCACATCCCCATGAACTAAAGACAACCACTACTAACATTTTAGTATATCGCTTTCTAGCATTTTCATACTAGAGAGGAAAAAAGAAACAAAAGAGGAAGGAAAATGAAATGGGAGGGACCAGGAAAACATTTACGTCAGCGACAGCTTTATTAAGTGCTGAGAGCTTCCTGCTGTCTGTGGAGGAAGGTCAGGTGCCCAGGACTCTCAGCGGAGCCAACTAAAACAATGGAGGGTGAAAAGAGGGGAATTGTGTGTATTTGCATTTAGAAGTGATCTGTAATTTCTAACCCGGGGGGCTGATATTATTTACATGTCTAATCTGGAAACTCTTGCTTCCCCTAACAACCTGGAGTTCAAGGCTGCCCACAAAGCTACATCAAAGTGAGGTAATCGATGCTGAGAGCTCTTGGCAGCCGCTGTAGGGGAGCGTGCTAGTGTGAGTAAAGGATTGAAAGATGCCAACCGTTCTTTCATGCTTGAATGTATATAGAATTACTCGGGAAGCTGGTTAAACGGGCAGGTTTCCAGGCCCTTCCCCAGAGATTGTATCCAATTGATCTGAGGTTGGGCAGGGCCCCAAAATGTGCATTGTTAGCCTGTATCCTGGGCAATGCTCCTGTATATCCGTCGAAGGCCACACTTTGAGAAACACTGCATAGCATTAAAATTGGCAATCACTTAAGTGTAAGGAAGAATTTCTTTTTTATATAGGCAAAAGTTTACTTAGAAAGGCACAGAGGTAGAAGAAGTGAGCCTAGAAGAAACAGGTTCAGGAAACAAGTTACAGAGGCAAAAGAAGAGCCCTCAGAGCTTGGGAGAAAAACAGAAAGGTAAAGGTAACGCACCTTGGGGGGTGCTGAGGGGGGGAGTGGGAAAAGGTGTCAGCATTCTCCAGGTCCTGCTCCAACAGGGAGAGCGCCAGGAAGAATTTTTTTCAAGTGAAATAGAGTTAGAATTTTGACCGCAGGACTTTCCAGAGCCTTTACTAAATAACGCTCACTATTAATATCCCAGTGGGGATAGTATGCCGAATTTCTCAGATTTATTTCCCCAAGAAAGTCTTTTTTTCTCCCCCAAGGAGCATCTTTGCATTAACGTTCTGTGGAACATACTTGGCCTTGCTGGTTTATTTCAGAACCACTTTCTTTTTGGATAGTCCAGTAATGAAACGTAAAGAGAATCAAAATGTTCTCTTTGGTTGGTTTCTGTAGGTACGCCATTCTCTAACCCAGTGATTCTCAACCTTCCTAATGCCGTGACCCTTTAATACAGTTCCTCATGTTGTGGTGACCCCCAATTTCATTGTTACAAATTGAACATAATTAAAGCATAGTGATTAATCACAAAAACAATATGTAATTGTATGTGTGTTTTCCAATGGTCTTAGGTGACCCCTGTGAAAGGGTCGTTCAACCCCCACAGGTTGAGAACCGCTGCTAATCTATCAAATAAAGTCAGCATGGTACCGAACTATGGAAATTCCAGTGTAGTCATTGTAGGAAGAATATATTTTAGATGAATAGGAAAGAGGTTTTACATTTCTTGCTAAACCTTGTGGGGTGGTAGCAAAAGGCTTTGGAACTGATCAGGTTTCCCTCCAGTGTGTTACTGGTTGCAGATCTGTAAAAGTCTAATGTCTCCGAATCTTTGTTTCCTCACAGGCAAACTGGGGACGATAATGCCTATCACACTAAGAGGCACTTTTGTAAAGATTAAATGAGACAGCATTTGTAAAGCACCTGGGATACAATAACCCAATGTTAAATTCCCCTTATCAAAGTTCATCTGTTTGTAAATAATTTACTGAAAAAGTGGATACACTGGTAAAGACTCTATTTTAGTGGTGAAACTTTCATTTCTTTTAGGATCAGACAGCAAAAGAGAAGCCAGATGGGAGGGATATTTCAATTTTATGTATATGACAGTTGAAGTTTTTGCTATAATGTTATCACTTTCCTTATTATTATAATGCCTCCGTTTAAAAATGTAAATAATGGAATTCCTAACAGACTGTATTTTACAGATGAACTAGAAAAAGGTTTACTAACAATGTGAATCAAATTGAAACTAAAATTCATTCCTTTGTGAAAACAAACACTGATTATTGAGGTTTACATAAAAGGTGGTTAACTTCTTGGAACAACTACCCAATGTCTTTATTTCTAACAATAAAAGGCTGTTAGGATTTCATGGGCTTACAAAAAGCAATGTTGGGGAAGGATTGCTTCCCATCTTCCCAAGATGCCTTTAAAAGATATTTTTACTTGTATTTTGGAATAATCTTAGATTTACAGAAAATTTGCAAAGAGAATACAGAGAGTTCCCATATACTCATATTCAATAGAAGATTTATTTTTAAAAATAACCTAAGCACTTCGTTGTACATGAACATTAACCACAACATTCTGGTAACATGATCTTGATGACTTCGTCGTTTTGCTGGCCAACCTAGGCTGCGTTTTCTTTCTCCTTGTTCTCTCTGTACCAAAGTTATCATTTCCTAACCCCACTATATCTCGTGACAAAGCTCTGTAGGGGATGATAATGTTCTCAGGACCCTTCATTCTAACTCCTGGGGGTTTGGGCATGTAACAATAGGTAGGTGATTAAATACCTTGGTGGCAGCTTGGTGTTGACCCATAAATGATGCTAGCATTGCTGACCACCATGGACCTCAATTAAAGGAGCTAACACTTAAGATCTAAGTGGGAGACATCCTGGTTCCCTCCCATTCTTCCCTAAAGAACCCCTAGAGGTCTTTTGTCATGTCTTCGGAGGACTAGAAATATTTCATTTCTGCAGATCATTTAAGGATTTACATCCTTCAATAAAAATCTATGCTGCACTGGCCAGGCAGCTCAGTTGGTTAGAATATCTTCTGGATACACAAAGGTTGTGGGTTTGATCCCCAATCGGGGCACATAGGAAAATCAACCAATGAATGCATAAATAAGTGGAACAACAAATAGATGTTTCTGTCTCTCTTTTCCCTTTCCTCGCTCTCAAATCAATAACACACACACAGACACACACACAGTTTTGTAGATCAGGTTGTCTGGTATGAACTTCTTACATCAGCATGGCTTTTTGCCAACGCACATTATTCCCATTATATTGATTCTAGCAATCGCCATTAGTATAGATCATTGAATTAGGAAGTAAATACGTTATTTTTCCCATGTTAACTCTTTATTTCCTTAATGGAGGAGCTTGCACTCAATAAAATGAGTGGTGGAGGGGGGAAAGAAATTGCTTTGGAGCCAAGCAGTCACTTGCAACTTGCCACTTTGAACAACTTAATTTCTCATAGCCTCAGTTTCCTCACCTGTGAAATGGTTACACTATCTATCTCATTTGATAGTTGTAAGTGACAGGATTTGGAACATGCCAGTCCAACGTATGGCACTTTGGCATATTGAATATTTTAAACTGAAGAAATGTGAGACCCCCGCTTTCTTCCCTGAAGCAGGTCGGAAGACGCTCTTGTGAGAAGTGCCTTCCCTATATTGCTGGAAAAGAACATCTTCACCTCCAAAGACAGAGGGATACTGAGAGAACCTGAATGAACAGGCCTTGCCGAGTTTCCCCTGGTTCATTACCCTTGTCTATACCTCTTTGTCTTATGTTTTTTCCCACAACTTTCCACTCTTCAAAACACTCAGGTTCAACCATCACTTTGGGTCTTCATTTCCTAACCAAAGCTCCTGGGTCACATAAAAATTCTGTTCGATAAATCTATACACATTTCTTCTGTTACTCTGACTTTCCTCAGTCCAATTTACAGGCCTGCAGCCCAAGAACCTAAATGGGTAGTAGGAAAATAATTTTTTGCTCCTCTATATTAGGACAAAAATGACATAACATAATTCAGTGACTTGTAGCAAATGGGTGTTCTCAAGGAATTAATAAATCCATTATGGTTTCTTGTATATTCATTTTGTCTTTCCCACTGAAATGCAAGCTCCTCTAAGGTACAGTAGTTCTTTTGTGTGTCCACAGAACTAGCACAGTACTGAATAGGAAATAAATTCCAATTGACTATATTACTGTGCTCCCATCCCCCAAGTTTCCAACCAGTTTGAATTTTAATAAAAGCTACTTGTGAGATGATATTGACTCACTAAGCTCTCAAACAGTTGCAACATAAACCACACAAACTGAGTAAAGTTTCATCTCAAAAACAACAACAGCAGCAATAAAAACTCTCACTATTTAATGAGGTTATTACAAAACTACTCTTCGTGTACTGGAATAGTTCAACAGTGAAGATAAAGTTAAGTGATTAAGTGGAACAAACTGTTACTGCATTTGGAGGTAAAGAAGATGAGATCATGCTTAATATGTGACCAGAAGTGTGAGTGACTTCAGAAGGAGCTCTTGGAAAAGAATAATTAGCAAGACTGTTAATTAAAGTGCCATCTGTAGTCTCAAAGAATAATAACTGGTTAGCCTGAGTGAGATATTGGTTTTTGATCTGTCCTTTTACTATTTAAACATGAGTGGGACTTGACATTCTAAAAAAATGTAATGACAGTTCACAAATTGTGAAACTCAATGGGCCTAAATGAGCTATACAGACCTCAGTGCAAACAAAAATTAGTAAAGAGCAGAGGTAACGAAACTGCGATGGCCCACAGGCCAAATCCGGCTGTTTCTGTTGGACCTGAGAGCTAAGAAAGGTTTTTATGGGTTTTTTAAAAAATATATATATATTTTTATTGATTTCAGAGAGGAAGGGCAAGAGAGAGAGAAGTAGAAACATCAATGATGAAAGAGAATCACTGATTGGCTGCCTTCTGCACACCCTCCACCAGGGACCGAGCACAGAACAGGCATGTGCCCTTGACTGGTATCGAACCCTTCAGTCTACAGGCCCACGCTCTCCACTGAGCCAAACCAGTCAGGGCTAAGAAAGGTTTTAACATTTTTAAATAGTTGAAAAGCAAATGTTTTAAAAGGTTAAAATTTTATGACGTGAAAATTATATGAAATTCTAGTTTCATATTGAGACACAGCCACACCCGATCATTTACATGTTGTCTATGGCTACCAGGGAATGACAGTGGCAGAGCTGAGTATGTGCTTGCAACAGACACCACATGGCCAGCAAAGCCGAAAATATTCACTAGAAAAGGTTTGCATAGGTTACAGTAGAAGTTTAAATTGAGCTCAGTAAATGACTTGAAGTAAAATATATTATTCTTAATACATCATTGAAATTTTCTATTGAATTTTATTGAATCAAAAAGGATTCTGCTTATTTCTACGTGGCCTTAAAGCAGGGGTGGCAAACTTTTTGACTCGAGGGCCACAATGGGTTCTTAAACTGGACCGGAGGGCCGGAACAAAAGCATGGATGGAGTGTTTGTGTGAACTAATATAAATTCAAAGTAAACATCATTACATAAAAGGGTACGGTCTTTTTTTTTTTTTTAGTTTTATTCATTTCAAACGGGCCGGATCCGGCCCACGGGCCATAGTTTGCCCACGGCTGCCTTAAAGGGAGGGAAGCGCCTGTGGCCCATCACTGGGCACTTTGAGGTGCAACAGGGCCTATGAGTTTCAAAGATGTATGAAGGTTGTCCTGACAAATGTTTTCCAAAAACTTGTCATAGAGGATGGCTGTGAAAAAAGTCACTAGAAGCAATACTGCATGTAATGAGCATATATGTAGCTGCAGATGAATGCTCAAGTCCTTAGCTAAGTGTTATACCTTAAAACTTCTTTATTGCTTCACATGTGGCATGCAACATTTTAGAAGGAAAAATAAAGAAATGACCCAGAAGATATGAATTGAAGCAAATGATGAAAATAAATGTTATTTGACATTCATCACCTCACAATAAATTATGTAGAAAAAAAGGATTCTATACAACAAATCCTATCTAATAAAAGAGAAACATGGTAATTGGCGTACGACCTCTACCCTTCCCATTGGCTAATCAGCGAGTTATGCAAATTAACTGCCAGCCAATATGGCGGCCGGAAGCCAGACAGCTTGAAACTAACATGAGGCTTGCTTGCTTCAGTGAGGGAGGAAACCAACACTTCCCGCCTGCTTTGCCGGCCTCTGAGCCTGCACTTTAAGAAATACTGTAACGAATATAGAAGCTAAACAAAACCCCAGAAACCTGCTTTCAGCGAGGCCGGGATCTTAGAGCTGGAGTTATACATTGTTTCGACTATAGAACCGAAACAAACCAGATACCTTCTTTCAGCAGCAGAAGCCTCAGAGCTGGAGCCAGAGCTAAAGCTGGCCCAGAATAAAAAAAGAAAA
>NW_006296625.1:1687107-1692181 GCF_000327345.1 Myotis davidii | reverse complement strand
CTGAGCCTGACCAGGGGCTGCACCTAGGGATTGGGCCTGCCCTCTGCCACCCGGGAGCAGGCCTAAGCCAGCAGGTCTTTATCTCCCAGGGGGTCCCAGATTGCAAAAGGGCACAGGCCGGGCTGAGGGATCCCCATTCCCCCCGAGTGCACAAATTTTTGTGCACCGGGCCTCTAGTTGTTTTCATATTATTTGATATCTGAGGACACACTCCCATTTTTCTTCATTCTCACACAATTTCTTCACTCTGACACCAGATTTGTAGATGTTCCTGACACTAGCTGAGTGTCCTGCAATTCAGTTCAGTTCTGACACTATCTGCCTGGGGTTAGCGTCAGGTCCTACAAGACTACCCCCAGCTTTAGATGCCTATCGCCAAGTCAGATTGTCACTTCTGACTGACCAGCCAGAAGGGTTCTTACAACCCCCTCCGTGGGGGTGATCATTTGTTAGATGCTCACAGAACTTAGGAAACACTTAAGTTTACTGGTTTATTACAAAGGATATAGTAAAGGAGACAGATGGACAACCAGGTAAAGAAATGCAAACAGCTGGACACAGGGAACTTCCGTGGCCTCTCCAGACATACCACCCTCCCAGCTTTTCCAAGTGCTCAGCAATCCAGAAGCTCTTCAAACCTGTACTTTTGGGATTTTTATGAAGACTTCATCGTGATGATGGATGATCATTAACTCAATCTCCAGCCCCTCTGTCCTTCCCAGAGGTTGGAGAATGGGGCCAAAGGTCTAAGTTTCTAATCATGGCTTAGTCTTTCAATCCATAAGCCACCAAGAGTAGCCTCATTAGAACATAAGACATTCACCCTAGCTGGTTTGGCTCAGTGGATAGAGCGTCAGCCTGCATACTGAAGGGTCCCGGGTTCAATTTTGGTCAAGGGCACGTACCCCAGTTGCAGGCTCCTCCCTGGCCCAAGTCCTGCTTGGGGCTTGTGCAGGAGGCAACCAATCGATGTGTTTCTCTCACATTGATATTCCTGTCTTTCCCTCTCTCTTCCACTCTCTAAAAATCAATGGAAGAATATCCTCGGGTGAGGATTTAAAAAAGAAAAAGAACATAAAGCACTCTTATCACCAAGGGATTTAGGAGCTGCGCCAGGAACCAGAGGCAGAGACCAACACATAGGTTTTCCACTATTTCACACTTGGTATCTACATGTTTATATGATTGACTTGCATGCAGGCTACAATGTAGTATGTATCTCATACATAGTCATATCACCAGCACTTAGATCAGAATATGGTAAGATTAGTTCCCAATGCTAGATAAATAAAAATGCCTTCCTGAACAGCTATAAAACATAACTTTTAAGAATCTAATATTAAAAATGTTCTTTCTGGTAGAAAAATAGAGGTTACCAGAGCCTAGGGAGAGGGCGGGGGGTAGGGGGCAAGGGGAGAATTGTCATTTAATGGATACAGGGGTTTTGTTGGCGATGATAGAAAATTTTTAGGTATAGACAGTAGTGATTATTTCCCAACATTGTGAATGTATTTAATGCCACTGAATTGTACACTTATGGATAGTTAAAGTATAAATATATTGATTGTTATTTTTACCACAATACACCCTACACACACATACCCGCAAAATCTCTTTCTGGGTTATTTCCAAAGCTTGATTATTTTCCACAAGGAATAGATTTTCTACCTGACCCTGTACTTTGTGTTTAGCACAGAAGGGAGAAAAAATATTTGACCTCTTCGAGCACATTTTTATGGTTATTTTATTCTATCTTGAGGTCGTAATCAATTAGTCTTCAATTCTCAAACTCAAACTTCACAACTACAAACTATAAAACAAGTCAACACCAGGACAAACAAACAAACTACCCACCCAATAAGTAAATCAGGAACCTGGAGGAGTGAAGCTGTGGTGAGAACTGTAAGTATCTCCTTCCTCCCACTGGATTCTAAGAACTTCCTTCCCACCATTGTTTGTTAGAAAGGGCCTATTTCAGCTATTTGGGCCTGAAAGCTGATAATGTGACTTCCAGCAACATAGTCATTATTTAAAAATCTCACCGAAACATGACTGAATACTCAATGGGTTAAATTAAATGAAGTACACATGGGCAGTGTGTATTTTGTGCACACTTTGCCAAAGATAAACACAGCTGGACGCTAGTTAAAGTGCTAGGGACAGATTTTAATCAGTAATATATCATTGTAATAGGGAACAGTCCAGTGTAAACTGAGCTCGACTTCGATTTATACAGAGGTGACTGGGCATTTTAAGGAGAATGAAGGAATAGGTGGGGTGAGTAAGGGCTCAGTAGAGTCAGGGAAATGAAAAACATGGGGAGGGTATGGGCCCCTGTGAAAACCACCTGCGTTTGCTCACTGGCACTTATGGAAGGTAACAAACTTCCTACCATGTCACACCTCCACCCTCATGACCTAATCACCCCACACCGGCCCCACTCCCAATACCATCAGGCTGGGGATTAGATTCCACCATGTACATTGTAGGGGACACACGCAGCCCATAGTAGTTATCACACAATTCAAGGCTTTCCTTTCCATCTATTTCTCTATCTACAAGATGAAATAAGTGTGAATCTTATTATAATGTGTTGAAAGTCATCATTCTTACTACAGACGGTGATGTCTTATACTTGCCTAATACAGACCACATCTCTCCTCTGCTCGAAATCCTGTCCTGGACCTCTGCCTCATTTGGAGTAAAAGCCAAGTCTTTATAATTAGCCATAAACCTACGTGATCTCCTTTTACTCCCCATTCTTCCCCTGGCCACTTCTCCGTTCGCACCTCAGGGGCTCCTGCTTTCTGTTCTCTGGCTGGAATGTTCTTGCTCTGCTCCACATGGTTGCTCATAGGCCGTAGGTCGTATTATTAGAGAAGCCTTCCGTGAACATCCTATATAACACACTCTAGCCCAGTGGTTCTCAAAGTCTGTTCCTGGACCACAGCATCACCATCACATGGGAACTTGTTAACGCTTCCTTTCAGGGAATACACTGATGATTTACGAAAACAAAACATAAAACCCACCTCTCCCCATGAGGCTAATAATCTTTCCAGCCTGGTGTTTACTTAGACTTTGTCAGAAACCATAGTAACAATCTCAAAAGAACTGAGGAAAAAACACTGAAACTTAGGGTTCACCTGGTCCGACCTCCTCATTCTACAGATGAGGAGAAATGAATGCAGAAAAACGGTGGGACCTGCCCCCAGCCAGACCGTGGCCCTGAGCCTAAGTCCTCAGAAGTTGTTTTCCCCCCACACACACTCTCTCGCTGCGGTGCTCCTGATAACCTGCAATTTACCCACACTCTCCTCAGATCTGTTCAGAGTTTCACATCTTCACCATGCTGCATTATCAGGACCTTCGTTTATAACCTGATAATTTATAACCACTGCAGAAAAGCTACGGTTAGTCAAATGGGCATCGATATAAACTCTGTTAACTGCTTTAGTCTATAATAAGCATGATTTTTCATTTCAAAATGAAAATAACTTATATTCCTATACTTATATGATAAAAAGTTGATTACTACGTGCTTATATAAAAAACTTTTATTCCTACCACCTGGACACTTAAAATGTTAAGAGTATATATTTCCAGACATTTTACATTAAAAAAGTAATACAGCCCAACTGGCATGGCTCAGTGGTTGAGTGTCGACTTACAAATTAGGAGGTCAAGGCCTGATTCCCAGTCAGGGCACATGCCTGGGTTGCAGGCTCAACCCCCAGTAGGGGGCATGCAGGAGGCAGCCAATCAATGATTCTCTCTCATCGTTGATGTTTCTATCTCTCTCTCTCCCTTTCCCTTCCTCTGCAAAATCAATAAAAATATATTTAAAAAAAAACTGTATCACTAAAGTTCTGTATAGTTAGAAAAAAAAGTAATACATATGGGGGAATAAATGGTGATGGGGAAAAAGGGGGGGGGAGAATTAAAAGTAATACACATTCTTTCCCCCCAAATTCAAACCTGACAAATATGTAAAAAGTACAAAATAAAAATACCCCTTCTTACCTCTGCCCTTTCAGAGAGCAGAACTCTGAGATGGCCCCCAAGATTTCCTGTCTTGGTGTATAGGCCTCCATAATCCCTGAGACTGTGACTATGATGGACTTTACTCACATGGTTGGGTTATTACACAGTACAATCAACCTTGGCATAGGAAATTATCTGAGTGGCCTTGATCTAATCACATGCAGGTGATTAGATCCCCTAAAATCAAAGAGGGTTTTTTTCTGGATGGTGACAGAAGAGGAAGCGAGAGGTTTGAAGTGTGAGGAGATTAGGCACACTCGAAGATGGAAGGAAATTCCAAGAGTCTTAGGAATTCTGTGTCAGACCCTGGGAGAAATGTCAAATGTGTATTTCTTATTATAAATCACAGCATCACAGCAGCCTGAATGGGCTGGGAAGTGGCTTCTTCCCCATCGCCCTCCGAGGAGAACGCAGCCTGGCTGACAACCTGATTTCAGCCTGTGTTCACGGAGCAGAGGACCAGGCACCCTGGGCCAGACTCCTAACCTACAGAGACTGTGACATAATCGTGTTAGTTTGAAGTCGCTGAGTTTGTGGTAGTTTGTTACACAGCAATAGAAAACGAATAAAAACCCAGTCCTACTTCTGAGGAGGTAATTACTTTACACACTTTGAGATTATTTGAAAATATCCCTTTCCAGATATTTTAATTCATAGATAAGTATATATTTAAATGAGGTCATTGCTACTATTTGCATCATGTTTTCTTCATTTAATATACTGCCAGCATCTTTCCATGTAGCCCTTGGGTATGTTTTATAAAACAGATTCCTAGAATCTTTGTCAAGGTGTATGCCACTTAAAATTTTGGAAGAGACTGTCAAATTGCCTTAAAAGAAAAAAAGACTACATTGATTCCCAGTCCCACCAAAAGTATAATGAGTCCCTAACTTCCCTACATTCCCTCCTTTACTGGATATTCTCACTCTTAGTAATGTTCCCTGCCCACTGGTAATTTTTTATAGCCAACGAACTTATAGAGTCGAGTAAAAACTAACCGCTATAGTCTGTTTTTGTTCATTAATCATTA
>NW_006296625.1:1676882-1686616 GCF_000327345.1 Myotis davidii | reverse complement strand
GTTAGAAGACAAAAGAAGAAAAAAGGGAAAATATACAAACTCAACTCTAAGGCAGTGTTTCACTTTTTGAGGTTTAAAGTCATAGTTTCCCAGGAACAAAATCTTATTTTGTTTCATTAAAGTTCACACTGAAAACACCTTCTTTTCTACAGGGGGAAATGAAATAAGAAGTCATTAGTTACAATATGAGAAAATACGGCTAAAGTTCCTTATTAAATAATGCTCATCTTTTTTGAATAGTGTTCTGAGTTGTTGCCTATTTTAAAATACTGTTCATTGGCCTGGCTGGGTAGCTCAGTTTGTTAGAGCATCATCCCGATAGGCCAAGGTTGCAGGTTTGATCCCCTGTCAGGACATATACAGGAATCAACCAAGGAATGCATAAACAAGTCAATGTTTTTTGTTTTCTCTCCCTCTCTCTCTCTCTCTCTCTCTCTCTCTCTCACTCTCTCTCTCTCTCTCAAATCAATAAATTAAAACAAAGTAAATTAAATAATCTTTAAAAAATGTCTCCAGACATTGATAATTATTTCCTGGGAGAGGCGGGTGAACTCATCCCTGTTTGAGAACCAGTGTTCTAGAAAAACACAGGATTATTGAATTTTCCTTAAACAAACCATGAATTTACATATATTCAATTACTGCTTTCCAACCATGATGACAGTACAAATCCTTTACACCTGTAAAGGCCCATGTCCTCTGTGAGGGTGCCCAGGCATGGGGAATCCAGCAGGAAACCATGTATGTATATAACGGCTTTCCCGAGGCCTATGTGGCTGTGGGTAGGGAGGGATTACTACGTGTATAAGTACATGCTAAAACAAGTAGCCCGAAGGAAGACAGTAAAGAAATATGGTTCTATAAACACTTATGCAAAGGAAATCATCGTAGTTTGGGGGCATAAGGGAACAGAATGTGCGAGGAGAGGGTCAGGGCATGCTGCTCTGTGATGGTGACGGAGGGAGATCTGAGGGACCAGTCACCTTTAAAAGAAGTGAGGGGCTCACCCAGGCCCTAGTTAGTGGATCCCCAGACACTTTTTTTCTGCAGGAATTGATAATCTAAGCGAAAGAGGGTCATAACAAGAGTACTTTCCATGTGGCAAATGACAGCAAGACATTGCAAAACGGATGGAGAAGCACAGAGAGCCTTTAGCCAGGTCTGGGGGGTTCAGGAAGGACCTCTAGAGAACGTCGCTCTCACTTCCCAGGTGTAGAAACTGATCCTCATGCACATGCCCAAGATCACAGAGCTCATGGGAAACAGACCCAATTCAATCCCAAGCCTCCAACCCCAATGCCACGTTCTTTCCATCCTTCAGCTTCCTCCCTGCAGCCCTTTGCTCATTTCTCCTCTTTAGCACTGACTTCATCCTAACACATGTTGCATGGCAACACTTCCCATAACCTGGGACAGTACATGTAGTTTTGCTTAAATACTATTCCATTATGATTTCATGGGTCAAAGGTGATTTGGAAAATTATCAGTGTTTTTTTTAACTACATTATCTATCTGATTAGGAAGACTGTCAGCTCCTTGTCAAAGACTACTGAGCAATAAATACTTAAGATGTGGTTATCAGTTTTCTCATTTATAAACTGTTAGAGTAACTGTAAGGATTAATTAATATGCATAGGCCATCCAGAACAGTGCTGGTATAGGTCTGAGCTCAGCTATAATTACTGAATGAGAGGATGACTGATGGGTGGGTGGGTGAATGGATGGAGAATAGGGCATGTGCTTGTTCTCAATGAGCTTCCACAGCCCTCACCACCCACTACTTGATTCTAAGTCAATCCCAGTTATAAGTGTGGTCGACTCCCCTTTCAGGCCACATTAAATGTCATTTTCTATTTGCTAAGCAGACATTAGGACAACAATGTCCAGAATGTTCCCTGCCCCCACTAAGGCTGGGGTATAACCCTCATTCCTCATCAAACCTAAAAAAAAAAAAAAAAAAATCAAATAAGAAAACATAGTCCAAAGTAGAAAGAGAGAGAGAGAGACCAGGGCCCATTAGGAGGGCTACTGGAAAACACATGAATTTTAGAATGATTTTTAATATCAAAGGAAGATTTTTACAGTTGATTCTTAAAGTGAAGACAGCATTCATGTGTCAGTAGAAAAATATATTAAAGGTGAGACAGACTGCATTCCCATATTCCCTCTCCATTTATTCAACAATGTTTATTGACCATGGACTATGTGCCAGGCACCAGATTTCATGGTAAAAGAAAGAAAGAAAGAAAGAAAGTCTACAAGGTCTCTGCTGTCGTGGAGTAGAGGAGACAACGCTGAAACCGTCGCCACGTGAATAAAATAATTACATGTTGTGAAAAGCGGTAAAAAGGAAACAAAGAAGGGACTGTAGTGGAAAATAACAGGGAAGCTTCTCAGACAGACTCCTCTGAGAATACAGCAGCTGGAATGACACCTGAGGGAGGAGGTGGAGCCAGCCAGGCTTGAGTCCTGTCCTTCCCTCCTTACCAACTCCTGGGCCATTTATGATGTAAAACAAGTTAGGTGAGCAAAATATTCCTGCACTAATTGCTTCATTTCATGATAACCAAAATAAATTGCATTTTCCCCAATTTTCTTAATTTTTTAAAATATCTTTTTAATGGTTTCAGACAGGGAGAGGGAGAGAAAGATAGAAACATCAATGATGAGCTGCTTCCTCCACACCCGCCACTGGGAAGCGGGCCTGCAACCCAGGCATGTACTCTGACCAGGAATTGAACCAGTGACCTTTTGGTTCATGGGTTGTTGCTCACTGAGCCACACCACTGGGCTATAGTTCATTCCTCTTTACTGCTGAGCGGTTTTCTATTGTATGGGTATACCATCATCTGTTTATCCAATCACCTGTTGATGGACATTTGGGTTGTTCTCAGGTTTTGGTGATTACAAATAAAGCTGCTATGAACATTTGGTCCCAAGTCTTGTGGGCACGTAAGTCTTGTGGGCACGTGCTTTAATTTCTCTTAATCAATGCGTAGAAGTAGTAATATGGTAAATGTATGTTTAACCTCCTTAGAAATTGCTAAACTGTTTTCTTAAGATATTGTAGCATTTTAATTCTCACTAGCCATGTTATTTCCAACTGTTTGCCCAAAGTTGGTACTATCTTTTTTTTTTTATTATTGATTTTTTACAGAGAGGAAAGGAGAGAGATAGAGAGTTAGAAACATCGATGAGAGAGAAACATCGATCAGCTGCCTCCTGCACATCCCCCACTGGGGAAGTGCGCGCAACCCAGGTACATGCCCTTGACCGGAATCGAACCTGGGACCTTTCAGTCCGCAGGCCGACGCTCTATCCACTGAGCCAAACCGGTTTCGGTGGTACTATCTTTTTAATTTTAGCCTTTTTAGTGTGTGTGTAGTGATATCTCAGTGTGATTTTTATCACCTCAATTCATGAAGGATATTTTCGCTGGATAAAGAATTCTGGGTTGTTCAGGTGTTTTTTTCTTTCAGCACTTCAAGATGTTGTTCATCTATCTCTTTGCTTCCATCTTTCTGATGAGATGTCCACAGTCATTTCAATCGTTGCTTCTTTATATGTGCTCCCCTCTTTTCCTCTGAGCACTTTCCATTTTCTTCTCAACCTTTGTTTTTTGGCAGTGTGACTATGCTGTATCTAAGAAAGGTCTTATTATCTTTCTTGGGCTTCACTTAGTAAATTGTCTCTGTCCTTCACCAATTTGGGAAATGTTCGGCCACTATTTCTCCATAATATCTTAACCAATGTAGGAGAAAAAAAGGTTCTACCTACAGCTTTCACATACCTTTTGCAACAGAAACTAATCTGCTGATGTCTGACAGTGAGGGCCATCTTTCCACAAAAATACAGAAAAACTCTTTTTGAGTCGATTAGTCAAAGATAGCACAGAGACACACTAACTCATCCTTCATCCATTCACAGGTACTGTTTTAGGTGCTGAGGACAGAATAATGAACAAAACAATAATAGTTAATTCTTAGAGAATGTAAGGAACACTTAAAAATATATATATTATCTTATTTAATTCTCATTATAACTCCATAAATAAGTCATATCCCCATTTTACAGATGAGGAAGCTGAGACTTAAAGAGGTTAACTAATATGTTTAAGGTTACACAGCTAGTAAATACCAGAGATAGACTTTGAACTTAGCTAGTCGAGCTCTGGAATGTGCACTTTCAATCTGTACTACTTTACTTGCCAAAGGCAAGAAATGGAGGCCAGAGGATGGGCAGCCTTTATCTTTAGCCATGTGAGTACTAGGCAAATCACTCCTTCTGACACTTTTCCTTGTCTGTAAAATTAGTGGGATTCACTATCAGTGGTTCTCAACCTTCCTAATGCCGCGACCCTTTAATACAGTTCCTCATGTTGTGGTGACCCCCAACCATAAAATTATTTTCGTTGCTACTTCATAACTGTAATTTTGCTACTGTTATGAATCGTAATGTAAATATCTGATATGCTATATGTGTTTTCCGATGGTCATGACCCACAGGTTGAGAACCTCTGCACTAGATGAAAACTAAACTCTCTTCCAGCCTGGAGAGTTTATTATTGTAGACCTTGAGAGCAAAGGCAGGTACAGGTTAACTAAAATTAATGAAATCAAATATGGAAACAACATCTCTAATAATAAAAGCATAATATTATTCTGGATGACCTTCCGGACGAAGCCAGGGCTGTGAGGGAAGCCCAGGTCCCAGGTGCCAGAGGGAAGCCGGTGCCGGCAGCCGGGGGAAGGAAGGCCTACTCTTGCACGAATTTCGTGCATCGGGCCTCTGGTAGTATTATATAAAAAAGGACAGTAGTTGCTATCCAGAGTGGATCCACATATATATACAAATTCATGGAGAGATCATCAATAGTTTTTATGCATATGATGGCTTTCAGATTTTTTTTTTTTCATTTTGAATGAGTGTGTTAAAAAAAAAGAAAAAGAAAGTGACCAAATAGCTTCCCATAGTGCTTCCCTTCTTACTGAAACCTAGTTTTCCCTTTTCTTTGATGAGTATATGACATGCTGTTTCCATAACAATCATATAAAAGAGTTGTGTGTTTAAAAAAAAAAAAGTCTGCAAAGTTCTTTTTGTAGCAAAAGCAGCTTGCCAGTAGACATACCGGAAGCAGATGGTACTAGAAAAACAGAAGAGATGACATAGCAACAATTCAAAAGATACCAAACTAAAACATTTTTAAAGGATGGACATTCAATCTTAAAAAGTACAAGGATGTGACAGGACTTCAGAATTAGGAGGGACTGTTAATGCTGCCTTTGATTTTTAAAAATCCTAGTTTAAAAATAACTTTTTAAAACATATCTAACTTCAAAATATTTAAAACACAGTATCTTTAAGATTTAAAAATGGAGCTGATAAGGAAATTAATAAGTAAACCTAAAATGCAGGGATGTTAAACACAGAGATCAAAGCAAGGTCGTTGTGGGCCCGGCCGGGTAGACCAGTTGGTTGATAAACTAAGATTGCAGGTTGATCCCAGGCAGGGCACAAAGAAGAATCAATTGATGAATGCATAAATAAGTAGAACAACAAATCAATGTTTCTCTCTCTCCCTCCTCTCTGTCTCTAAAGTCAATAAATAAAAAATAAATAAAGCAAGGTCATTATGGTATTTTCTTAGTAAAGAAACTTCATTCTATGACAAGATTCTAGTTCATGAGGACTCTCAAATAACAAAAAACAAAATAGCAAACAATTAAGATTTATTGAAGGATATTCAGATGCTGGGCACTGTGTTAAGTACTTTACATTGATTGTCTTATCCTCACCACAACCCTAGGGAGTAGGTATTATTTATTATTATTGCACTTTATAGATATGAAAACCGAGGCTTAGAGAGGTTAAATCACTTGCCAAAAATCCCATCGCTAGCTGTGGTAGAGCCAACAGGGATTTGAGTGAAGGCTTTCTGACTGCCTCACTCTGAAAGCACTACTAGTATACTATATACATAACGGATAAAAACAAACAAAAAAGAAAAACTCCGTGCCAATTATTGCTCTAACTTGGTGCAAAAACACATGCTCAGCACTTTTCTTATCTAATTTTCATAGTAGTCTTATGGGATAGGAATTGTCATCTTCTTTTTATGGATGAGGAGGCTGAAGCTTAAAGGGGCCAAATAACTTGCCCAGAGCCATTCAGCCAGTAAGTGATGGATTCAAGATGTGGGTCCAGGTCTGCCTATCTCTGAAGCCCCAATGGTTTTCACAGGCCCCTGGGAGGGTGGAGGGGGTAGGAATCACAGTGAACACCCCAGACAGATATGTCTTTCTCTCTGTACCTGTCCAGGGAGGAGCAAGATCCCTCTCCCACCTTTTTTTCAAGGGCAATCACCCAAAACACTCATGCTCCAAGGTAGTTCTACTCCCAGTTTCCACCCAAACAAGGTGAAACCCTCTCTATTCCGAGCAGGTTTTTCTCCTAATGTCTTAGTGCCACCTCCCGCCCCAGCCTGGGTCCCTCCTGAGTGCTCAGAAGCACCCTGGGCTTACCTGGTTCCAGCACTCACACTCCCCTGGAATCATCTGTTTGCTGCTAGTGTTCCCCCTCCCACCTCTACAGGGCTCTGCCGCACACACCATCCAACAGTGATTGTTTTTTATCTCCTCGATGTCTAGCTAAGTACCTGGCACACAGTAGCTGCTCAGTGAATGTTGATGGATGAATAAAGACTGACTTCTGAAGTCCTGCACAATTACCAACTGAATACCATAATATGAAAGTCCCTGCCACTTACAGTACACACACACACACACACACACACACTGTCACATGTATTTGTGAATCTATAGATTTATACTTAAGTGAAATGGACAAAAGAGTACTCATGCCAAAACCGGTTTGGCTCAGTGGATGGAGCGTCGGCCTGCGGACTGAAGGGTCCCGGGTTCGATTCCAGTCAAGGTCATGTACCTGGGTTGCAGGCACATCCCCAGTGGGAGATGTGAAGGAGGCAGCTGATCGATGCATCTTTCTCATCGATGTTTCTAACTCTCTATCTCTCTCCCTTCCTCTCTGTAAAAAATCAATTAAATATATTTTTTAAAAAAGAGTACTCATTACTAGAATGAATAATGATAATTGATAGAGTAAATTTCTCTATAGTTTGAGCAGAGTTTTCTTTTTTCAGCTTTTTTAAAAAAAGCTAATGATTGTTTTCTAATTATAATAAGCACTAACATTTGTAAAACTGGCCTGCATGTTCAGGTACATTTTCTTATTTCATCCTAATGGTCAGTTCTGTGAAATAGGTACTATTAGTTGTTTTTTTTTTTTTTTACAGTAGAATACCAAGTTCAAGGATGATTTATTCCAGATCACATAGCTAATAAATAAGATTACTGGGAACAGACTCTAGCTCTGTAGTCCAGTGTTCTTTCAACTGTGTCACCTATGAAGACAGAAATACTGAACTGAATGCTGTCTATAAAATGTGTATTCATCAAAAATAGTGAGGGAAGCCGAAACCGGTTTGGCTCAGTGGATGGAGCGTCGGCCTGCGGACTGAAGGGTCCCGGGTTCGATTCCGGTCAAGGGCATGTGCCTGGGTTGCGGGCATATCCCCAGTGGGAGGTGTGCAGGAGGCAGCTGATCGATGTTTCTCTCTCATTGATGTTTCTAACTCTCTATCTCTCTCCCTTCTTCTCTGTAAAAAATCAATAAAATATATTTAAAAAAAAATAGTGAGGGAAGACTATCCTTTCTTCTCCTTTTTTTTTTTTTTAAATCCTTTCCTTCATACCAAATGAAAGGGCATCTATCCTGATAGGCACTGGCTTTGGAATCATGAGAAGAGTAATAGAAATAACTTTAGTTTCCTGGCATATTCTTTAGACTTCTCTAAACCCCTAAAAGGAAATTAACACTTCACTATATAACCCCCTCTACAATATTTTACTATGTACATACATAACCTATTTCAAAACTTTTAGAAATAGAAAGATACCAATGAGTTTATTTTCTCTACTCTCAATGTCACAAGGCAAACCAACTGAGAGCAGGTGTTGTCCAAAAAGCTTATAGAAACACAATTTTAACTAGATAACTGAGTGCCCCCATATGATTTCATGTCATGCATGACATTAGAATTGTGAGGTAGGTACTGAGGTTGAATCATGAGCAGCCCTGTTACAGATGCACTGAGAAACCAAGAACTACTGGCTATCACAGCTCTGTAAGCAGCAGAACCGAATGCCTGATTTCCTGACTTCAATGCTATTACTTAGACCTGCTAGAAAAAGTTAGGACTAGCTCTCTGGTCAGATTCCTGGGTTCCAAAGCTGCTATGCTGGGCCCTAATGTACTCACAATAAAGATCTCCAAGAAGTATTAAGTGAAAAAAGCAAGGTAATATATTGTATTTTACCATTTTGTGCAAAAAAATTGAAACTTTAAAAAATAATGTCTGCATTTGCTTATGATGCATAAGCTATCAGTTGCCTTACAGGTCCCTCCATCTGCAAAATGAGGGTAGTGAGGTTACATTAAATACTGCAAATGTTAGAATAGTGCCTGGCACACTGAATGAAGTACCATTTTACTTGAATTCTCAAGCCAAATATTCCTTGGCTTAATCATATTTTTAAATATCCTTTAAAAATCATTTAAAAATATATTTTTATTGATTTTAGAGAGGAAGGGAGAGGGAGAGATAGAAACATCAATTAAAGAGAATCATTGATCAGTTGTCTCCCACACGCCCCACACTAGGGGAAGGAGCCCGAAACCCAGGCATGTGCCCTGACCAGGAATCAAACCCTGACACCCTGGTTCATAGGTCGACCACTGAGTTATGCGGGCTGGGCTTAAAACATAATTTTTAATTGGCACAGGCAAGATGAAAACGTGGCAAACCACAGCAAAATGTAATTACTTAAAGCTGCTTTAAATTGGGTCCAATAGAGTAATTAGCCAATACTGAAACATGTTTGGTGAATCACAATTACAGATATCAAAGAACTAGTAGTGTTTACCCATTTACTAAGCAAATTAATAACTAAAATCCTTTTTAAAAAAAAAATAGGGTCTTGCATATGATCTCTACAGTGTATTTTAACAGTCTGCTACTCTAAATAGTATGAGCAGCTTTAAGAAAAATCTTCAGCAAAATTCGACCTTAGGTTTTTGACCCAAAAGCACATTGACAAGTCTCAACAATGTTACTGTTACCGTTTTAACATTTAAAAGGCATACTGTGCCCCAAACCTGTTTGGCTCAGTGGATAGAGCGACGGCCTGTGGACTGAAGGGTCCCAGGTTCCATTCCGGTGAAGGTCATGTACCTGGGTTGCGGGCACATCCCCAGTGGGGGATGTAGGGGATGTGCAGGAGGCGGCTGATCCATGTTTCTCTCTCATCGGTGTTCCTGACTCTCTATCTCTCTCCCTTCCTCTCTGTAAAAAATCAATAAAATATATTTTAAAAAAAATAAAAGGCATACTGTGTCTGCTCTAAAGTCGTGGGGGGGAATGTTTATGGATTAGGATTATGTTCAAAACATAGGCTCAAGGAGAAAGAGCTTTTTTATTTTTTTTTAAGTATATTTGCTTCAGTCTTTTAGAGGCTAAGCCACCCTGACGAAAACCGACCCCCACCCTGAGCCACGTGGGTTCTCCGCCTCCGCCCCGGCGCTTCCTTCCGCACTCGGAGCACCGAAGCAGTGACCTCAAGGGGGGGCGTGTCCGGGGGCGGATCCGGGTGACCCGG
>NW_006296625.1:1675455-1676803 GCF_000327345.1 Myotis davidii | reverse complement strand
ACGAATAAGGGCGCCCACTCAGAGGTGCCCAGTAGGTTACTAGGAAAATGCAAGGAGAAAAAAGCATTTGCGAGAGAAGCTAGGAAAAAAATATATAGAAAAGATTTTTGTTGCTAGAAAAAGATGTATCCTAGGGGAACTCTTACATGGCCTGGTTTCTTTCATGAAAACGATCTCGAAGTTAAACTGAGGCTAGAAAAACCTCTTAAGAAAGAGAAAAACCTGACTTTTAGGAGTTTATATCTACAAAGACTGGTAAAACAAGAAAACATAGGAAGGCTATTCCAAAAGACTTCTTTCATTAAAAAGGGGGTGGGGGGAGTCATCTGAGTGTGAGAAGTAACTGAAAGCCGACTAGAACTATATCCTACAATAGAAAGCCAGCACACGTCTGCTCTTCACTGCTCCCCAATTGTTTTATGCATCAGCTTTGCTCCTCCCGTTTGATTGAGGTTCCTCTCCAGAAAAAGTGTTTCTATTGCACGTGCCACAGAGCTTTGCCCAGCACTGGACACGGCAGGTTCTCAACTATTTGCTAATGGGTTGGCTGGAGATGTGGCATCAGAATGATGTCGTGATCAGCTAATTTTAAAAAGGTGTTCTCTAGGGGAGTATTTCTGAGTCTGCCCGATTGGCCGCCGAAAGGGCCTCATCCAGTTTCCCAGGCGACTGTCGAGAAGCAGTGATTTCACACGGTGGGGGTGGGTGACCTTGCCGATGCGTCTCCACATGAGGTCATGTGGGAAGGCTGAATTTGAAAATTCCTTTTAGATTGCTCATGCGTGCAACCCGAGTATACGACTAACTGGGGAAAAATGCACCACGAGGGTGACACGCCGTCAGGGTCCCTTTAGTTAGTGTAATAAAACCCACGGTGGAAGGAAGGCAAACTGTAAGACTAGAGTCTATTCTACACTGAAACACTGGACTGTGGGGCGAACGGGTGAGCCGGGCTTTGACTGGAACAAGGCAAGTGGCCACCCCGGTAGCATGTCCGTGGCGCTGGTGGCCAACCGGTAGCATGTCCGTGGGGCTCGTGGCCACCCCGGTAGCATGTCCGTGGGGCTGGCGACCACCCCGGTAGCATTCTGATGCCACAGCCATCGTGGGGCTGGCGGCCACGGAGGCGCCTGCTCACCAGCCCCTAACGCGACGCGCGGGGCTCTTCAGCTGGGAGGGGCGTCGAGGGCACAGGCGGGGGAGGAGCCAGCCGGAGGGGCTGTGCGACCCTCAGAGGAATTGGTTCCAGGGCCGGTCCCAGCCCAGACCTGCGAGAGGACAAAGGTGACCACGGAAGGTGTCTTGCGGGGTGCAGGGAGACCCCAATCTCGAGGTCACATCGTTGCAG
>NW_006296625.1:1671912-1674477 GCF_000327345.1 Myotis davidii | reverse complement strand
GCTCGGTGGGTGGAGGCCGGAGCGGGGCCAGCTTGGCGTTGGTTCCGATTCTCCTTGGAATTTGCCCTTTGAGTTTGGATCCTGGCTTATTCGGAAGCCTGTGGGGCAGGGGTTTAAAAGTTTTTGTTGTTTTTTTAACTTAGGTGTCGTGAAAACCACCGCTAACTCAAACCCAAGATGGGAAAGGAAAAGACTCACATCAACATCGTCGTCATCGGACACGTAGATTCCGGGAAGTCCACCACTACCGGCCACCTGATCTACAAATGTGGGGGCATCGACAAGAGAACCATCGAGAAATTCGAGAAGGAGGCTGCTGAGGTGGGTACATTAACTTGGGTGATTACAACAAGTGCCCGCGAGTACAGTGAGTGGTACTTTTTCAAAAAATAGTGTCCCGTCCACATCCGCATGGCACACGAGTTTAGGGATGGGCCATCATGCGTGGAATCGCTTTGCTCCGTCCATGTTCCCAGACTAGCGACCTGGGGTTAGCAGTTGTAAGCTGGAACCGAGCATTTATGCCAACTAGGGGAGTCGGGAACTTCAGGCTGGGATTGGAGCGTCTTAGTTC
The DNA here is from genome assembly GCF_000327345.1 of Myotis davidii. Lineage (NCBI taxonomy): Eukaryota > Metazoa > Chordata > Mammalia > Chiroptera > Vespertilionidae > Myotis > Myotis davidii. The sequence goes on along the minus strand of NW_006296625.1, from coordinate 1,673,903 downwards.
CCGAGTAACCGTTCTTACTCCTCGCAGATGGGGAAGGGCTCCTTCAAGTACGCCTGGGTCTTGGATAAACTGAAGGCGGAACGGGAGCGCGGTATCACCATTGACATCTCCCTGTGGAAATTCGAGACCAGCAAGTATTACGTGACCATCATTGATGCCCCAGGGCACAGAGACTTCATCAAAAACATGATCACGGGCACATCTCAGGTTGGTAGAGTTAACCATTTTTTAGAGAGTTAGCTCTCTGGGTCTGTTACTTTGGGCTCATCCTTTTTGAAGAGCTTCCATTTACTAACAGGATGTGGCCTTGTTTTCCTTTAAAGGCTGACTGTGCTGTCCTGATTGTGGCTGCCGGTGTTGGTGAATTTGAAGCAGGTATCTCCAAGAACGGGCAGACCCGTGAGCACGCCCTTCTGGCCTACACACTGGGTGTGAAACAGCTGATTGTTGGTGTTAACAAAATGGATTCCACTGAGCCACCCTACAGCCAGAAAAGATACGAGGAAATTGTTAAAGAAGTCAGCACCTACATTAAGAAAATCGGCTACAACCCTGACACAGTAGCATTTGTGCCAATTTCTGGTTGGAATGGTGACAACATGCTGGAGCCAAGTGCTAATGTGAGTTTTAAGACCATTGAAAACATTGGAAAGAAGCGGGCCGGGTATGGGGGCAGGAAACAGTAATGGATGATCTTGTGTTCTTCAGATGCCTTGGTTCAAGGGATGGAAGGTCACCCATAACCATGGCAATGCCAGTGGAATCACACTGCTTGAAGCTATGGATTGCATCTTGCCACCAGCTCGTCCAGCTGACAAGCCCCTGTGCCTGCCCCTCCAGGATGTCTACAAAATTGGTGGTAAGTTGAACATTAATGTCAGAATGTGACATGTATGGGAGGCTACGATTTCTTCACAAGCATTTATGACTATGCCCTAAACATTTTAGGTATTGGGACTGTCCCTGTGGGCCGAGTGGAGACTGGTGTTCTCAAGCCCGGCATGGTGGTCACCTTTGCTCCAGTCAATGTGACAACTGAAGTAAAGTCTGTTGAAATGCACCATGAAGCTTTGAGTGAAGCTCTTCCTGGGGACAATGTTGGCTTCAACGTCAAGAACGTGTCTGTCAAAGATGTTCGCCGGGGCAATGTGGCTGGTGACAGCAAAAATGATCCACCAATGGAAGCAGCTGGCTTCACAGCTCAGGTAACACTAAATGTCATGTTCTTCCTCCCAGACCCTTCCTTAAATGTCTTTTGAGACTCGGGAAATAAGCTCAAATCCTTTTTCCCAGGTGATTATCCTGAACCACCCAGGCCAGATCAGTGCTGGATATGCACCTGTGCTGGATTGTCACACAGCTCACATTGCTTGCAAATTTGCTGAGCTGAAGGAGAAGATTGATCGTCGTTCTGGGAAAAAGCTGGAAGATGGCCCCAAGTTTTTGAAATCTGGTGATGCTGCCATCGTTGATATGATTCCTGGCAAGCCCATGTGTGTTGAGAGCTTCTCTGACTACCCTCCTCTGGGTAAGATTGAGCATTTACAGTAATGATACATTTTACTTGATGAAAACTTTGTTTGGTGTACTGTGTCTAATGATAATATGAAATTTGTTTTAACAGGCCGTTTTGCTGTTCGTGACATGAGACAGACCGTTGCTGTGGGTGTCATCAAAGCAGTGGACAAGAAGGCAGCTGGAGCTGGCAAAGTCACCAAGTCTGCCCAGAAAGCTCAGAAGGCTAAATGAATATTATTTCCAACACCTGCCACCCCAGTCTTAATCAGTGGTGGAAGAACGGTCTCAGAACTGTTTGTCTCAATTGGCCATTTAAGTTTAATAGTAAAAGACTGGTTAATGATTACAATGCATCGTAAAACCTTCAGAAGGAAAGGAGAATGTTTTGTGGACCATTTGTTTTTTGGGGTTTTTTTTTTTTGGTGTATTATTAGTTTTTAAAATCAATACTTCTTAATGGAAATGACTTGAGA
>NW_006296625.1:1656904-1671805 GCF_000327345.1 Myotis davidii | reverse complement strand
AGCATTTAAATATATAAAATAAATATCAAAATATAAGTCTTTGTTTTACTATGGTTGCAAATATCAAAAAATTCCTGTATGTGACATGGCACCAGAGTTAAGTTAGGGTTTTTCAAAATGCTGACACGCCGAGCTCAAAAGGTTCGCCATCACTAGCCTACGGGGTCTGGGGAGGCTGGGGGCGGTCAGCACGACTGCCACATTGGAGATTAGGCAGTTTAGGGAGGTATAGTTGGGGATTGCTTTGATTTGAAATTTTGCTCAGTGCCACTTTAATCAGTTTAACAATAACCCACAACCGTCGGACCAACTCTGCCACTTTAAAAGTAACCTCACTGAAAATTAGGTTCTAAAATGTGACAGTTGAGTAAGATGTAAGAAAGCACTTTTAAACTAGCTGGGGTAGTTGCATGCGGTGATGGTTTATGGTTAAGTTGATGTTTGCTTGAGCAGTAGCCATCTAGTTTTTGACAGTTGGTAAATCAAAACACAGAAAAGGAATTCTACGAGTCTGAACATTTTAATTCTGTGTAATAGTATCCAGCTCAAAGTGGCAAAATCAGACAGCTTGGAGGTTAATTGTATCCTGTTAGGTAATGACTTTTAAATAGATAGCAATTTAAGTTTTGGGGGTTTTTTTTTTGCCTTTGTTGAAATTGCATATGTCCCTCTTTCCTCCCATCGATCTCCACCCAAGACTGAAGCCTTGCCCCCAGCTGGTTTGTCTTGGTGAACAGAGTGTTGGCCTACAGACAGGTTCCGGGTTTGATTCTGGTCAAGGGCACATGCCAGGTTACTGGCTTAATCCCCAGTAGGGGGTGGGCAGGAGGCAATTGAATGACTATCATTGATGTTTCTCTCTGAAATCAAAATACATTTCTTAGGTAGGCCTTGACAGTACTAGCTGAGACATTTGAGGGGTGTGAAAAGGCTAAAATTTCTCTAGTTCCATGAGGGAAGTAGCCCCTATAAGTTTTTTGTAATTTGCTTATTTGTACAGGTGAGGAAAAATTGGCCAACTTAGCGGTAGCTGATACACAAATTTGTCACAGCTGTAGGATTTACTAGACTAAGATTGTTCAGCCGCTCTGTCCCGTTCCCCCCCCCCCCACAATAGTGGTGTTTAACTTCAGAGAACACTATTAGAAAGGGTAGGAAGGAGGGTGACCAGAGTGAAGGAAAAGTTTAGTTGCTGGCTTCCTCCACAGAACCGGGTATCTGTAGGCTTGCCAAGACAACTGCCTGGTTTTGAGCACCACCTACTGGTCACTACAAACTAGTTTTACATTCATGAACGAAGATTTTTGCACCACCTACTGGTCACTACAAACTAGTTTTACATTCATGAACAAAGTTAAATTTTTGCTCTGAGGTTCTACACGGCATTTCCTTCTGTTGCCATCAATGTAAAGATCTCAAAGTCCTGTTGAAATTTGTTCCTGGGAATTGTGTTTTTAGGATATGGAAAAGGGCATTCAGGTGTTAGATAGATTGCCTTTAAGGCATATCTTTTTAACAGCTTAAGCCCAAAATAGTCAATGCAGTATAACCAGATTTTGATCATTTCAGAACAGTTTATTCCCGCACCTTCCCTAATTTACCTCCCAAGTCTCAGGTGCATCAAGAACTCTGGCTATCTGGATCAAGGACCCAGTCTGGTGGTGACAGTTTATTCTGATCTAACATTTAACCCAGTCTCTGCTCTTTTTAGTCTCTGATTTTGTCACGAAGAATGCATATGGTTCTTCTCAACGTTACCTTGGGGTTTTAGTGACAGCATTTATATCTTCCTGTGGTGATTCTAGAAGACTTAATTCAACTAGAGATTTTAATTTGTAAATATCCTTGGCTCTGATCAGATTATTTGCAGCTAACTAAAAGTTCCCCCATGGCACTAATAAACTAAAATCACCTTAGTTTTTTTAAGTATTTGGTGTTTATTTTTAAATGTTTTTAGCCCTCACCCAAGGATATTTTTCCATTGATTTCTAGAGAGAGTTGGGGGGCGGAGGGGACATTGGCTGCATCCTGCACATCCCCTACTGGGGGTTGAGCCACAACCCTGGCAAGTGCCCTTGACCGGAATTGAACCTGAGACCCTTCAATCTGCAGGCCTGTGCTCTATCCACTGAGCTAAACTTACTAGGGCCAGAAGCAGTTTTTTCAAGAACACAGGTGCTCATTTGGTTGAGTTTTGGTTCTGCCCAATAGACTATTGACTGTACAAATCAGTGAAGAAATACTGGTTTTCAGTAGGGGATGTAAAAATCCTGAAGAATATTACCAGGACTATCGTTTTAATTTTTATTAAAATTTATTTATCTTGGTATCATTTCCTGTTGAGAACTGAGCTAATGCCAGGAGAATTTTTTCATGGTTGTAGTATTCACAATTCCTCAAATGGCAACTTGAGATCAAGGGTGTCGATTTCATGTGTGTCAACGTGGCCTTACATGTTTTAGATCGATAGTCAAATGCTAGTTCACATGTCATGAAATGCTGTGGAAATAAATCCAGTCAGTTCAGAAAGTTGCATTCTGGAGTGAATTCTGGATTCTGATGATGTAGTGTGCTGTTTCAGGTGAGAGAAGGGGGGGAATAATACATTTCCTCCTTTTTTTCTTGCTTACCTCCCTAAAGTTTTCCTCTCTGATCTGGTTTTGCTTTTCATAACTGCTATTTTTCCCCTCTACTTACAAACCCATAGGTTCTTCCAAGTAGCATCGAAGTTACATAATGACCGGCCTCCATTTGCGTATTTCTGGAAACTCGGGACTAGTTAAAACCAGAATTGAAGCATAACTATTAACTAGAGGCCCGGTGCCCTCCCAAAGTCCAGGAGCCCTTGGGAGATGTCCGACTGACATCCCTGTGGGAGGGCACTGACCCAGCCCCCTATTACCCACCGCCGGTGGCCTCCGTCTGTGGGAGGTGATGGCTGGCCTGGTGCCACCCACTCGCCAGCCCCTCCACCCCACCGCCATTCAGTTGATTTGCATATGAGGCTTTTATTATATAGGAGGATACATTACTTGCTCATCCAGTGATTTAAAAGAGAAAATGTATTAACTTTGTTAGGAAACTGCCACATGGCTCTTGAAGGTTGACTCAATCCAATAGAAGTCTCTCAGAGGGGCCATATCATTTTGCTGTTTTCTAAAGAAAGGGTTATGCTGTAGTCCAGCAGTCACCAATAGAAATGAGTGAAGTAAATAGAAGGAATATTGTCTTTTATCTTTAACTGCTTTTACTAGGCTCCTGGATCTCTTAAGTGTTTAGAGCTCAGTTTGGTCTCTGTGGGACAGATATGACAACAAAAATAATGTTGAATTGATGTTACAATAATTATATCCTAAGCAAGAGATTTCATTTATATATATATATTGTTTTTTAATATATATATTGTTTTTTACAGAGAGGAAGAGAGGGATAGAAAGTTAGAAACATCAATCGCTGCCTCCTGCACACCCACTATTGGGGATGATCCAGCCTACAACCTGGGCATATGGCCTGACTGGGAATCTTAACCATGACCTCCTGGTCCATAGGTCACAATGCTCAACCACTGAGCCATGCTGGCTGGGCCTTCCCCACTTTTTTATTAATTATGTACCCTTTTAAAGTATATAGTTCTGCAAGTTTTGACATGTATACAGCTCATCGCAATAAAGTTTCCATCCACCCTTCCCCTGAAACTTTCCCTGTGTCTCTTTGTCGTCAACAGCAATCCTCTCTCCCAATCTTTGGTAACCACTGATCTATTTCCTGTTCTTATAATTTTGGTTTCGCACTAATATCATATACCTGTATTCATACAGTATATAGCCTTTTGAGTCTGGTTTCTTTGATTTACTATGATGCAGTTGAGATATCCATTTTGCATATGTCATTAATCAGTGTGTGTTTTTTTTAATAGATGTAAAACAGTTTACTCATTCCCAGCAACTAAGAGACATTTGGTTGTTTCTAGTTGTGGACAATTAGAATAAGTCCACTGTAAATGCTCACGTATAGGTTTGTGTTTCACTACAGGTTTTCATTTTACTTGTGTTAAATACCACTGGGATTGCTAGGTTAAATGGCAGGTGTAAGAAACTGTGAAACTTTTCTCAAGTGGCTGAGCCAATAATAGATTAATTTTTAAGTGACATTTTAAATTTTGCTATGATTAAATTTTTAGGGAAGAAAAATAATTTGACGAAAGGAGTGTGACACTGAGATTCTGTAGGACAGTGAAGAGCTGACAATGTTATAAAGGAAAAGAGAAGGAGATACTATGAGAGAGAAGAGAAAAGGAAAATAATTTGGATTGGCTAGAGAAGGTACTGGTCAGGAATAGCTGAAACCTGAAGGATATGTAGAGTTATTGAATTAGATAATATGAAAACATTACTTCTTAAACATCTCAATAAATGAGGCTTCACTTGGCCTCATAATTATATAGAATCAGAAAAAAATCTAAGAATCTAAAAGCCTTTTAACCTAACACCCTCAAATAAACTTTGGATATGTTCATTGAAATCTGCTTGCTTACCTCAACGATGTGTGTGTCATATTGGGGAGAAGAGACATCTCACTGAATCCTCATGACAACATAGGGGGCATGACAGGTATGAAGAGAGGCTCCTATGTTATTCCATTGCTGGAAGATTTTTTCCCTCCATATTTATTTAAATTTGCCTGCTGGTAACCTACAATCTTTACACCTAGTCTATTCTTTAGGATAAATGAACAACTTAATTCTATTTTCTACCAGAGCCACCAATTTACTTGAAGACACCAATCAGTACACCATGATCACTTTCAGATACTACAGCAGTTTTACCTTAGGTCACATGGTTTCTAGATTCTTCCCATTCTGTTCTTCCCAGTTTATAGCTTTTTAAAAAAATATAGAGAGGAAGGGAGAGGGAGAGGGAGATAGAAATATCAATGATGAGAGAGAATCATTAACTGGCTGCCTCCTGCACACCCCCTACTGGGAATTGAGCCTGCAACCCAGGCATGTGCCCTTGACTGGAATCAAACCCGGGACCCTTCAGTCTGTAGGCCAATGTCTGCCAAACTGACCAGGGCCTAGTTTATAGCCTTTAAAGTGTTTCCATCCACCAAAATTGAATATATTATAGTTTTGGATGCATAAAAGACTGGTCTCTTAATTGAGGGTATGCTTTCACTAGTGTGACTCAAGAGAAAAGTCACCTTGTTTGGACTCTAGTTTCCCAAATTGATCCATTTCAACCAGCTGATCAGGGTGTTGTATAAGTGGGGAAAAAGCTGTCTCTTTTATTTACCTAATGGGCATAATACTGTCTAATCTCTTAAAATGATTGTAGGAATGAAATGAGCTAGTACATACAGACTCTCTAGCCCAGTACCTGGCCTATTGAAAACGGCCAATAAAAGGTAATTTTTATTATTACAGTTGTTTGGAAGATCACAATTTAAACAACTCCATTGCACTTCTGTATTATAGTAAACAAACATTACCTGATTTTTTTAGTGCAAATTATGTTTTAGGAAGACATCCTTTAAACTATATTTGCGTGGTTAATTTTTGTCTTTTTTTTTTTTTTACAAACCTTTTATTTTGGAGTAACTTTAATTTTCTAGAAAAGTTGCAAAGATAGGATAAGAGTTTCCATATATCCCCTCACCTAGTTTGTCTCCCCTAATGTCACCATCTTGCATTTCCAAAGTACATTTGTATGTACTGTTCATGCACTGCTAAACAACATTGGTACATTACTGTTAATCTCCAGATGATTCAGATTTTGCCACTAATCCCAGTATTGATTCAATCTAAGACACCAATGTATGGTTAAAATGAAGAACTCCAATGTTGGAAGTTTACATATATCTCTGCTACATTTCATCATCTTGTTGCGATACTTTTGAATCTCAAGCCTGCCATCTAGAATGTTAAAATGTGGACTTTGTCATTTACACATCTGATACTTATGTTTCTTTAGTTTTATTTAAATTATTGATTACTACTAAACAAACTAGGTCCAAAAACAGAGACCTAGGTATTGCACTAGAGAATGTTCTTTGATTATGGTCCAGCCAATTGCAAATTCACCTAATAATCTTGCACCAAAATTATTATCTAAGTCATATCTAGATTATTATTATTATTACCAAGACTATAATCTAGGTCACTTTCCACCATTTTAATCAAGGTATTCATGAGGAAAATTTTATCAAATGTTTGGTAAAAGCAAGATGAAGCAGGTGATAGCTTTAAATTTACTTTCATAACTATATAGAATTTAAAAAACGTAAGAAAGTCTAAAAGTCTTTTAACCTAACCCCCTCAAGTCAACTTTGAATATATTCATTGAAATCTAAGGTCAAGGGGGGAGTAACATCTCTGTACTAGGAATTTAAATTTTCTATGTTAAGCAATCATGGTTTCCCTAAAAGAGTTCAGGTGGTTTGGGCTTTCTGTCAAACTTTACACTTAGACTACATCAAAGCAACAGCACATGCAGTCTGGATATTGTTTCTGACACAATCTCTTTTGAGACATTATCTAAAATGTGGGCTATTGCTTATATAAAGCAGAATAGATTTTAAAATAGACATAGTCAAAAGGTAGGTAGTTTTGTTTTTTCTAGTGAGAGTAACTGGCAACAAAAACTGACAGAAGGCAGGGTGATGTGATCCTGCAAGTGTGGTTTCCAGAGGTCAAAGGACAGATGGCCATTATAAGAAAAATCGTAAGATATTCCACTTGGTTAAAATTTGAGTAAAATCATGTGATTGAGAGAATATCTTAGTTGGTGTTGCAATAAACTAGGGTTGCCACATAAGCAATTTTATCAAATGATTGGCAAAAGCAAGATGGAGCATGGTGAAATAGTTCTCAGCCCCTGGTGACGGCATCTGCAACATTTTCTGAAGCCTGGGTTGTAGCCATTAAGTGTAAGGACTGCAGCTGTGTCATTGCAAAAAAGGAAGGGCCTGACACAGCCTTGACCTGCAGTCTCTCACTTTAGCTATTGTCATACCTTCTTGATTGGCCCTTTGGACTTCTGTTGAACCTCCTACAGGATTCTGCATAGAGCTGACAACTCAGTTAAATGTCTTATGAGAAATAAGGTGGTTTTATTACGTTATGGTTAGATATAGTAAACATTTTCTCATAGCCAAATCTTTATATGAAAGGGAATACATCTCTTGGAACTCAGTTTCTCAGATTATATAGAACTGCTCATGAGTGTTTTTCTTCAACGCTCTGATACCTGACTGGTGTTTATTAAACTGCCCCACCCTGAGGTTGTTTTTTGTGAAACTGGAAATACAGAAAATTCAGTAAGTTTTCTTTCCTTGTTTGAAATGTGTACACACACACACACACACACACACGAAGTCTGATTTTGTAGTAAATACGGTATAGTCTAAAAATGTTTCCTTTGAAATTGAGGCAGTGTGTTTTTTTCTGTATCTTAACGTGCTATTTTAAATTCGGATTGTCCATATTTTAAAAGGGTGTAGACCAACTCTAAAAGAGAATTCAAAGAATAACCAACATACACTGAGTGGCCAGATTATTATGACCACCCCATCAGTACTTCATTGACACTTAAAAAATACTGACTATTGAAAACTTCCTAAGCAAAGACTCTCAAGGTTTTATTATTATTTGCTTAACTAATTCACTTCATTGTACTGTGAGTGCTATAATGGCTCACTAAGCATGGCAATTCCATAAATACTTAGCATGAACTGAAGGTTAAATAAAGAGAAACAGACTTCTAGATCGTTTAGAAGGGATGGAGAAACTTTTATCTAGTGGAGGACCTCTGGTCCTTAGGAGAAAAACCCCCCACTAAACATTGCAGAAAGATATCCTGAAGACCGATGCTCAACAGCTACTTGCAATTATATTTTAATCATATTACTTAACAAGCTACAGCATAGGAAAATATAAACAAGACTTGGTTTTTAAAGCTTTAAAACATTCTTACTTTGAGGAATACATTGATGTGAAAGAATCCTACTGTATTGAAATTTTCCCATCAGGGAGTAGTGCTATTCAAATAGATTAGTCTTTTTTAAACATTTTTTACTAGGATCCACAGTAAGGAATATATATTTTCTATTATAATACAGTATAAACACACCCTATTTCATTGCCTCTAAGACATTTTCAATTGGAAGTCACAAATGCTGCCAATCATAATTGTGAGATACTAGAGCAGTGGTTCTCAACCTTGGCTGCACATTAGAATCACCTGGGAATCTTTTTAAAATCCTGATTTCTGGGCCTCATCCTCCGGAAATTCTGTTTCTTTGTTATGGGGTGAGGCCACAACATTAGTAACAAAGAAACAGAATTTGCGGAGGTTGGGGCCCAGAAATCAGGATTTTAAAAAGATTCCGAGGTGATTCTAATGTGCAGCCAAGGTTGAGAACCACTGTTCTAGAGCATGATTATAGAGCATACACCAATTTAGAGATGATAAAATACAGAAAAAAATATGTATTTTAAAATTGATGAAGTGTAATTTGTATATAAATCACTGAAACAAATTTCAGAGAATAGTACTTACACTTTAGCCTATACTTGTCCAGGCAGACATTCAAGTGGCTTAAAAACTTGCATTTGAAAATAATTGGGTCTTGTCCACAAATCGCAGCCCACCTCTCATTGGAATGTAGAGTGACATTTCATTCAACTTAAATTTCTATAATAGAATGCAAGTTCAGTTTTCTGCACATACAGATTATTTGTATTCTAGGTTCCTGAGCCAGCACAAACTGTAAAATTAATTGCAATTTAGTTTCTGCCAAAAGCAGCTGAGACAATGGATATTTATTGAGGCAAGCTAGTGGTTCTCTCAGTTGGCTGGGCATCAGAATAACCTATGGAGCTTGTTAAACACAGATGCCAAGACCTTTCCAGGCCAAATGAATTAGAATTGCTTGTCATAAGGCTTGGCCATCTATTTTAATAAGCTTTATGGGAATTCTGATGTCCAATCAGATTTAAGAATCATTGCTCAAGGGCTTGCCAGTCATACATTACTTTAGTTTTTGTTTTTACATAACAGCTTATTGATTATATGTCATATTAGAAAATTCACCCTTGTAAAGTGTACAATTCAATGGTATTTAGTATCTTCACAGAATTGTACAACCATCACCACAGTCTAATTTTAAAACATTTCATCACCTTAAAAAGAGGTGTCCTTTTTAATGGCTAAGAAGCCACCCAGAAGACTCCTTTTATAATTCATCCAGTCAGTTTCACACCAGCCTCAGGCCTAGACTAAATGCTAAATGCGAGGGGGATTGCAATGACCAAAATTGGTTTAAACTTTGAAGATTTACCTCCTGCATTTCAGAAGGGAGTAAACAAAACCATGGTTCTTTTGGCAAGGCAGAGGGCAGTGGACAGACATGGTTATTGGGAACTCAACTGGCAGTGTTTATCATAGGCAAGTTACTTAATGTCTCCAAATCTTGTTTCCCTTTTCTCTGGAACAAGGAACAGCTCTGTTATGGGATTAAATGCAATAATGCAAGTAAAGCATTTAACTTCATATCTGGCACACAGCAAACATTAGGTAGTAGCTACTTTTATATAAAATCACTAATGAAAGCATTGTTTTCCATAGGAGATTGTGTGATAAATGGTTTTTAAATGTGTTTTTATTGATTTTTTAAAATATATTTTTATTGATTTCAGAGAAGGGAGAGATGAAAACATCAATGATGAGAGAGAATCACTGATTGGCTGCCTCCTGCATGTCCCCTACGGGAGATTGAGCCTGCAACCCCTGCATGTGCCCTTGACCAGAATACAACCTGGGACACTTCAGTCTGCAGGGCGACGGTATTCACTGAGCCAAACAGGCTAGGGCTTACTGATTTTTTGAGAGAGAGAGAGAGAGAGAGAGAGAGAGAGAGAGAGAGAGAAACAGAGAAACAGAGAAACTTCTATTGGTTGCCTTCTATACATGCCCCAACCAGAAATTGAGCCTGCAACCTTTTGGTGTATTATGGGGCTGACACTCCAACCAGTATGTGTCCTGACCAGGAATTGAACTTTTACCTCCTGGTTCATGGGTTGATGCCCAACCACTGAGCCACACTGGCCAGACTTAGATTTTAGTAATAGGAAAAAATATTTCCTGGTCCCCTTGTATCAGTGCCAGGAAGCTTTGAGCTAGAATTTAACGTTTAAGTGTAATCTGCCTTTTCCTCAGCTGATCTTTAATTCTGAACTGTTTTGCTTTCTTTAAAATGTCTCACCATTTTTAGAAAAGCAGGGGATAAATTATCAATCAATAAGCCAAATAGGTTTTGGAATCTTGAGATATGTTTAAATTAATTCATTTTTACAAAAAATTATAAATTACAACATAAAATTTATCATCTGAACCATTTTTTTTCTTGAACCATTTTTTAAAAATTATGTTGTCGTTCTCTTTTCTTTTCGTTAATCCTCACTCAAGGGTATTTTTCCCATTACTTTTCAGAGAGAGTGGAGGGGAGGGAGGGAGGGAGAAAGAGACAGAGAGAGAGAGAGAAACATGGATATAGGAGAGACACATTGATTGGTTACTTCCTGCACCTACCCCGACCAGGGTCAAGGATTTAACCTGCAACCCAACTATGTGCCCTTGACCCCCTTGACTGGGAATTGAACCCTCAACCCTTCAGTGCATGGGCTAATGTTCTAACCAGTAAGCTATGCTGGCCAGGGCACCATTTTTTTTTTAAAATATATTTTATTGATTTTTTACAGAGAGGAAGGGAGAGAGATAGAGAGTTAGAAACATCGACGAGAGAGGAACATCGATCAGCTGCCTCCTGCACATCTCCCACTGGGGATGTGCTCGCAACCCAGGTACATGCCCCTGACCAGAATCGAACCCGGGACCTTCCAGTCCGCAAGCCGACGCTCTATCCACTGAGCCAAACCGGCTTCGGCCAGGGCACCATTTTTAAGAATAGAATGGCATGAAGCATACTCACATTGTGTAGCTATCACCACCATCTTCCTCCAAAAACACTTTTCACCTTGCAAAACTGAAACTCTGCACCATTAAACAGTAAACTCCCCATACCTGCAACTCCTGGCAACCACTCTTCTACACTAGGTACCTCACATAAATGAAATCATATGTTTGTCCTTTTGTAACTGGCTTATTTCACTTAGTGAAATGTCCCCAAGTTCACCCATGTCCTAGTGCAGTGATGGCGAACCTTTTGAGCTCGGCGTGTCAGCATTTTGAAAAACCCTAACTTAACTCTGGTGCCGTGTCACATATAGAAATTTTTTGATATTTGCAACCATAGTAAAACAAAGACTTATATTTTTGATATTTATTTTATATATTTAAATGCCATTTAACAAAGAAAAATCAACCAAAAAAATGAGTTTGCGTGTCACCTCTGACACACGTGTCATAGGTTTGACATCACTGTCCTAGTGTGTCAGAATTTCCTTCCTTTTAAAGCCTGAAAATAGTCAATGTTATTTATATACTAGTGACCCAGTGCACAAAATTCTACACTAGGTACCTCACATAAATGGGAATTAGAGGTACCTGCACATTAAAAGGGAATTAGAGGAAATATATATATATTTTTAAATATATTTTATTGACTTTTTAAAGAGAGGAAGTGAGAGGGATAGAGGGTCAGAAAGATGAAAATCTTCCTCCTGTCAGAGTCTGGTGTGCCACTCACTGGAACCAGAGTCAAGTCTCTGTCCACCCATGTGTGCCTCAAAATCACCTGAGACCCAGACCCAACCAGCCCCACCCCCGTCACACCCACACCCCAGTATATGAAAATCTTCCTCCTGTCAGAGTCTGGTGTGCCACTCACTGGAACCAGAGTCAAGTCTCTGTCCACCCATGTGTGCCTCAAAATCACCTGAGACCCAGACCCAACCAGCCCCACCCCCATCACACCCCGCCGCCGGTGGGGGTGTGTGGCCTCAGATCGCTTGGCCTGGCGCCAGGGCAGGGGGCATGGCCTGAGGTCCCCTGTCCCAGGCCAGGGTGTGTGGCTTGAGGTCCCCTGGCCGGGGCCAGAGGGCGTAGCCTGAGGCCACCCATCAAGCCCGGCCAGACAGGTCCCTGCTGATTGCTCGTTAAGGGAACTCCTCCACTATGGGTGCAGCCATCTTGACTGTTACAATTTGACAGTCAATTTGCATATTCCTGCTATTGGATAACATTTTGTTAATCAATGTGTCTGTTAATGGGCACTTAGGTTGCTTTTACAGTTTTTGTGGGCACTGTCATACTGCTTTCCATAGCTGCTGTACTGTTTTACATTTCCAACAATAGTACACAAGGGTTCCACTTTTTCCACAACCTTGCCAACACTTGCTATTTACTGTTTGATACTAGCCATCCTCATAGTTGTGAGATGGCATCTCCTTGTGGTTTTGATTTGCATTTTCCTAATGACCAGTAACAGTTGAGCATCTTTTCCTGTGCTTTTTTTGCCAATTGTATATCTTTGGAGAAATGGACATTCCAGTCCTTTGCTTGTTTTTTAATGTTTTAGTTGTAGGAGTCTTTCATATATTCTAAATATTAACCACTTTTAGACAGATGATTTGCAAATATTTTCATCCATCCCATAAATTGCCTTTTTACTCTGTTCTGTATTTCATCTGGCTTTTAAATTAGGAAATACTAATAACCTACTTAAATAAAAAATAAAGTATCATAAAAATTAGCTTCAGTATCATATTAGGGACAGTGAAAAGCCGGGACAATGCATGTAGGGAGGAAATGAAGCTGTAGAAAATGTAAAGACAGAAGAATTATGGAGAAAGGTATGTAGTTCTTAATATTTGTGTCATAAATATTTTTATTCCGTTAATTCAGTTAAGTTTTAATTTTGCCATCTTTTACCTTTAGCAATAGTCATTCATTCATCCATTCATCCAAAAAGTATGTTCCTGCCCTAGCTGATTTGGCTCAGTGAATAGAGCATCAGCCTGCGGACTGAAAGGTGCTGGGTTCGATTCCAGTCAAGGGTACACCTGGGTTGCAAGCTTGATCCCCAGTAGGAGACGTGCAGTTCTCTCATCATTGATGTTTCTCTCTCTCCTTCTCCCTTTGAAATCAATTATATATATAATTTTAAGCATGTCCCCAGTGTCTACAACTACGGCACAACTATGGCATTGCCTGCACTCAAGAGGCTTTTAACTTGTTAAGAGATTAAGGTAAGACAGATATTAAAAACTAAGGTGGAATGAAGTAAGTGCAATACTAGAAATGCTGTGAAGAGGGTGCCTAAAAGGAACAATTTATCTTCTCTGTGTGCCTTCCAGCATTAGCGGATCTGCCCACTCTGAATGAGTCTCTAGTCACTTAGGGGGCTTTCCTGGTATTTCTGACCACTTCCCTTGGACAGGGCATTTTCTCGTAGTTGATATTTTTTTGAAGTGGAAAAGCCATGGCTATTCCAATCTAGGTTGAAACTCAAAAATGAAAAAAATATTAAAACAGTAATAAAATCCAAACTCTTGGCTATAAGGTAACTTTATAATTCAAATCTATGATGGTTTAATTTAGCTTAGGTCTCTATCTTCATCCTCCCTCCCGCCCCCAAATTTTATAAATGTTTAGTGTCTCCTAGCTGTTTCCTCTTTTGATGTTGGTTTCTGTTGAACTTTAGTACCTATAACTATTAGGCAATGTGGTCTGCGGTGGGTAGAGGAAATCACAACTGTGACCAACTTCTGCTGGAGGCTGACTATTGTCATTACTGGGAGATTTCTATTAAATAACTGGACTGAGTAAGGTTACATTCTTAGCTCATCTTTTCCTAGGGCATCCTAGTCTATAGCACTTCTGGCTAGCAGTACCAGAAGGAAGGCTGTTTTAAAATATTATTTTAGGTCAAGTAATTTTGTACAAGTTAACATATATTTTAAATTGTAGATTTAAAGAAGTTTTACATGCTAAACTAAATGGAAGAATGTATAACAAATGTTTTTCATAGAACATTTTTCAGTGAGTTACTATTGTAACAAAATTGCATTACAAAACTTAAATTTCTTTATATGAATAATGTCACTAGCCCCAAATTAAAGCTCTCAAAGAAACTCTCAAAGCATTTAACCCTTTGCGGTCCAATTTTATTTTTGGAACTCAAACAGTCTGGTCCAAATTAATTGACGGGATTGAATGTTGAACTTTTTAATGTTCTTATTTTAAAGTTTAAACCAAAAATTCACTGGTTATATTACTAAGTATGTTCAATCAAAGAGTTTATTCTTTAAAACATTTCATAGTGTGGTATTTTTTGAAACTGGTCTGTCGAGTCAGCCTCGACGTTGGACCGAAAAGGGTTAAGAACTTTCTATTTCCTCAAAAATTTTTGTTGTAGTCCATTCAATGAGCACTCCATTCACTGCTTTTACTCTTCTATTTAATCAGAACAAAGTTTAAAAACAGTGGTTTCCTTTCTAGTGATAAACAATTACCACAGATAGCTTATCTGAAAAAATATGTAGTATTGTAGTAAACATTGCCTCTGCAGTAAGAATTCTGCCCAGAATAGCCATGATAAAGTTATCCTTTTTATGAAATTGCTAAATCAAATACCAAGAATAATCAGTCATGCCCTAGCCCAGCGGTTGCCAACCGGTGGTCTGTGGACCACTGATGGTCTGTGAGGTCCAAAAGGTTGGCGACCCTTGTCCTAGCTGGGTTGCTCAGTGGATAGAGCGTTGACCTGCAGATTGAAGGGTCCCAGGTTTGATTTTCGTCAAGGGCGCATGCCCGGGTTGTGAGCTCGATTCCCAGTAGGGAGCATGCAAGAGGCAGCCAATCAATGATGCTCTCTCATCATTGATGTTTCTATCTCTCTCTCTGAAATCAATAAAAGATATGTTAAAAAAATAAAAGAGCT
>NW_006296625.1:1647005-1656743 GCF_000327345.1 Myotis davidii | reverse complement strand
TAACCGGTTTGGCTCAGTGGATAGAGCGTTGGCCTGTGGACTGAAGGGTCCCAGGTTCAATTCCGTTCAAGGCCATGTATCTTGGTTGCGGGCACATCCCCAGTAGGGAGTGTGCAGGAGGCAGCTCATCGATGTTTCTCTCTCATCGACGTTTCTAACTCTCTATCCTTCTCCCTTCCTCTCTGTAAAAAATCAATACAATACAAAAATAAGTAAATAAATAAATAAAAGAACAGCTCTAGCTGGTTTGCCTCAGGGGATAGAGCATCGGCCTGTGGACTGAGGGTCCCAGTTCGATTCCAGTCAAGGGCACATGTCCGGTTGCGGGCTCGATCCCCAGTAGGGGGCGTGCAGGAGGCAGCCAATCAATGATTCTTTCTCATCATAGATGTTTCTATCTATCTCCCTCTCCCTTACTCTCTGAAATCAATAAAAATATATTAAAAAAAAAAGAATCAGTCACTGCTATATGGTCAACATTAGAAGTACTTTTTACTTGCTACTGATCTTTTTTTTTTTAATCCTCACCTGAGAACTTTCTTTTTCATTTTTTTCAGAGAGAGTAGAAGGGAGGGAGAGAGAAATATTGATGTGAGAGAGACACATCGACTGGTTGCCTTCCACACCTGTCCTGACCCGGGCAGGAAGCAAACCCAAAATCCAGATACATGTCCTTGACTGGGAATCAAACCCGAGACCCTTGGGTTTGAGGGCCAATGATCTAACCACTTAGCATACTGGCCAAGGCTTGCTACTGCTCTTGACTGCTTTATGGAAAAACTAAAGTTAGATGAAACAAATCTATGAAAATTGCGCTATATCCAAGTGGCCATATATAATTATAGCAAGATATTTGCCTGCCTCAACCCATAATCAGGCTTAACACCTAGATCTGTAGTCAAAGTGACTTCAGGGTTCTTAGAGCTATCTTAGTACCTGGTTTGGCCTGAAGCTGACTTGGGAAGCATCTCTAGGCTGATGACAGATCTGAGTTTGCATTTCCAGGGACAATTAGGGCCCTCTGGCCCACTTGGCTATATTCTTCCTCCAATCTCTCCAGAAAGGTCCAGGTGTCACCCAAAGGGCCCAGCTGGCCAGCCCACTCTGACCTTGTGACTATGTATCATGGAAGTACTGGAAAGGACGATTGATAGCATCATTCTGATTTTCTGTCAATTCTGATATAAAAACGGAAACACTAGTCCCCAGTGATTATGGATTTGCCTTCAATGTTAAAAAATTATATCCATGAGTTCCATAAAATAATATTGTATAATATAAAATAACTACCTTTACTTTACTCTGCCTTAACCAGTTTACCAAGAAATTTTTCACATTGTAGATGACAGGAAACAATGATAATTTCCAATTTTTCTATTTTATAGGAATTAATCAACATTCATTAATGTTCAAAGACAATTACTGATGAGGCTTTCCTGTAGAAGTACAGAAATCTTAGAAGTCAACTTTCACCCTCCATACTAGATTCTGATATTGGAAATTAGTTGAATGATTTCGATAATTTTGTGCAGTTTAAAATTTTTAGCTCTAAGAATTTAAGGGTTCTGAAATTGCCTCCTAACCTAGCATAACCAAATAGAAGACTGTTAACTTTCAGAACAAGTTGAAAAATAAGTGTTTTAATTTGGTACATTTAATGGACAAAATCCTAATGAGTTGAGTAGGCAAATCTGCAAGCTAAGATTTTTTTTTCAGCTTTAGTTTTAGGTCCACTATCTCTCTCTCTTTTTTTTAAAAAAAATATACTTTATTGATTTTTTTTACAGAGAGGAAGGGAGAGAGATAGAGAGTTAGAAACATCGATGAGAGAGAAACATCGATCAGCTGCCTCCTGCACATCTACTGGGGATGTGCCCGCAACCCAGGTAGACGCCCTTGACCGGAATCAAACCTAGGACCTTTCAGACCGCAGGCCGATGCTCTATCCACTGAGCCAAACCGATTTTGGCTCTCTCTCTTTTTAAAAAAGATTTTTTAAATTCATATTTAGAGAAGAAGGGAGAGGGAGAGAGAGCGCAAAACATCGATATGAGAGCAAAATACCAAGCGGCTGCGCAACCTGGGTGTGTGCTCTGACTGGGAATTGAATCATCAACCTTTCAGTACACAGGACATCACCCAACCAACTGAGCCACACCAGCCAGGCCACTATATCTCTCTTTAATGGGCTTTGCACAAAGTTATATTAATAGGCTCACTGCATTAGAGCACCTGAGAGAAAGAGTATAAATTAAGAGTCTATAACTATTTTTTCAGATGTACCAAAAAAGCACAATAATATCTGTCTTCTTCATACATTAATGACAAAACCATAATAATTAAGGTTTTTTAACAGGTGTTAAGTAGAAATACTTATCTCCTATCTATACTCTTACATTGATTATAAGTCTTCGATGAACAGAAAGCTATAACTGTCTCTCTTCAAGTCTGTCTGTATCACCTAAGCATTGATCACTTTTGGGCAACTCATTCATAGCTGCCTGTCTTTGCTGAATGGTCTTCACAAATCTGAGCAGATTGACGATGGCAGCAGGTGTCACTCCAGGTATCCGACTTGCAGCCCCAATCTATGAATTGAAACCACAAGAAAAACATAAAATGAGCTATGTCAAATAAAATTTTCTTCCAGTGACAGTAACAATTTATATATTACAATTTATAAAATATTTTCAAAACTATTATCTTAATGTTTTCAAAATAACTCTATAAAATAGGTAAAGGAAATGTGTTTATTATCTTCTTTTTTTTAATGGGAAAATGACGCTTAGCAAAATTAAAATGACTTGTCCAAGATCACATAACTAACAGATGTTGGAATACCTACTTTTTCTTTTCATTAAACTAATGTAACATCCCTAGCAGTGTGTTGGGCAGCACCCTATAATTAATCTCAGTATTTCTGTGTTGTATTTTTACAATGAAATATATGAATATTAACTCTAAGTGATGTAAAGACTAGCCTCAGGCCAGTTCAGGTCAGTTTTTTGTGATAATGGATATTTTCTATAACATTTGTACTGTAACAATATTCTGTCCAACATGGTAGCCACTAGCCAACTGTAACCACTGAGCATCTGAATTGTGGCTAATATGAGTGAAGAGTTGAATTTTAATTTTTAAAAATTTTAATTAATGTAAATGGTCTATTTGGCTAGTAGCCATAATTCTGGGCAGTGCAGCCTATGACTATCCATAAAAATATAACCCCAAGCCGAAACCGGTTTGGCTCAGTGGATAGAGCGTCGGCCTGCGGACTGAAAGGTCCCAGGTTCGATTCCGGTCAAGGGCATGTACCTGGATTGCGCGCGCTTCCCCAGTGGGGGATGTGCAGGAGGCAGCTCATCGATGTTTCTCTCTCCTCGATGTTTCTAACTATCTCTATCTCTCTCCTTTCCTCTCTGTAAAAAATCAATAAAAATATATTTTAAAAAAAATATATAACCCCAAAACGAATAGTATATATAGAGGTATAAAATTTAAGGCTTGTTTCCCTGGTTTCCATGACTACTGCTAGGAATACCATGCCATATTGATGAAATCACTCCTTCCTTTAAAAATCATTTAAAGAATATTTACAGACCATATTTTTGTTAATTGTTTCTTTTTTGTTATGAACCACTATTAAAAACAACGACAAAAAAACCCACTGGCCAAAACCGGTTTGGCTCAGTGGATAGAGCGTCGGCCTGCGGACTGAGAGGTCCCAGGTTCGATTCCGGTGAAGGGCATGTACCTGGGTTGCGGGCACATCCCCAGTAGGAGATGTGCAGGAGGCAGCTGATCGATGTTTCTCTCTCATCGATGTTTCTAACTATCTCTCTCTCCTTCCTCTCTGTAAAAAATCAATAAAATATATTAAAAATAAAATAAAATAGAAGGGCAAAGTCCCTTTAAAAAAAAACAAAACAAAAGAAAAAAACCCACTGTCATTAAACTATGGTACACTATCAATTTTTAAGGTACAACTTAGCTTTTCAGAGATGTTAAAATGTATGTCTTAGAATCAATAAATACAGCCTATCAGTCTTCAGCTATTTATTAGAAGTTCAATACTATAAACTACAAAGGTTTTTATAGACATTTACAGATGTGTGTACATGCATGTGCAAGTACACACACACACGTGGGCTAAAGCATGGGGCAGGAAACATCTTTGGCTCCCCTTTCTCCTAGTTGCTCCCAAGGCCACACTATGGAGCCCCCAGAGAGGGATCCGAGAAGTGATTTGAAAATCACCAAATTATAATCAACCGAATTCTTGACTGGTGGTTATTCAGACTAAGCTTTTTCTTCATAAAAATATACTGACATCTGTCACAGAAATAAATATTGAAAATAAGAAGTTACATTTTTTATGATGAAATAAACCATTAGTTATGTGACCATGGTAATTCCAGGTTTAAAAAAGAAAGCACTGGCTCTTAATTTATAACCGATTCCTATCCATTGCTCGTGTTCTTACCGTCTGTGGGCGACTGAAATGTAGCTTCTCTCGAACTTCATGGGACAAAGACACATGCCTGAGAGTCAAATAATCTAGGTCTTTTGGCAGTTGGAGAGCTTCATCTCGCTGAATGTCCTTTATTTCTTGTTGCTGATAGGACAATACTGTTTCATAAGAGGCTGGTGAACAAAATAAATTATGTCATGATAGATTACATTAACAAGTTACATTTTTATAACTTTTTATAATTTATAAAGAGCTTTTGCTGCATTATCTCATTCAACACTTAATCTCAACACCATGAGATAGGTGGGGTACATGTTCCCTTTCGCAGATGAGAAATAAAAACTAAAATAGACGGAATATCTTACATATTACTACAACATTCTGTCTGGTAGTATACTGCATGCCCTTTTTATTTCAAAAATTTGGAAAATTAAGAGAAATTGTGTTTCTTCTCAGTGCAAATTTTGGTGGAACATTCCTCAACAGGCTGTGGGTTTGAATTAATTTATTTTAAAACCTAACCTGAGGTAGTCACTCTGTCCTGTTCAAGAAAGTACGTCTTCCCTGAAGGTTTTGGTAGCACCTGCTTCCATCACTTGTCTGGCAGCTCTGAGCCTGGCTCTGCCAATGAATTACTCTCTAAATATGGGCATGTCTTAATCATTCTGGCCCTCAGTTTCTTTATCTAGAAAATGTAAGTGCTAACTTAGATGATTTCTGATGGTCTTTAATGGTAAAAAGGGTGGTTGTGAAATACACAGGCCTTAGTCAGACAAGCTAGATTCAATCCCAGCTCTGCCACTAACCAGTTGTGTGTTCTTGGGCAAGTTACCATTTATCTGCAAAATTAAGGTAATAATGCTAATACCTATTCTTCACAGGACATCTATAAGTATCAAAAGAAATCATGCACATAAAGGGCTTAATACAACATGACAAAATAACAATTTAGTACAACAAACTGTAATACAACTTTATGACTCATGAATAGACTTGGCAAGGGATCATGGAATATAAATGAGAAAATATATATTAAAGTATATTTATTTAATCTTTCAAATATGTATATAGCAAAAACATCAGAGATAATACAAAGAATCTGAAGTTGATTTCTGCCTTTAAGAAACTTAAAGATCCTCTAGCGGAGGATCTGTGAAGTAATTGGAAAACCACTGATAAGTGTTATATTTTAACCTAGTGTGGTTTCTTTTAAGGGATGGATACGAATTAGAGTCTTTATTTACAAACAAGTTAAAAATCATTACTCTGGATTATTCTAACCTGAACCTGGTGATTTATTGGACAAATTAAGTTGCAAATCAAGTTTAAAATGTAGAATTTTATCACTTTTTTCCAGTGCTAAGAGCCTAAACATGCAATAAAGTAACTTTTACTTAATACAGAAATCATGATATTGAAATAAAAGGTCAACATTACTCCTTATACATTAGTGCACTACTAGTGTCTGGTTCTTTGAAAGAATGATTCTGGAGTTTAAATGGGTTTCCTTTCGTTGCTAGGCTTTTGTTAACTTGCATGGTGGGATGGCAGGCAGCACGTGGGTCATCCTATAAAAGCAGCCAAAGCACAGCAAGGTGATCGGCCTCTGGAACTGATAGGAGATGCCACGGCTTCCCTGGGCCCAAGGAGCTTTAAAGTCCTTTCCTGTTTGAACAGCGCATCATCCGACTTTTACTACTGCTCTCCCCATCTCATTCTGTTTCTTGCCTTTTTACCACCCCAGGAAAACACTTCCTCTATCAAAATACAGAAGCTGATCTTATTCTCAGTATTTTTATGTTTGAAATTTTTCACAATGAAAACCTTTTAAAATTCATCTGTAGCTTTGGGAATCAATGCACTGACTCAGGGTAGGACTCAAGAGTATGGATTTCTTTGCCTGATACAAAATAAGTACCAGTTAATGGTAAAATGTTCCAGTATACTGTCAAAGCCAAACATAGTAATATTTTTCTCATTATTAGAATATTATATGAGGAAACTGTAAAAAGGAAGTTAAAAAAAAGTTGTTGCTTTTTTCTTTAAGGGAGAGATTTACGGTAGTAGTTCCTAAACTTGAAATGTGCACAGTAATCACATGGGGTTTTGTTAAAATGCAGATGTTTACTCAGTGGGTCTGCAGTGGAGCCTGATATTCTGCATTCCTAACGAGCTCCCACGTGTTGCAATGCTCCGAGCCTGGGAACTCCACTTTGAGTAGCACGGAGCCTAAGACTATGCTGGTCCTATGGTAATAATGGCTCCTCTTAAAATAGAGCTCTGCTGTCCATTCATAATTTGTACAATGGAAAAGAGATAATATATATAGGCATTTTAAGTAAAAGAAGTATTTCCTACCTTCTATTTTCAGTCTTTCAGCTAGCTCTCTACATTCAGTATACTTCTTCAAGGGCTCTGGTACAGCCTTTGCCAATAACTCCAGGTCAACTTCTTCATACTTCAGAACATCTAGAGCTCTGCAAATACACAAAAATTTCATTAACATAGGGGTCCATACAACATAAGACAGATTAAGAACGGGATTCCTTGGAAATAATAATCTCAGAATAAATAATATCAAAAGACACCTAATTTTTTCCAAGGACAGTGAACAAATGCAGCAGCATCCGCAACACAGAACCTCAATAAGATGTGTGTGATTCTCCCCAACTCCCTTCCCTTATCATAAGAAATGAGTTGTTGGTAAAGTTTGCATTGCTATAATCCATTTGTCCTTTCTTGTAAGGACAGAATATCCTCTGATAACAAGGGTTTGATTGAATTCCCTAAGAATTTACATCTAAGCCATAGCCATGTAAGCCCATGTTCTGTAAGAGAGTCATCCTTTTGCATTCTCGGACCCAGCTGAAGGAAGTCTCCTGCTTGCTCCAAGACTGCAAAATATTCTGCACTTTCCCTCTCATTTTGTGTGGTTTTCACAAGGCCCCACTGATCTGTACAGTTTGCCTATATTTACTACAGTAATTCATTTTATTTTTATTTACTAACTTTGATCTTTCCCTCTTTTTGTAGATTGCCTTTTTAATAAATGCTGCCCACCCAAAACCAATTAAAACAAGTCATTATCAAATTAACAGGAAGTCAGATCTGCCCATCCAGGGGTCCCAAGTACTCCCAGGCTTCCCACCAATCTTATTTATAGCACATTCTATTATTACAGTCATGCATTACCACCTTGTGCAGATGTCTGACTCATCTATTCCTGAGGAAACCTGCTCTAGGAAAGTCCAGAAATTCTCTCTCCACAGGAGACTGGACAACTAATTACAGAGGCCTCAGCAGATAAGCTACACTGAAGCCATAGAACCAGATGCTCCAAAAGGGTAATGGTTATCAATTTCAGAAATTATAGAACACTAGAGGCTCTGGGCATGAATTTGTGCACGGGTGGGGTGTCTTGGCCTGGCTGGCGATCATGGCTGATTGGGGCCATCTTGCCCAGTCCCGATCAGGGCCCATTGGGGCTGGCCAGCCAGGGGGAGGAACTGTGGGAGGTTGGCTGGCCGCAGGAGGTTGGCTGTGGGAGTGCACTGTGTTGAGCGTCTGCCCCCTGGTGGTCAGTCAGTGCATGTCATAGCTACGGGCCGGTTGTAATGGTCCCTTAGGCTTTTATATATATAGATAACGGAATGCACTTCCTAATGACTAACCCAAAAAAAGAGTTACTTTGGAATCAAATAGGGTTGTGACCTCAAAGAAAAACCCCTGACCATCTAACTTATTAAAAAAACAACCACCCTTTGTTTACAAGGCTTGGTTCACAGGTCCAGGTTTAAAGACATGCTTTGAGTCAAGCCTAAGTCTCAGAGTACAGAGGTCTGGCACAGAAAAGGCAGAGGTCTGGCACACTTCTACAGAAAATAAGAGAACTTCTGAGTTGCCTAACTCATCAATGGGTTTCTGTGTAATCCTGACAGGAAATGAATGTGCACATGCATTTGTGTATCTCTCTAGTTAAAATGCCTGCTCAACCCAGCTGGTGTGGCTCAGTGGTTGAGCACTGACCTATGAACCAGAAGGTTTGATTCCTGGTCAGAGCACATGCCTGGGTTGCAGGCTCGATCCCCAGTGGGGAGTGTGTAGGAAGCAGCCAATAATGGTTCCCTCTTATCCTTGATGTCTCTCTCGCGCTCTCTCTTTTCCTTTCTCTCTGAAATCAATTTAAAAAAAATGCCTGCTCAACTTGTCAGTGCTCAGCACAGAGCCTGGCATGTATGCAGTAAAAGCCATCAATGTATTTTGACCAACTTCCTATCTTTTTAGTTTTATATACCGAGGCATTGATAAAGTGAGTTCATTTAGGATACTAAATGTCAACGTAATCAAAATTTTTTATTTTTATTTACATTTTATTGATTTTTTACAGAGAGGAAGGGAGAGGGACAGAGAGTTAGAAACATCGATGAGAGAGAAACATCGATCAGCTGCCTCCTGCACACCCTCTATTGGGGATGTGCCCGCAACCAAGGCACATGCCCCCGACCGGAATCGAACCTGGGATCCTTGATTCTGCAGGCCGATGCTCCATCCACTGAGCCAAACCGGTTAGGGCCAAAATGTAATTTTTTATATAAAAAATAGTAAGTTAAAAAGAAGGGAATTCATTTAGAGAGGCTGAATACTAGGCTGTAAATATTCTGCTGAAATCAAATATGGGGCACTGGGACCCTGTTTCCTCCTTAAGGGAAAGACCCAAATTGAAAAGGAAAGCATTTGGCCAAATTACTATATTTTTAAAATCACCTTAATCATAGGATTTGTTTGATAAAAATAAAACTGTAGCCTCCTTTAACATCTTTTTATCATTCTATTAGCATTTTAAACTGAGTTGAAAACAATTGCTCCCCTTCTTTCACTATGACCTCAAACATATTAGTCACATTTAATGCAACTTCTAATTATATAAATTTGAAATAGTATGATATTTGATCAAAACAAAGCATAATGTCATAAATTCCTTGTGCAGTTTGAAATAATATGTAACTTCCTAAATTTAAACAGCTGTAACATTGAGTCAATTACAATTATGAACTACTAGAGGCCCAGTGCACAAAAATTTGTGCACTCGGGGGGAAAGGGGGGGGTCCCTCAGCCCGGCCTGTGTCCTCTCGCAGTCTGGGACCCCTCGGGAGATAACCCCCTGCTGGCTTAGGCCTGCTCCCGGGTGGCAGAGGGCAGGCCCAATCCGTAGGTGCAGCCCCTGGTCGGGCTCAGAGCAGGGCCGATTGGGGAGTTGGGGAGCCGCC
>NW_006296625.1:1628701-1645676 GCF_000327345.1 Myotis davidii | reverse complement strand
GGCCGGATCCGGCCCGTTTGAAATGAATAAAACTAAAAAAAAAAAAAAAGACCGTACCCTTTTATATAATGATGTTTACTTTGAATTTATACTAGTTCACACAAACACTCCACCCATGTTTTTGTTCCGACCCTCCAGTCCAGTTTAAGAACCCATTGTGGCCCTTGAGTCAAAAAGTTTGGCCACCTCTGCTCTAGACACTGAGTCAAACCAGTTAGGGCATATGCAGGTTCTTTAATAATTATTGTTACTATAATTAAACATCTGTTTAACAGCCAACATCATACTTAACGGGCAAAAACTAAAAGCATTTCCCTTAAGATGAAGAACAAGACAAGGATGTCTGCTTCCATCACTCTTATTCAACACAGAACTAGAAGTCCTTGCCACAGTGATCAGACAAGAGAAGTAAAAGGCATCCAAATTAGAAAGGAGAAAGTAAAACTGTCATTATTCACAGATGACATGATATCACACATAAAAAACCTTGAAGACTTCACAAAAAAACTACCAGATTTAATAAACCAATTTGGCAAAGTAGCAGGATACAAAATTAACACCCGGAAATTGATAGCATATTTATACACCAATAATGAACCCTCAGAAAAAGAAACTAAAAAAAACAAACAATCCCATTTACCATTGCAACAACAAAAAGATAGCATACTTGGGAATAAACTTGACCAAGGAGGTAAAAGACCTATACGCAGAAAAATTTAGAACAATGAAAAAGGAAATAGAGGAAGACCCAAAAAAGTGGAATCATATACTGTGTTCATAGATTGGAAGAATTAACATCATTAAAATGTCCACAATACCTAGAGCAGCGGTTCCCAACCTGTGGGTCATGACCCCTTTGGGGGGTCGAACGACCCTTTCACAGGGGTCGCCTAAGACCATCGGAAAACACATATATAATTACATATTGTTTTTGTGATTAATCACTATGCTTTAATTACGTTCAATTTGTAACAATGAAATTGGGGGTCACCACAACATGAGGAACTGTATTAAAGGGTTGCGCCATTAGGAAAGTTGAGAACCACTGACCTAGAGCAATCTACAGATTCAATGCAATCCCTATTAAAATATCAATAGCATATTTCACAGCTCTAGAACAAATATTCCAAAAGCTTATATGGAACCAAAAAAGACCCCGAATAGCTACAGCAATCTTGAGAAAGAACAAAGTTGGAGGGATCACAATACCAGATATCAAACTATACTACAAAGCCTCTATAATCAAAAGAGCCTGGTGCTGGCACACGAACAGGTATATAGACAAATGGAACAGACTAGAGATCCTAGAAATTGACCCACGAAAATATGGCCAATTAATATCTGACAAAGAAGGTAAAAGCATACAATGGATTAAATATAGTCTCTTTAATAAATGGTGCTGGGTAAATTGGACAGGTACATAAAAAAAAAAAAAAACTAGACAACCAACTTACACCATACATAAGAATAAACTCAAAATGGATAAAAGACATAAATGTAAGACATGAAACCATAAAAATCCTAGAAGAAAACATACAAAGTCACTAATCATCAGGGAGAGGCAAATTAAAGTGACAATGAGCTATCACCTCATACCTGCCAGAATGGCTACTATCAATAAATCAACAAACAACAAGTGCTGGTGAGGATGTGGAGAAATGGGAACCCTAATACACTGCGGGTGGAAATGCAGACTGGTAAGCCACTGTGGAAATCAGTATAGAGGTTCCTCAAAAAACTAAAAATGGATCTGCCATTTAATCCAGTGATCCCACTTCTGGGAATATATCCTAAGAATCCCAAAACACCATTCAGAAAGAATATATACATCCCAATGTTCATGGAAGCATTATTTACAATAGCTAAGATCTGGAAAACAGCCAAGAGCCCCTCAGTAGGTGAACGGATAAAAAAGCTGTGGTACATTTACACAATGGAATACTACACAGCTGTAAAGAAGGATCTCTTACCCTTTGAGACAACATGGAGGGTCCCAGAGACTATTATGCTAAGTGAAATATGTCAGTCAGAGAAAGACAAATATTACATAATCTCACTTGTAAGTAGAATCTAATGAACAAAATAAACTGACAAACAAATACATCCAGTGACATGGAAGCGGGCAACAGACTGATAATTCTCAGAGGGAAATGGGAGCGGGGAGGAAGAGATGAACCAAAGAACATATATGCATATATACATAACCCATGGTGAAGGCCTTGGGAGGGGGCAAGAGGGAGGGGACAAAAAGGGGATATCTGTAATACTTTCAACAATAAAGATAAATTTTAAAAAAATGAGTAGGGAGTTTTTAATATTTCTCTGAAATGATCTCATTTTTCTGTAAATCCTGTAATTTGTAAGTTCTGTAATTGATATTAAAAGTGCATACCTGAGAGATACAACTTTACCCATACTTATAGAAGCCTCTGGGATTAACTTTTTCCATTTAGAACTTGAAAACTCAATGGATTTCAACACAGAAATGCCTTCTTCTAAAGAAGACTTGATCCAAGAAGCTCTTGCATATCTTTGTTGGGACACACAGCCAGCTTCCTTATACCCTAGAAGAAGGGAGGAGAGAACATAATGAGAGAGGTCTGAGAGAAGAGTAAACCTGGTTGGCAGACTCAGTGAAGAGTTACCTCGGAATGTGAGGCGGCTGTCAGCATTATCGGGGCGCAGTGACAAACGGAACTCTGCTCGGCTGGTAAACATTCGGTATGGTTCGTTAGTGCCCTGTGTGGTGAGGTCATCAATCAGGACTCCTATGTAGCCTTCCGTTCGGCTAACGACAAAAGGAGGCTTGCGTCTGACCCGAAGACTTGCATTGATTCCAGCTATCACACCCTACAAGAGGACTGAAATGTTTAAAAGGCCATTATGAATTGAATAAAGAGCTGCCCTGTTCAGAACACTACCTAGAAAAAAATAGCCTGGGGCAGTAAGAAAGCAAGCACTGCCCAGAATGGATAGACTCGAGGTAGAAAATCTAAACCTTATTCAGAAACAGATTATGGGTAATGTACCACTTTACAACGCTATGATTCATTCAATACATGCCTAAAAACTTTTCTAGCCGTTTCTCGCTTTTAAGTAAAAGGAATATAAATTCCCACTTAATAAGAATAATATATGATCATTTTCAGTAGTTATTTTAAAAGAGTAATAAAGCTGCAAGTGTTTTTGTAAGATTCTATTTTATACAGTAACCATCTCCACATAACCTGAAACAGAAATGTCTTCTATTAGTTATGTGTTGTATCTAAGATCTATATGATTATCGTAACAGACATTAAAAGGAGGAACACTGGTTAAATAGTCCCTTTCTGTTGACATTAACATTTGAACAAACTCTTACTTGAGCTGCAGCTTCCTCATAACCAGTAGTGCCATTTATCTGTCCAGCGAAGAAAAGCCGTTGCACCAAATGAGTCTCGAGAGAAGGAGTGATCTGACGGGGGTCTAAGTAATCATACTGAACACCATAGCCTGACCAAAGAATAAATGGTACAAAGTAAGTAAAAACAGTTGGATTTGTCTCAAGGTAGAGATGCAAAGATTATCATTAAATGCTCTTCAAAAATGGACACAGACACTGAGGGCGGGGGATGAAGGAGGGCAAGTGCCAGAGGGTAGAAGAGGCCAGGGGGGTCAATGGGGGGAAAAGGAGACATAAAGTATTACTATTTGTAATACTTTAAACAATAAAAGAAAAAAATGAAGACTATTTTAAATGTCAAGTTGTTGGGCTTAGCCTTCTGAGGCTCTAAGCAGCCTGGACTGCAGTTACCATCTCCTCACTATCTGCTAAGCTAAGGCGATGCTGAGCTCCTACTGAAGGGCGCGGTGATTCTCTTTACCTGGCTGGATCATTTTAGCTTTCTCCAACCCTCTGATGCATGTGATCATTTTCTCCTGTAATTCAGCTGGTAGCGTCACAGATAACCCTTGGGGGTAGATGAGGTCAGAATCTATTCCTTCAGGTTCCAACCAAACCTGATGTGTACGGTTTGGAAAACGCAGAACCTTTGATTCAATGGAAGGACAGTATCTAGAACAGGGCATTGAAATAAAAAAAATTTAATGAAACAAACGAAAGAGGCTGGCATCATTTCTTAAAGTAATTGAGCAGTGGCACTTTTTCCTTACCGGGGTCCTTTTGTAGTTTCCTTAATGTGACTATTAAGGTGCAGGTTCTCAAGGATAATCTCATCCACTCTAGGGTTGGTGTGAGTCAAGTAACACAGCAGCTGATCTTCTGGCTAAAACACATGAATTAGTTATAGCACTTTTGCCTCTCTACTAGTTTGCTTCTTATTCAAATAGACTGCACACATAATAGTGGGTGATGTTAAGAAATGATGTTTTGCTGGATGTGATAATGATATCATGGTTAATTTTTATAACATTTTTATCTGTTAAAGACATATAACTGAGTATTTATAAGTGAAATGATGAGATATTTGAGACTGTTGCTTAAAATCAGCAAGAAGAAAGTGTTAAGGGAAGATAAAACAAGAATGCCAAAAAAAGTTATTTGTGGAAGCTGGGTGATGGACACAAAGATTCATTATACTATTTCTTCTATTCTCTATAAACTTAAATTTTATAATACAAGTTTTAAAATACACATACCAAGAAAGTATCACAATTTATATTTTCCCAAAGCAAAAATATAAAAATGAGTTTTCAAAAAAAACACACAACAATATTTGAAGCCACTCATTAGGATAACACAAGAAACTAGGACCATCAATTATTAGTCCTCAATTCTAAAAACACAACATACTATTTTTTTTTAAATTCAAAAGACAAGGCAAAAGTAACCTGTCACTATTGTGAAAAACTGAAGAATTATTTCAGATGAAAGAGAAATGATGGCCCTAGCCAGTTTGGCTCAGTGGATAGAGTGTCAGCCTGCGGACTGAAGGGTCCCAGGTTCAATTCTGGCCAAAGCACATGCCCAGGTTGTGGGCTTGATCCCCAGTGGGGGGCATACAAGAGGGAGCCAATCAATGATTCTCTCTCATCATTGATGTTGCTATCTCTCTCTTCCACTCCCTTCCTCTCTGAAATCATAAAAGAAATATATTAAAAAAAAAGAGAGAGAAATGATGTCTAAATATATGATCCTAGATTGGAAAAAAAAATGGTTGCTATATTATAGGACAATATTGGGATGATCAGTAAAATCTGACTATGGACATTATATTATAATTCATGCACAGGTGGGGTCTGACCAGGACGATCAGGCTGGCCAGCCAGGGAGAGGGGCCACAGGCAGGTGGCCGGCTGGCCCTGCCCTCTGGTCGAACTCCCAGTTGAACTCCTGGCCGAACTCCAGGCTGAGGGGAAAATTTGCATATTACCCTTTTATTATATAGGATAACACTATTGAATCAATGTTAAATTCCCCAAATTTCATCACTGAATTGAAGTTCTATAAGAGAATGTTTTTGTGTTTAGTTGAGATACAGTATTTAGGGGTGAAGGATCATGATCTTTGGAATTTGCTCGCAAATGTATCAAACAAAAAAGAAGAGTCAGGATGACACACACACACACAGAGTGGCCAGATTATTATGACCACCTGACGTTTGTAGGCAAATTAGCCGTACACTGCATCGTCTGGGATATGGAAGCTGAAGGCCTGTTCAAACACCTTTGCTGTCTGCAGTTACCAAGATAAAACGTCTCCAATTCGCACAGGAACACAAGGATCGGACAGTTGAGCATTGGAAAAAAGTCATGTGGTCCAATAAATCATGTTAGTTTGATGACCACTGCATCAAATCTCACAGAAGTGAACAGTGCTATTCATTAGGCATGGTGTCAGATTCCTCGCATCACCTTGCAACATCTCGTGGAGTCAATGCCAAGAAGAATCGCCGCAGTATTGAAGGCAAAAGGTAGCCTAACAAAGTACTAATGGGGTGGTCATAATCTGGCCACTCATCATAATATATATACCCCACATTCAAAGGCTGTTAAATCGTATTGTTTACCCATATCTTCAGAAAAAAAATCACTTCTAATGTCGTGGTAAACAACCGGCTTCCCTATTTATAATGGTCTGGCCCTCTAGCAACTTCAGCACGAAATTATAGCTAATTTGCCTACAAACGTCAGGTGTCCATAATAATCTGGACACACACACACACATATACATATATATATATACACACACACATACACACATATAGATATGTATCTAGAGAGAGAAATATGGTAAATTATTAACAATGGGTGAATTTCAATTGTTTATAGGAGATTGTTTTAGTTGCCTTGCAACTTTTCTGTAGGTCTGAGATTGTTTCAAAACGTTTAAATAGGCAACGTTATTGAAGTAATGAAACTTAAGAACATACGGAGAAATGACCCAATCAGCCAAATTAATCCTTTTAAAGATCTTTTTTTTATGCACTAAGTAATAGTGATGTAAAGTGCATTGCTACTCAAAGAAAGAGAGATCACAAAAGAAAGAGAGAGAGAGAGAGAGGGAGGGAGGCAGGAAGGTATGTTAGGCTATACAGACAGACATCGGGCTACGTCGGACTCCACATACGTCGTGTCGTTTTGTGGTTACATCGCCATCTCCCATTTATTAACAAAAAAAAAAAGTTCCATCATTCCCATGTATGTACATATGTGCTTTATGTTTTTTATTATTTATTTACCACAAGTAAAGGTCAGGAATTGTTATTTCTTTTAATTTTTTTTTTACTGTTTCACTTCATTACTGCTGTGTATGTGCTCCATGTGAGTGCCGTAGGTGCTTATGTAGGTGGGTTCCGACTTACAGCGAAAATCGCTTTACGTTGCACCATAGGAACCACAGAAACCATAGGAATGGATCTCCGACATAACCCGAGGACCTACTGTATCCTTCTGTGAATGGCCAATATTTAGCTGTAAAGCCAGATTTTCATAATTATCTTACCTTAATCCACACTGTTTCATTAATAAAGCTGAATGGTATGGATGGATTATCTGGTGTCTGCTTGTTTAGAATACTGAAATTAATGGACTCTTTGGCAATTCGGGGTGGAGTCCCAGTCTTCAATCTTCCCACCACAAACCCCAACTTCTCTAGAGTCTGAGCCAACCCAATGGAAGGCTGGTCTCCTAAGCGTCCTGCCGGATGCATCTCCAATCCAATTACAATCATGCCTCTCAGAAATGTCCCAGCAGTCAGAACCACGCTGTCTGCATATACTTTGCTTCCATCCACTAAAGGACAGGAAAGACAGTAAAAATCATGTTCTAATTGTACTATGGATCAAATTGAAATCTGACTACTTTACATTAGTACAGAAAAACTTTCTCTTTAGAAACCTGAGAAATAATTTCAAATGAGTAAGAAGGATACATGTTATCAATCTCTAGAATCCAAGAAAGTTGGGAGGGAGAACATAATGTACTATCATCTATTCATATGTTCCTAAAATTATACCAGCACAGAAAAAGATTAAATCAATTGATTTTAAAAATTAATTAATGTAAGACTTCTGGTTGCCAGTAAATCTGATAGACTACCTCATATAATTCCTTCCTCCTGAAACTTCAAGAAAATGAAATAAAGGGGCAAAGGGGGTATAAAACCACAAGGACAATGAATGGGAGAGAGCTTGCCAAAAGATGAGACATTTAAAAATATTTTTAGAAGATAAAGTGGTTGGAAAAGTGATTAATGATCTAGCAAATGGGAGAAGACTATAAATCAAGAATCTGAAGAGAATACACCAATGGGGATGAACTAATCAGCCCTACAAAGCCCAGAAATGGGAAACTGAGGAATGTAGGAATGAAGCTTGGGGCTGAAATTAAGAGAAATAGTTGAAATCTACACATAAAGGTTATATCTGCAGACAATTCCTTACAGGAAAATTTAGGTTTATTTTTTGGGTAATGGGGAGTTACTGTTTAATGGAAACAGTTTCAATTTAGGATGATGAGAAAGTTCAGAAAGTTCGGGAAATGGATAGTGGTGACAGTTGTACAATACAGTGGATGGACTTAACGGCACTGAATTGTACACTTAAAAATGGCTAAAATGTCCCTTGCCGGTTTGGCTCAGTGGATAGAGCGTCAGCCTGTGGACTCAAGGGTCTCAGGTTTGATTCCGGTCAAGGGCATGTACCTTGGTTGCCGGCACATCCCCAGTAGGGAGTGTGCAGGAGGCAGCTGATCAATGTTTCTCTCTCGTTGATGTTTCTAACTCTATCCCTCTCCCTTTCGCTCTGTAAAAAATCAATAAAATATATTAAAAAATAAAATAAAATAAAAATGGCTAAAATGCCCAGCTGGAGTGAATCAATTGGTTGAGCATTGTCCTGTGCATCAAAAAGTTCCTGGTTCAATTCCCGGACAGGGCACATACACCTAGGTTGTGGGTTCAATCCCTGGTTGGGGCACATATGGGAGGCAACCGATTAATATTTCTCTCTCATATTGATGTCTTTCTCCACCTCCCCACCCCTACTTCCCTCTCTTTAAGCATGTCCTTAGGTGAGGATTTTTTGTAAAAAGGCAGGTCCGGCCAGTGTAGCTCAGTGGTTGATTGTCAACCCAGGAACCAACAATAGGTTGCAGGCTTGATCCCCAGGAGGGGGATGTGCAAGAGGCAGACAATCAATGATGTTCCTCTCTCATCGATGTTTCTATCTCTCTATCCCATTCCCTTCCTCTCTTTCTAAAAATCAATAAAAACATATTTTTTTAAAAGCCAAAGTTTATGTTATGGTTACTTCCCCATTTTGCTGGACTATATCTTCCAGTAGCTTCTTAAGAAAAGATGCATGGGAAATAGATTGTGTGAGTCCTTGTATATCTATAAATGTATTATTCTCCCCTTAGACGTGACTCTTAATTTGGCCGAGAATAGAATTCTAGTTTAAATCTTTTTTTCCCTGAGAATTTTGACAGTCTTGCTCCATTTTCTAGCTTCCAGTTTTGCTGTGAAGATCAGTGCATATTTATTTAATTTTTTTTGTATATGACTTTCTCCCCCATTTCTGAAAGCTTCTAGGATCTTATATGTGTCTCTGGTGTTCTGAAATTTTAAAATGATGTCCTCAGTGTGGTCTTGGTTCATTCATTATGTACTAGGTGTTCTCCTAAAAGTAGAAATCTGTGTTACAGATTACAAAACAAGTTATATTATTAAGCCTATAAAGTAGACAGGGTAAAACATAGCATTTAAAGATATGAAATTAAGTAATAAAAACATAAATAAAGGTATAAGGTCTATACTAATAAAAACAATATAATCATTAAATTTGAAGAGGATAGGAGGCAGAAGAGAGAAAAGGAAAATAAAATTAACTATTCATAGTGGAAAGTCAACAAACACTGACAGAAGAAAAAGATTTAGTATATAAAAATCATAATTAAATAATCACCAGAACAAAAATACAAGCTTCTAAAAAAGAAACATAGTTCCTAGATACAAAGCAAACACAGACTAAGTGTTTAAAAGAAAGTACAGAACAGTGTATATAATATGCTGTTATGTGAAACACACACACACACACACACACGAAGATACATGTATATTCACAGGTAGAAAGACAACCCAAGACACTAGGAATGCTCCTAAAGAAGAAAACTGATTGGCTGGGGGACAGATGAGAGAGAGACCACCTTTTCACATTATGTTCTTATGTCCCCTTTAAACTGTTTTCTATATATATATATTCCCCATTTTAAAAAATTAATAAATCTATAATTTTATACTAGGGAAATTAAGTGAAGATTTGTATTTTAAATATATTTTTATGGATTTCAGAGAGGAAGGGAGAGGGAGAGAGAGAGAGAAACATCAATGATGAGAGAGAATCACTGATCAATGCCTCCTGCATGCCCCCTACTAGGGACTGAGCCCGAAACCGGGCATGTGCCCTGACCAGGTATTGGCACTGTGACCTCCTGGTTCATAGTCTAATACTCAACAACTGAGCCACACCAGCCAGTCTCAAGATCTGTATTGTAAATGTTGAGATTCTCCAGCACAGCTCCTCTCATCATTTTAAAAAATATATCTTTATTGATTTCAGAGAAGGGAGAGGGAGAGATAGAAACATCAATGATGAGAGAGAATCAATGATCACCTGCCTCCTGCACACCCTCAACTAGGGATCGAGCCCGCAACCCAGGCATGTGCCCTTGACCAGAATCGAACCTGAGACCCTTCAGTCGGCAGGCTGACACTCTATCCACTGAGCCAAACTGGCCAGAGCACATCATTTTTTAAAACTGATTTTTAGAGAGAGGGGAAGGGAGAGGGAGAGGGAAAAAAAGGAGGGAGGGAAGGAGGGAGGGAGGGAGAGAAAGAGAGAGAGAGAGCGAGAGAGAGAGAGATACATCAATGTGAGAGCAAAACATCAATTGGTTGCCTCCTGTATGCTCCCTGGGACCTGCAACCAAGGCATGTGCCCTGACTGGGACTCGAACTAGCAACCTTTGGTGTACATAAATGAAAACATAAATTTAAAAAATTAATTACAAAGATTTGGAAAATAAAGTTAAGGAAATCTCCTAAGAAAGTACGACAAAATGTACAAATAGAAAAAAACCTAGAAGACCAATCCAGGAAAGGATAGGAGTTACAAGAAGAGAGCATGGAGAAATAATAGAAGAAAATACCTCAGATATCAAGGACACAGATTTCTAGTTTCAGGAGAACACCTAGTACATAATGAATGAACCAAGACCACACTGAGGACATCATTTTAAAATTTCAGAACACCAGAGACACATACAAAATCCTAGCTTTTTGAAGGGGGGGGGGGAGGAGTCTATATACAAAAATATTTAAGTAAATATGCACTGATCTTCACAGCAAAACTGAAGCTAGAAAATGGAGCAAGACTGTCAAAAAAAGATTTAAACTAGAATTCTATTCTCGGCCAAATTAAGAGTCAAGTCTAAGGGGAGAATAATACATTTATAGATATACAAGGACTCACACAATCTATTTCCCATGCATCTTTTCTTAGGAAGCTACTGGAAGATATAATCCAGCAAAATGGGGAAGTAAAAAGGAGACAGACTGAAGTTCCAGTAAATAAGGATGATGTAACACAGCAGAGTAGTAAAAGGAAGTTTCAAAAGGACATCTGTGGCCCTAGCCAGTTAGGATAGAGCATTGCCCTGCGGACTGAAGGGTCCTGGATTCGATTCTGGTCAAGGGTACATGCTGGAGTTGTGGGCTTGATCCCCAGTAGTGGGTGTGCAGACAGCAGCTGATCAATGATTCTCTCTCATCATTGATGTTTCTATCTCCCTCCCTCTCTCTTTTCTGAAATCAATAAAAATACATTAAAAAGAAAAAAAGCACATCTGTGGTCCTGGCTGATGTGGCTCAGCAGCTAGGGCATTGGCCCTGCACGGAAGGGTCTCGGGTTTGATTCCCAGTTAGGGGCATGTGCCTGGGTCCCTGCCCACTCCACTCTAAAAATCAATGGAAAAAACATCCTTGGGTGAGGATTAACAACAACAAAAATGACATCTGTGCAGAGGCCTAGAGAGCAATTGTCCTGATTATAGCAGTAAATTGTGGGGGATTCGGAAGTTGATATTTTTGGAAGGGAAGCATTACAGAAAACAACAGAATTGATAAATTATTTGAGCACTGAGTGGTTTTTTTAAAAAATATATTTTATTAACTTTTTACAGAGAGAAAGGGAAAGGGATAGAGTTAGAAACATCAATGAGAGAGAAACATCGATCAGCTGCCTCCTGCACACCCCCTACTGGGGATGTGCCGCCAACCAAGGTATATGCCCCTTGACTGGAATCGAGCCTGGGACCCCTCAGTCCGCAGGCTGACGCTCTATCCACTGAGCCAAACCAGTCACGGCATGAGTTTTTTTCTGATGAAAAAGTTGAACAGGTCAGGTACACAGGTAAAATAAGTAAATAAAAAATAAAGCAATTATTAACCCAAGGCAAAAAAAAGAGGTATATAACATAATACACTACTTGAATCTGTAGTGAACAATATTCAAATAATCATAATAACATAAATATTATCAACCAAAATTTATGGTATAATTATATTGGAAGGCTAGAAGGAAGGAAAGCAGGAGATTAAAGAGAGCTACCAGACAGCCAGATGGCCTGGAGGTCAAATCCCCCTAGTATTAACTACAACAATCAAGGCTTAACTACAAGACTGCGCACAAAGACCACTAGGGGGTGCACCAAGAAAGCATAAAACATGCGGAGACAAAGAAACAGGACAAAACTGTCAATGGAGGATATTGAGTTCAGAACCACACTTTTAAGGTCTCTCAAGAACTGTCTAGAAGCCGCCGATAAACTTAATGAGATCCTCGAGAAATCTAATGAGACCCTCGATGTTGTGATAAAGAACCAACTAGAAATTAAGCATACACCGACTGAAATTGGTGGGCCTTGTGCAGGTAGAATTAGAAAGACCTAGTTCCTGACCTACGGGTATTTAATCTAGATGGAAAATGTGGATTAGGTATACTGTATAATTAGTATATTGATAAGGAAGATAGCCAGCAAATGTGTAAATTGGTTAAATATTGATAATATGGTCTGGCTGCACAATATGGAAATCAATGTGAATATTATCAATGAGAGCCACCTAGTTCTGATAGGAATAGGACAATATTGGAACCATATCCCTAGCCAATTTGGCTCAGTGGATAGAGTGTCGGCCTGAGGACTGAAGGTTCCCAGGTTCGAATCTGGTCAAGGACACATACCAGGGTTGTGGGTTTGATCCCCAGTAGGGGGTATGCAGGAGGCAGCCAATCAATGATTCACTCTCATCATTGATGCTTCTCTCTCTTCCTTTTTGAAATGAATAAAAATATATTTAAAAATATAAAAATAGAGTTACCATAAAAAAGTTAATAGATAATGTTTAAGACTGATAATTTAGGGGGTAAAAATATAAGCTTATTTTTGAGAAATATGTTAAGTATAGATCAGAAGTGACAGTTAAAAAAACTGAACTATTAGGTTTATAGAGGGGATATAGAAAATAAACATGTATCTATACACATTTTTCTAAGTACATTCTTTTAAAAATATATATACTTTATTAATTTTTTACAGAGAGGAAGGGAGATGGATAGAAAGTTAAAAACATTGATGAGAGAGAAACATCAATGAGTTGCCTCCTGCACACATCCTACTGGGGATGTGCCCACAACCAAGGCACATGCCCTTGACCGGAATCGAACCCGGGACCTTTCAGTCCACAGGCCAACGCTCTATCCACTGAGCCAAATTTTTAAATTCTACTTGATTTTTAGGGCTATCCACATTTTTGGGGCTATCCACATTTTTAAATTCTACTTGATTTTTATAAAAGGTAGGTGCATGTGCTATTTTGATTAAAAAATTAATACATAACCCTTTTAAATATAAGACATGTAATAATCTTACAAATATAAGCTTTAAAGATTTAAGGTCAGAACTAGGAAAAATAAAAAGTACAACAGAAAAACCAAGAGAAAAAAGACACAATTATTCAGGCTAAAGTCCTACACGTGGTATAGATGAGCCCATAATTTGACTAAGCTTCACAAATGCCAAAATGAAAGAATTATGATCTTTTTATACAGTTTTCCTCATTCATGAAAACACAACAATTTCCTAGAATAAGTAAAACATCCTCATACTCTGCTCTGAAATAAACTGCTTACACGGAGCCTGATACTGTTATTATTATCTATAACTAGTACATACCCAAAACAACACCACTGACACGGCATTTCCCAGTGTGCTCAGGTTCTGGTTCTGTAAGTATAAGATCTTCTACAGCTCCCTCCTGAACCGTAAGCAGTGGTGTATTTAGGATTTCTTTCTGTCAAAATAGAGTGCAAGTTGAAACAACAGTTAAATGATCACTACAATCTCTCCTGTTTTTGTGCCTGATTCTTACCTGCATGTTCTGTTTGTAGAGTTTCCTATCAATTTGAGCTCTCAGACCCCAAACAGCTGGTCCCTTACGCCGGTTTAATACTTTGTAATGTACACCAGACTGGTCACAGATTCGGGAACACAGGCCATCTAAAGCATCCACTTCCCTCATTAAATGCCCCTTTCCGATACCACCAAAGGAAGGATTACAGGACATCTGACCTAAAGAAAATAGACAAAATAAATATATGAGCACCTTGCAATAGTGAGTGCAATAGAAAATTGTACAAGTGGCTAGACTCAGCTCATGTGATAAAAAATAAGAGACTTGAAACAAACACTAAAAAGAAAATTCCAAAGTCCCAATAGGGTATAATTCAGGGCATTCTGGAAGACAAACCCTTGCCTGTAGTTTCCTTTCAATCTTTTCCTTGATGCATATTTTATTTCATTAGGTTGCCTTTTCCTTTAAAATGTGGTTTTTGAAATCTTTATCTCATGAAACCTTTCCAAATCAAGAATACTTTAAAGAAGTACCTTGGCACTGGTTCACTGCTCTAATCAATTATATCTTCTTCTTTTTTAAAAAAATATATTTTATTGATTTTTTACAGAGAGGAAGGGAGAGAGACAGAGAGCTAGAAACATCGATGAGAGAGAAACATCGACCAGCTGCCTCCTGCACACTCCCCACTGGGGATGTGCCTGCAACCCAGGTACATGCCCTTGACCGGAATCGATCCTGGGACCTTTCAGTCCGCAAGCCGACGCTCCATCCACCAAGCCAAACCGGTTTTGGCCAATTATATCTTCTATAAATGCCATCTCTGTTTTCTTTTTTGCTTATTTTGCAGAAATAATTAAGTTATAAGTTTCTTCAAAGTAAAAACCATATTTTATATCTTTTCTTTAAAATTCCCTAGTCTTATTTGGAGGTCTGGATACTGCTACTCATCAAAATGATTTACCTTTATTTTTTAATGGATTTGAGAGAGAGAGGAAGGGAGCGAGAGAAAAGAGAAACAGAGAGAAAGAAACATCAATTTGTTGTTCCACCTATTTATGCACTCATTGGTTGATTCTTGTATGTGCCCTGACTGGGGATCAAACACAACCCTGGTATATGGGGGACGAAGCTCTAACCAACTGAGCAACTGGGCCAGGGATAATGATGTAGCTTTTTTTAAAAAAAATATGTTTCTTTATTGATTTCAGAGAGAAAGGGAGAAGAAGGGAGAGAGAGAAACATCAATGATGAGAATCTTTGATTGGCTGCCTCCAGCAGGTCCACTACTGGGGATTGAGCCCGCAACCCAGGCATGTGCCCTTGGCCGGAATCGAACCTGGGACCCTTCAGTCCGCAGGCCAGCGCTCTATCCACTGAGCCAAACCGGTTAGGGCTCCACTACTTTCTTATAGCCCTAAACTAGAGAACTTCTAGGCACTTTATTGAATTAGTGTAACTACATTATAAATCTATTTATAAAATTTACACTTGTGAAAGTCAAATGCAAAGAAATCCTCATCTTTTTAAATTGCTGAAAACTTTTTCTCAAAGAAATGTATGTCTACAAGGAGCTTCTCTCCTTATAGGTATAAAAGTGGAACATGTCACTCTCTTTTGCTTAGACCTCAAAATTTTTCTCAACAGAGAACTCCAGGAAGCCAACATTCATTCTCAATCATTTGGAGTTGGAATAAGATCTATTGATAATCTGTGCTCTTAAATACAGGCTACTAACATCCCAAGTGTGGCACCAGTACCTGGGGTGGGCAGTGCTAGTAGAAATGTACAAATCAGTAAATTTTTCACTCCACTAAAAAATTTAAGTCAGCTATGTAGAAAAGCTCATAGTAAAACAACAGTTAACAACTGACCACTTAATATGAGCCAGCCATTATCCCAGGTGAGTTGCATGTATTTTTCTAACTTAAACTTTGTGACTTAAACTTGAAGTTGATACTATTACTTCTATTTCATGGAGAAAGAAAGTGAGGCTTAAACTGTCCCTTGCCAAGGTCACCTAGATAATACACAGTAGAGTCTAGAATAAAATTCAGAAAGTCTAACCGCCTCTTAAGGAACAACATTCTCCATGAAATGTATAGGTGATACAGCATAGAATAGACAGGCTCAGAAGGCTAGTCTTTTATGGTGAAAGGCAAAATATAACTTTGCCAAAAAACATTATTTTCCAGGTGAGTGTGAAAATAGAAGACTTTCTTTCCACCTCTGACTTCACCATTGGCAAATGGTATGACTGAATCACAGCAGGACAAATCTTGCAGGTCAATCTACTAAGCCAAAGCTATCTTTATGAGGTCACACAGAAATATCTAATACTCCACTATAGCGAATTACCTTAGGAAATAAAACCTTGATTTTAAGATAGAATTGTTATTCACTAAGGTCACCTGTAAGAGTTATTAAAGTACCTCTGAAATATATTTACTTTTAAAACTTATATTTTGTTGAGAATAAGAATGAGTTCTGGTAGGAATCCCTTTATCCCTGACAGAACTACAT
Source organism: Myotis davidii (assembly GCF_000327345.1). Classification (NCBI taxonomy): domain Eukaryota; kingdom Metazoa; phylum Chordata; class Mammalia; order Chiroptera; family Vespertilionidae; genus Myotis; species Myotis davidii. The sequence continues at coordinate 1,629,244 of NW_006296625.1, read as the reverse complement.
AATATACTATATAATGATCACTTTAGTTCAATAATACTTTTTTGTTCATTAGATTTTTGTTATTATTATTGAAAGGTAGTACTATAAGCAATATTGTACAATAAGCTAAGAGTAATTTTTTTTGGAAATCATATCGTTCCTCTCCAAACGAATCACTGTTAAACAGCGTATATTTCTCCACAGTTATTACCTGGATGGCAATTTTAAAAACGTATTTCAGTATACAAATATGTGATTTATTCACAACTTTTACAAAGCGCAGTTAATATTTTAATTGATCCTTCACTCCTAAGTAAAATTCAGGAGGAAAGACATAGGCATGTATAACTTACAAGATACTGTTTTGGCTAGCATCTATCATGATGCAAGAGAGCGATCTAGTGCCCTACCTGGTTTGGCTCCGTGGATAGAGCATCGGCCTGGGGACTGAAGGGTCCCAGGTTCCATTCTGGTCAAGGGCACATGGTTGGGTTGGGGGCTTGATCCCCAGTAGGGGGCGTGCAGGAGGCAGCCAGTCAATGATTATCTCATCACTGTTTCTAA
>NW_006296625.1:1627957-1628539 GCF_000327345.1 Myotis davidii | reverse complement strand
GGTTCCATGCCGGCCAAGGGCATGTACCTCAGCTGAAGGCTCTGAGGCTCTATCCCGGCCCTGGTCGGGGCAGGCGTGGGAGGGAACCAATCACAAAACCCGGGAACAAACATCCAGCGGAAATATAGAATGCAACAAGAGGTAAACGATCACTAATAATGCTAGCTCATAATGTTTACTAATAATGTTTACCCAAAGCAACCAGCTAGTCGAGGTTAACCGGCAGCAATGCAATGAGAAGCTATCAGCAAGCACCGTATTCTTAGCCTCCCCCTTTCCCGAGGCACCGCCCCCACATCCTGCAGGCAACCGCTATTGTCGGCAGCAGCACAGTCCGTGGTCCCCGGCACAGCTGACCCGGAGTGCGGACCCGGCCCGCCTGTTCCGCGAGGCACAAATCGGGCTAAAACCACCGACCCCAGGATCCTCGCCAGCCTTGCGGGAGGAAACAGGCTGCCCACACCAGGCACTGGAGGGGCAGAAGGGGACGGGTTATTCGCGACGTGCGTCCTACGCAAAGCGCCCCGGCGGCCGGGCCCCTCACCGATCGTGTCCACCCGGTGCGTGAGGAGCAGAGTTCGG
>NW_006296625.1:1619809-1627901 GCF_000327345.1 Myotis davidii | reverse complement strand
TGCGGGGCCCAGGGCGCAGCGCTGTCGCCGCGGAGCCGGGCGGGCGGAAGGTGCTGTTTGGCGAGGGAGGCCGCGACCCAGCGACCGCAGCCTCGGAGAGAGAACATGGCTGGAGACGGCAGAGTCTGCCTGACTCCAAACCTGACACGAGCGACCCGCAATCGTAAAGGGCACCGGCGTGAATCTTCAGGGCGCCACCACCTACTCTGACGTCACGGCGTAGCACGTCCCCGTCCAGCGTCGCCGCTGATTGGCGGTTTGGCGCGACTTGCCTAGTAAACCCAGATCCGGTCCCGCGCTGGTGGCTCCTGGGACGTGCACCTGGGTTGTGTGACCACCTGAGGCTCCGGAGTGAGAGACATTGATTTATTGTTCCGCTTCTTTCTGCACGCATTGGGACTTTCTTATATAGGGTGTCCCAAAATTCACGCAAGATTTGAATTTTGTGTGAGCATTAACAACAACAACAAAATAAAAGCCCAATTTTACTTGGTTTGTTGAATCAGATTCTAATATCTGTTGCCCTTTGATTTCAATCCCTTCAACTTGATAAGCATTACCAAGTACCAATTATGGCCCAGGAGCAGGGATAATGAAGACCAATGAAGACCACGGCTTTGTGTATGTGCCAGCAAAGCCGTGGAGGCCATTTACCTGATGTGCTCTTCCATACATGACCTGATACTGTATGCTTTATGAATCAATAAAAAATTTACAATTTTTAATTATAAACCTGTGTTTTCTATCAAAATTACTTCTTACGTGAATTTTGGGACACCCTATATGTGTCCTGACTGAAGATGGAACCTCCACCGTGGTATATGGAGAGGACGCTCCAAGCAACTGAGTGATCCAGCCAGGGCCTTATTTTTCTCCCCTTTTCAATTCAACTTAGCATCTTCAATTATCTGTTTATTGGCTGTTTGGCCAAGTCAAAATGTAGGCTTCAGGAGGGCAAGGATGATCTTTGTTTACCAAGAACCTAGAATAGTAGACACTCAAACACTTCTTGAGTGACTAAGTGAATTACTGAGACAAACATGAAACATAAAGGATTAGATGTAAAATCCAGTAGGGCCCTAGCCGGTTTGGCTCAGTGGATAGAGCTTCGGCCTGTGGACTGAAGGGTCCCAGGTTCGATTCCAGTCAAGGGCACCATCTAGCTTGCAGGCTCCTCCCCATCCCAGACCCTGGTCAGGGCGGGTCGGGGAGGCAACCAATTGATGTGTTTCCCTCGCATTGATATTTCTGTCTTTCCCTCTCTTCCACTCTCTCTAAAAATCAATGGGAAAATGAATCTCTGGTGTTATTTTTCTTCTAGATAAAGTCCAAGATTCACATCAAGACAACTAAAAAGTCATTCCCTCTATGATCTGGATACCAGTTGCTGCAACAAGACTGAGCAAGGAACAAGTGTTCCTCCTTTGAGAGGTCAGCAGCGGAGGTATTTAACTCTGGTCTGGTGGATTGTTGCTTGCATGTTTTTGGTTAAACAAACTCCAGTGGACTTTGGCTGGAAATCAGTATTGAGCTATCTGTAGAGTTATTTACTGGATTTCATGACAAACTACTGGAGTCCCTGGAGGAGAAAAATAGAACCATAGAGCAGAGGTCTTCAGAATGGAGTAGGCATACCCCTGGGCACCCTGGAAAACCACCCAAGTACACTTCCAGTTTTACGGAAATGGATTTCCAAATTTCAGCTTTTAGTTTATTCTTTCCTAAAATTGGTCAGCTTGCAAACAAGCCTAACTACCTAACAGTCCTTCCATTTTACAAAGGAAAAATAAATGGATAAAACTCATGAATAAACATCTTTCATATTACAATTCAAACTAGGGCTACTGCCCTATGGTATAAGAAAACCTCTTTTTACGAAAGAGAAGGATATATCAAAGTATTGGATTCAGGGAAACCTCTTAAAAATTAATCCACTGGCAGATGAATGAATAAATAAAATGTGGTATATACATAGAATGAAATTATTCAGCCTTAAAAAGGAAGGCTGACATAAGCAACAACATGGATAAACCTTGAGGACATTATCTTAAGTGAAATAAACCAGTCATTAAACCACAAAGACAGTGTGAGTCCACTGCCATGAGGTACCTAGGGTCGTCAAATTCTTAGAAACAAAGTAGAAGGGTGGTTGCCAGGGGCTGGTGAGAGGGAGCAATGGGATGTTACTGTTTAATGGGTACAGAGTTTCAGTTTCCAAGATGAAGAGTTGTGAAGATGATGGTGGCAGTATTTAATGTCACTGAACTGTACACTTGAAAATGGTTAGCATGGTTTTAAAAAAGTAATCAAGACTTTCTAAACCTAAGGGGTTCCTGTCTCATATGTATGTATATAAAGGGATTGGCTTTAGAAACATACTTTTGAAAGCCTGTATAGAGATACTCTGGAAGCTGAATAGCCAAAGCAGTATGGATTGTTTAAAATGTACAATTTTTATGGGTTTTTAAGAACCAATGGATAAAAGTCATGAATAAGAACTTCACACAATTTCTTTAAGATTATGTGTCCTTTTAAAAAGTCAGATAGGCTCTCTGCTCTTCCTGTCCATCAGATAGCCTCAACCTCCTATGCAGTGCCAGCCGCAACCCAGAGACACAATGATGAAGGTCAGAGCAAATGGATTTGGCCGTATTGGGCACCTGGTCACCAGGGCTGCTTTTAACTCTGGCAAAGTGGATATTGTTGTCATCAATGACCCCTTCATTGACCTCAACTACATGGTCTACATGTTCCAGTATGATTCTACTCTTTGGAAGTTCAAAGGCACAGTCAAGGCTCAGAACTGTCAGCTTGCCATCCATGTCCATCTTCTAGGAGCCAGATCCCGCCACCATCAAAAGGGTTGATGCTGGTGTTGAATATGTTGTGGTGTCTGCTGGTATCTTCACTACCTTGGAGAAGGCTGGGGCTCACTTTAACAGTGTAGTCAAGAGGGTCATAATCTTTGTCCCTTCTATGGGTGCTGCCATCTTTGTGAAGGGGATGGAATCATGACAAGTGTGCCAACTCCCTCAAGATGGTCAGCAATGCTTCCTGCACCACCAGCTGCTTGGTCCCCCTGGCCAAGGTCATCCATGACAACTTTGGCATTGTGGAGGGACTCATGACCACAGTCAATGCCATCACTGCCACCCAGAAGACCATGGATGGCCCCTCTGGGAAGCTGTGGTATGATGGCTGATGGCCTGCCCAGAACATCATCCCTGCTTCTACTGGTGCTGCCAAAGCTGTGGGTAAGGTCATCCCTGAGCTGAATGGGAAGCTCACTGTCATGGTCTTCTCTGTCCCCACCCCCAATGTGTCAGTTGTGGATCTGACCTGCCACCTGGAGAAAGCTGCCAAATATGATGACATCAAGAATATAGTGAAACAGAGGGGCCCCTCAAGGGCATCCTGGTTATACTGAGGACGAGGTTGTCTCCTGGGACTTTAACAGTGACACCTACTCCTCCACCTTTGATGCTGGGGCTAGCATTGCTCTCAATGACCACTTTGTCAAGCTCATTTCCTGGTTTGACACTGAATTTGGCTACAGCAACAGGGTGAACCTTATGGTGCACATGGCCTCCAAGGAGTTAGAGCCCCCTGGACCACCAGCCCCAACCAGAGGAAGAGAGACCCTCAGCTGCTGGGGAGTCCTTGCCCCGAATCAATTCCCCAACACACTGAGAATCTCCTGACTTTCACAATTTTCATCTCAGACCCCCTGCAGAAGGGGAGGGCTTAGGGAGCCCTACTTTATCATGCACCATCAAAAAAGTTCACTGCACCCAGCCAAAAAAGAAACAATTAAAAATAAATATTTATTACAATTACAGTAATCTTAATCTCTTTTAGTCTTGTAAAAGATGAACATTTACTTCACATTAATTTAAAAAAGGAACCCTTATTGCCCTGACCGGTTTGGCTCAGTGGATAGAGTGTCGGCTTGTGGACTCAAGGGTCCCGGGGTCCATTCCAGTCAGGGGCATGTACCTTGGTTGCGGGCACATACCCAGTGGGGAGTGTGCAGGAGGCAGCTGATTGATGTTTCTCTCTCATTGATGTTTCTAGCTCTCCATCCCTCTCCCTTTCTCTCTGTAAAAAATCAATAAAATATATCTTTGAATAAAGGAACCCTTATTAAACTTATATTGAAAAAGTTTGTGAACCTCAATGGGCGAGAAAGCTTGTAGTTTTCCACAATTCTTTTAGGTGGCATGCCAGCAAATGCGTCGGGCTGTCAGTACTGCCGAGGGTGTTTGCAGCTTCTCTCAGGTTAGCTTTTTGCCTTGGAGCAGAACATTAGCCTCTCTCCAGGACCGGGGCGTGGCTCCCAGGCCGCCCTCCCGCGTGGGGTCACATTTCCTGCGCGTGCTCCCTGACCGCGCCGCTGCCTTCCCGCCAGACTTCAAGTTTTAAGTTTCATTTCCAGTCACTGGCCGAGACTGCAGGTTCCTCTAACCGCGGCCCTTTCGCGAAGCCGAGTCTATTTTCCAGGAGCAGAGAGCGCCAGCTATGGATCCTCGGAGCGGAAAGGCGGCGCGGACAGCTTCGAAGGCGGGAGCCGCCACCTCCCAGATTTTGGCGCAGAGTGCGAAGGGCGCCCCGACGAAACCCTCGTCGGCGAAGCCCACCCAGGCGAAGCCCGTCGAGTGTCCGGTTGTCCCCGAAGCTGTCCAGCCCAACGAGCAGAATTGCAGCTCCTCTAGAGCGTCGGGGAACCAGCGGAAGAAGAGCCCCCGGGGTTCCCGGGAGAGACCGCAGGTCCGCGCGCGGGGTGCGCGCACCGAGAAGGCCCCTCTGAGCGGTGACGCGGTGAACGGGCACACGGATCTGGCCAAGGCGCTGGAGCCGCCCCTTCCCAGGGCTGGATCTCGACGAAAAGGGGGTGCATGCACCCAGAAGGCGCCTCTGAGCGGTGACGCGGTGGACGGGCAGGCCGGTCTGGCCCAGGAGCCGGAATCGCCCCTTCCCAGAGCTGGATCTCGCCGAAAAGGGAGTGCATGTGCCAAGACGGCGCCTCTGAGCGGTGACACGGTGGACGGGGTGAACGGGCACACGGATCTGGCCAAGGCGCCGGAGCCGCCCCTTCCCAGGGCTGGATCTCGCCGAAAAGGGGGTGCATGCACCCAGAAGGCGCCTCTGAGCGGTGACGCGGTGGACGGGCAGGCCGGTCTGGCCCAGGAGCCGGAATCGCCCCTTCCCAGAGCTGGATATCGCCGAAAAGGGAGTGCATGTGCCAAGACGGCGCCTCTGAGCGGTGACACGGTGGACGGGCACACGGAACTGGCCGAGGGGCCGGAGCCTTCCGCAGCCCCGGAGCCGCCCCTTCCCAGGGCTGGATCTCGCCGAAAAGGGGGTGCATGCACCCAGAAGGCGCCTCTGAGCGGTGACGCGGTGGACGGGCACACGGATCTGGCCAAGAGGCCAGAGCCTCCCGCGGCTCCGGAGCCGCCCCTTCCCAGAGCTGGATATCGCCGAAAAGGGAGTGCATGTGCCAAGACGGCGCCTCTGAGCACCCAGAACGCCTTGAACGGGCAGGCGGGTCTGGCCCAGGAGCCGGAGTCGCCCCTTCCCAGGCATGTATCTCGCCGAAAAGGAGGTGCACGCACCCCGAAGGCGCCTCTGAGCGCCGAGAACATCTTGAACGGACAGGTCATTCTGGCCGAGGGGCCAGAGCCTCCCGCAGCCCCGGAGTTGCCCCTTCCTAGGGCTGGATCCGCGCGCTCCTCTGGGGAGCGGAGACCTCCGTCCAGGCCAACGGAGGGCGCCGGCCAGGATCCGCTGGTTCCAGCCTCTAGCCTGGGCCGGAGGGACGCGGTGTCGGGCGCCTGGAAGGTCGGTGCGGTGCTGCAGAAGTTGAAGCTACGTAGCGCAGAAATCTCAGAAGCCGCGAAGGTTGTAAACAGGGTCGTGGACCACCTGCTACGAGGACTGAAGAGCGGCTGGTCCGAGTTTAAAGGTGTCGAGGAGCTTCGCACTGGGAGCTACTACGAGCAAGTGAAGGTGAGTGCCAATCGCCTGCCCTCCCGTGCCCTAGGCGCGCGCCTGGCTTCCTCAACCCTCTTCTAACCTCCGCGATATTCCCCATTTCCTATGGTTCCTCACTTTACGTTGTAAGAAACTCAGACTAGTTCTTACATTCCCATTAAAACGACATACCTTTGTTCTTTCGTTTATTCATCACTACATCCAAGGAACATAGAGCCAACCTATATTGATTGCTAGCCACTGTTCTGGGGGGAATTCAAATGTATAGATTCATTCATGTAAGCAGACCTGCATTGTGTTTCTCCAACAGTGTTATACTTGGTAATTTCTGGTCAGATTATGACTTGGATGATTAGGAGTGTGATCTGCGAAATATCCACAAAATTAATATATCTAAGAAACGTTTTTTCTATGAGGATTTTTGTACTGCAAAGGAAAAATATTTTCAGTCTCTCCCTCCAGCCCCTGTGAATCCACTCTTTCTCTCAATTTCTTATTTCGATGTTATGGGAAACTCCCAGTGAATGATGTTAAAAATAAATTAAGAGAAAATCTCCTACAGGTACTAAAAAGCATTCTTCCTAAATACACATCAGATGGAACTATTTTTAAGTGTGTATTCCACAGCTCCATTTGTCTGTGCGTGGTTGTCATCAAAGCCATCATTCCAGTATAAATGGAAGGTTTAGGAGCAGGTTTCTGCCTGGAGTTTGTTTCCTGATCAGTGGCAGTGATGAAAGTGGACCATCTTGTCGTATTCTTGATCTTAAAGAAAATGCTTTTAGCTTACCCCTGTTGAGTATGATGTTCGCTGTGTGTTTGTCATATATGGGCTTTTATTAAGTTGAGGTATGTTCCCTTTATTGCCACTTTGTCAAGTTTTATCATAAATGGATGCTGTATTTTGTATTTTGTCAAATGCATTTCTGCATCTTTTGATATGGTCATATGGTTTTTATCCTTCATTTTGCTTATCACATAGTATATCATAATAATTGATTTGCAGATATTAAACCAACGTTGCATCCCAGGAATAAATACCACTTGATCATGGTATATGATCTTTTTAATATATTGTTGAATTTGGTTTGCTAATACACACACACACACACACACACTAATAAAAGACAAAGATGCTAATTGACTGTACCTTTGCTATGCCCACCAGCCAATCAGAAGAGTATGCAAATTAACGCAACAAAGATGGCCATTAAATTTGCATACTGCAGGTGGGGTGGGCAGCGCCAGATGCCACCCAGGGAGGTGGAGCCGGCAATCGCCCTGGTCAGAAGCCTGAGGCCTGGGCAGGGGCGGAGCAGGCCATCGGAGTGGGCTGGGGGTCCCCTACCCAGGCCTAACGCCCTGGCCAGAGGCCTGAGGCCTGGGTAGGGGCAGAGCCGGCGATTGCCCTGGGCTGGGGGTCCTCTGCCCAGGCCTAATGCCCCAGCCAGAGGCTTGAGGCCTGGGAAGGGGCGGAGACTGCGATCAGAGCAGGCTGGGAGTTCCCTGCCCAGGCCTAACGCTCCGACCAGAGGCCGAGGCCTGGGCAGGGGCAGAGCGGGTCATTGGAGTGGGCTGGGGGTCCCCTGCCCAGGCCTAACGCTCCGACCAGAGGCCGAGGCGTGGGCAGGGGCAGAGCGGGTCATTGGAGTGGGCTGGGGGTCCCCTGCCCAGGCCTAAGGCCGGGGCCAGAGGCCTTAGGCCTGGGCAGGCAATCGGAGTGGCCTGGGGTCCCCTGCCCAGGCCTAGCCCCAGCCAGAGGCCTGAGGCCTGCGTAGGCGATTGGAGCAGTCTGGGGGTCCCCTGCCCAGGCCTAACGCCCAGCCAGAAGCCTGAGGCCTGGGTAGGGGCGAAGCTGGCTATCGCACGGGGTTGAAGGTCCCCTGCGCAGGCTTAATTTCCCTGCCAGAGGCCTGGGACCTGGGCTGGGGCGCAGCCGGCGATCGCCTGGTGCTGGAGGTCCCCTGCCTAGGCCTAATGCCCAGCCAAAGCCTGCGATCGGAGTGGACTGGAGGTCCCCTGCCCAGGCCTAACGCTCCTCTGGCCTGGGCAGGGGCGGAGCCTGCTATCTGAGCAGGCTGGGGGGCCCCTGCCCCGG
>NW_006296625.1:1618645-1619155 GCF_000327345.1 Myotis davidii | reverse complement strand
CTACTACACTGGTAGAAAGTATAAATACGTTTCCCACATACAATGTGTTAAGTGCCTCAAACATTTTCTCACTTGAACTGCAAAACACTGCTGAGGGAGAATCATCCTATCTAATAATAGACAAAGATTGAAATTAACCGTACCTCCGCTAAGCCTCCCAGTGGCTAATCAGCGAGATATGCAAATTAACCGCCAACAAAGATGGTGGCTAATTTGCATACTTTAGGCATATCCTGCTGCACCGCCCAAGGCGAGATCCTGGCCTGCCATGTCTTGGGTGGGGTAGGCGGGGTGGATGGGGTGAGCGGGGGGTGAGGGAGCGGCAGCGTGATCCAAGCTGCTGTCTGCCCCTGCGCAGGATCCGGGCCTGCAGTGTCTTGAGCAAGGTGGGTGGGGCTGGCGGGGTGAGGGGCAGCATGATCAGAGTTGCTGTCTGCCCCAGCGCGGGATCCGGGCCTGCCGTGTCTTGGGTGGGGCGGGCAGGGCGAGCAGCAGCATGATCAGAGCTGC
>NW_006296625.1:1614913-1618570 GCF_000327345.1 Myotis davidii | reverse complement strand
TAGGGTGGGTGGGGGTGGTGGGGTGAGCGCAGCATGATCAGAGCTGCTGTCCACCCCAGCGCAGGATCCGGGCCTGCCATGTCTTGGGCGGGACAGGCAGGGTGAGCCGCAGCGTGATCCGTGAGAGGGCACAGGTTGGGCTGAGGGACCCCCCTTCCCTGCCAGTGCACAAATTTTTGTGCACGAGCCTTCTAGTGTGTGTGTGTATAAATATTTTTTATTGATTTTTATTTTTATTGATTTCAGAGAGGAAGGGAGAGGGAGAGAGATAGAAACATTGATTTCAGAGAGGAAGGGAGAGGGAGAGAGATAGAAACATCAATGATGAGAGAATCATTGATTGGCTGCCTCCTGCCTACCCCTTACTGGCATGTGCCCTTGACCGGAATCGAACCTTGGACCCTTCAGTCCACAGGCCAACGCTCTATCCACTGAGCCAAACCGACTAGGGCTGGATTGCTAATATTTTATTGAGTTTTATATCTATGTTCATCAGGGATATTGGCTATATTTGTGTGTGTGCGATGTCCTTGTCTGTTTTGAAAATGAGGGTAATGGTTACCTCATAAAATGAGCTTGGGAGCCTTCCTTCCTCTTGAATTTTTTGGAATAGTTTGATAAGGATCGGTGTTAGCCCTAACCAGTTTGGCTCAGTGGATAGAGTGTTGGCCTGTGGACTCAAGGGTCCCAGGTTTGATCCCGGTCAAGGGCATGTACCTTGGTTGTGGGCACATCCCCAGTAGGGAGTGTGCAGGAAGCAGCTGATCGATGTTTCTCTCTCATTGATGTTTCTAACTCTCTATCCCTCTCCCTTACTCTCTGTAAAAAAAATCAATACATATATATTTTTAAAAGGATAGATGTTAATTCTTCTTTGAATGTTTGGTAGCATTCACCTGTGAAGCCATAGGTACAGGACTTTTGTTTGTTGGCAGTTTTTTGAGTACTGATTTGATTTTATTGGTTAGGTGTGTAAGGTTAGATTGTTTATTTGAGATTTTTGATTGTTTGTTTCTTGAGGTAGGCCTATATTGCTATGAATTTCCCTCTAAGGACTGAATTTGCTGTGTCCCATAGATTTTGGGTCATTTGGGTCATTGTGTTTTCATTTGTCTCAAGGTATCTTTTGGTTTCTTCCTTGATTTCATTGTTAACCATTCATTGTTTAGTATCATGTTATTTAACCTCCATGTGTTTGTGTGTTTTTCAATTTTTTCTTACAATCATTGTCTAGTTTCATACCATTGTGGTTGAAGAAGATGCTTAATAGCATCTTTTTCAATCTTTTAAAATTTATTCTTACTGTTGTATGGCCTAATATGTGGTATATACTAGAAAATGTTCCAAATGCACTTGAAAAAATGTATATTCTGCTGCTCTGGGGTGAAATGCTTTGAAGATATCAATTAAATCCATCTGGTCTAATGTGTCATGTAAGGCTGCTGTTTTCTTGTTGATTTTCTGTCTGGAAGATTTACAGTTATAGTCCCCAGTGTCCTCACTGTGTTCTTTGGTATATGTACACAGAGAGAATGCAATCTTTCTCTCTTCCTCTTTTTACAAAGTCACCAATCCTGTCAGATTAGAACCACACCTTCATGATCCCATTTAACCTTAATTACCTCCTAAAAGTCCTGTTTCCAAGTACAGACACATTGGGGATTAGGGCTTCAATATCTGAATTTGGGGAGGACAGTTAAGTACACAGCACAATACATCTAAGTTTGGACTAGACACATTTCATGTGGTCAGTAGACATATGGCTGCAAAGTACTGTGTTGAACAGTGCAGTCCAATAGCTGTACCTGAAGCTTATCCTAACTAGGTAAAGGCATTTTTAATATAGTAAAAACAAGCATTTATTATAATTGCTTTAGTTATTGTGAGAATGGAAAAGGTTCTTTGAAGCTTCTACAAATGCTTCTAAGACACTATTATTGTACATAACTTGGAGCTCACACTCACTTGGGTGACCAGTAGATATGAGATAACCCTTGTGCAACTAGCCAGTAGGTGAATACACACATTTTTGAGAGCATACAATGATCTCAAAATTGTAACAGGAGGGTGGCTGCAATGTGTATCTTGTGATGTGAAAGGTAGCTTCTTCCAGGTCTTTAATTTTATTAAGCTTTAAACTTAGAGTAAACCTGGTACAGATTTTAAAAGCTTACATGATATATTTTTGTTGTTGTTGTTAATGCTCACTCACCCGTGAATATTTTTCCATTGAATTTTAGGGAGAGTAGAAGAGAGAGGGAAAGACAGAGCGACATATCGATGTGAGAGAAACACATCAATAGGTTGCCTCCTGTATGAACCCTGACCAGGGCCCAGCAGGGGAGGAGCCTGCAACCAAGTGAGGTATGTGCCCTTGACAGAAATCGATCCCAGGACTCTTTGGTCCCCAGGCTGACGTTCTATCCACTGAGTCAAATTGGCCAGGGCACATGATATGATTTAAAATTATTTTAAGCCTGATCAGCATGGCTCAGTGGTTGAGCAATTACCTATAAACCAGGAGGTCTCAGTTGGATTCCCAGTCAGGGCAAATGCCCAAGTTTCGGGCTCTATCCCCAGTGTGGGGTGTGAAAGAGGCAGTTGACCAATTATTCTCTCTCATCACTGATGTTTCTCTCTCTCTCTTCCCTTCCCTCTCTGAAATCAATAAAAATATATTTTAAAATAAAATAAAATTGATTTAATAATCCTAGCCAGTGTGGCTCAGTTGAGTGTGGATCCTGTGCACCAAAAGGTTGCCAGTTGTATGCTCAAATTGTGGGCTTGAACCCAGGTACGGTCATGTTTCATTCTCACATGAACATTTCTCTCTCTCCCCCTAAAAAAAAATCAATACAAATATATTTTTTAAATTAATAAAAGTGGGAGAAACCAAGATGGCGGCATAGGTAAACACCAGAGATTGCTGCCTCACACAACCACTTCAAAAATACAACTAAAAGACGGAACGGACATCACCCAGAACCACAGGAAGGCTGGCTGAGTGGAAATTCTACAACTAGAAGGAAAGAGAAAAGAATACCGAGACTCAGAGGAGGTGCAGTGCTGAAGTAAAATACTAAGGTGCGGAGGTGCATGTGGAGCGGGCTGGTGGCTGAGGGCACGGTTGTCGTTTTCAATCGGGAGGGAGTCTCAGGCTCTGAGCTCCAGTTCCGGGCGAGTCTCTAGGGACCCAGACTCATACGGGAGAAGCGGGACTGTCTGGCAGCAGTCGGAACTCGAGGGCAGCTTTTTCTCCAAGGGGCTTGCAGCGATTACCGGGACATTGAGAAGCAAAGCCTCTGAGGGCAGGACTGAGAGCAGCCATAACTGCTAGCCCCGCCCTATTGATCCCTGGGACCGGCCCCACCCAAGCCCTGCAGGGAGGCTTTTGCTGGATAGCCTCAGGCAATAGATTAGCATCTCCCTAGAGATCCAGGAGCCAGGAAGCCCAGAGGTCAGAGTGGGACCATCCAGTTTGCAGCTCTGTGGAAACATAAAGGACAAACTCAGGGGGCAGACTCAGTGAGCACCAAAGCCCCATTGAAGCAAGTCTTGCCCCAGAAGGGTGTCTCCAGCACAGAAGTTCTCCCACTGCAGACACAGCTGATTCTCACAGCCAATTGGCCTGGAGGTCATTCCCTCCCAGTGTTACCT
>NW_006296625.1:1607841-1613930 GCF_000327345.1 Myotis davidii | reverse complement strand
GCGGGGGGCGCGCGGTGAGGGAAGAGACTGGACAAAAATCGTGTACCTATGGATGAGGACAGTGGGTGGGGAGTGAGGGAGGAGAGTGGGTTGGGAACTGGGTGGAGGGGAGTTATGGGGGAAAAAAAGAGGAACAAATGTAATAATCTGAACAATAAAAATTTAATTTAAAAAAATTAATAAAAGTGTTTTAAAGTATAGAAATCCCATATATATATATATTATGGTTAAAAAAAAATGAGTATAGAAACCACAAACTAAAACCAATAATACTTTCCCAACTCCACTGGTCCTATTCCCAGAGGGTATAAATACTAAGAGACTTGTTTTTAAAGATAGGGTTTTAAGTGGAAGTTTTAAGAAAAAAATTGCAGTTGCTTGGAAAATACTCCTAAGCAAACATTTCACAGTTGTTTTTACTTTTTCTTAGGTTTCTGCTCCGAATGAATTTGATATTATGTTTAAACTGGACATCCCCAGAATTCAGCTAGAAGAATATCGCGACAGTGGTGCTCATTACTTTGTGAGGTTCAAAAGAAACCCCCAAGGAAATCCTCTGAATGAGTTTTTAGAAGGGGAAAGATTATCAGCTTCTAAGATGCTGTCCAAGTTTAGGGAACTCATTAAGAAAGAAATTAAAAACATTAAAGGTAAGATTTTTGAGTTTTAACCCTTAAAGTTCTAATCATACCTACTAATTGCCCGTGTATATTCCTCTCCTGGTCTTTCCTGACCTTCTACAACTCTTTGCACTTGATGTTATTCTACTACATTTTCTTGGTATTCTTTTTTTTTGGTATTCTTTTAAAATGTTGATTGGCTCTATTTTGGTCTCCATTGAATATTCACTGAACTGCTGCCTGTGCCACTGGGCATATGTGGTTGAATAAAATAATGGAATCCCCTCTTGAAGCTTGGATCTTGGAAACACAAATTGTAATGAATACTCTGACGGGAATGAACTAGGAGAAGGGGTAGCAATTGAAGTGGTGGAGCAAGGTTCTGAGGCAGAAAAGAGCTTGGCAAGCTGAAGGAACTATAAGAGGCCCATGTGAACAAGGAAAGGAAAGAGGAACAGGAAGTGTAGTTTAAGAGGTGACCACAGACCAAATTCTTCAAGGACTTGGAAAAGTTCAGATTTTATTTTATGGTCATTGAGAAGCCAGGTTTTAATTACAAAATAGTGATTCCGTTTGTATTTTTAAAAAATATGTTTTTATTGATTTTTTGAGAGAGAGGAAGGGAGAAGGATAGAGAGATAGAAACATCCATGGGAGAGAAACATCATCCATTGGCTACCTCCTGCACATGTCCCGATCGGGACTCAAATCCGTGACCCCTTGGTTCCTGGGTCGATCTCTATTGCTAAGCCACACTGGCTGGAATAGCTTTATATTTTTAAATGTTTACTCTGGATTCTTTGGAGAAGATATTATAAGAAAGCAAGTAAGAAGATTAGAAAGGAAAATATTTTAATAGTTCAAATGAAAAGATGGGGGTGAAGTGGGGTGCCAGGATGGAGAGAAGCAGACATACCCAAGCTGTAGCAGTGCTTGCTTCTGGATTACAGTAAGTATAGGGGTGAGAGAGAGGATGGAATTGAAGAAGGCTCCCAGGTTTCTGGATTGAGCACCTGTGTAGATTGTGCCATTTACTAAGATTGGAAGGACAGAAGAGGAACACTTTGGGGAATGAATGAAGAGTTCGGCTTTGGATATCTTAAAGTTAGATATCCCTGTGATATGTTAAACTGAATGTGCCAAGTACATAGTTGGATATGGGTTTGGAGTTCAGAGGACACATTTGGCTACATGTCAACATATAAGCGGTCCCTTTGACAGAGAGTGCAGAGGAACTTATTCATTAATTTAATCAATATTCATTGATTATCTAATGTGACAGATGGTCTAGATGTTTGGGATACGTTAATGAACAAATAGATGAAGACCCTCACCCTTCTGTACCTTATAATTACAGAGCAGATATACAATTAATGACAAATAGAAAATATAATTATCTTGTATATTAGAAAGTAGTAAGTTCTATGGGGGAAAGGCTAGCAAAGTGAGAGGGATCTGGGGTCTTAGGAATAGGAGGGGGAAATTATAATGTTAAGTAGAGTGGTAATAAGAGGATCCCATTAGAAGTTGGGGAGAAGAAAAGGAATTAAAGGGGACTGAGTGGTTTCACGGGAGCAGTGGTCAGTGTTTACAATGCTGCTGACATCCAAAAACCATTTGATTTGGTCCGTGGTTTAGTGGGGATTGTTGTTAACTTTGACTTAGCAGTTTTAGAGAGATTATGAACACACAAGAAAAAAGGGGCAGGGATGCAGTAGAGACAGCGTGTGTAGGCCACTCTGGAAAATTTTGGTTGCAAAGGAAGAAGAAATATGGGTAAGTATGGGGAGGAAACTGATTTAGGGCCAAAGGAGAGGTATATTTTAGAATGAAGGACACTGGAACCCTTTGTATGTGGAGAGGAATGATCCAGCAGGGAGGGGGAGTCCAGTGATGCAAGAGAGGGAACAATTGAAAGAGGTCTTGAGCAAGTGAGAATCCAGAGGCAGGTCCAGGGATGGCCTTGGAAAGGTGAATGGACATTTCCTCAGTGGTAATAAGAGGAAGAAGGATAAAATGGGTAAGAGTGGGGGAGGTTTGCAGATTTGATGATAAGAAAATGAGAGTGTTCTCTAGAATTTTCTCCTTGGCATTCGTTCTCACTGTGGTCCCTTCCAGAAGTCTTATCTGGGAATAGTCTTTACTGCTTATACACCCCTAAACCCCAAAGCCAGTATCTCTCATCTGGAAATCTTTCCTGAATTTCTGACCACCATAGCTACTTGCTCAGTGGCTATCTCCACGTGGGTGTCCCATAGGCACATAGAGCTCAGTGTGTCTATAATGAAGTTCATTTCAGCTCAACCCTTCTTCCTCCTGCTTACTCTATATCAGCAGTCGCCAACCTTTCGGACCCCACGGACCACCAGTGGTCCTTAGACCACCGGTTGGTGACTGCTGCTCTCTGTAGAAGAATGGAATCAACATTAATCAATTCCTAGGCTAAATTTCTGGATGGCATCCCAGAACTTGTACCTTCTTCCTTATCTTGCAGTTTCAGTCCATCTACCAGTTCTCTGGTTTTTAACCTCTTTAATTGCTCTCGCTTCTGCTACCTGTGTCTTTAAAAAAATAAAAATTGTATATATTTAAGATGCTTTGATACACATATACATAGTAAAATGACTTCCACAGTCAAGATAATTAACATATCTCACATAGTTACCTATTTTGTGTGTATGGTTAGAGTACCTGAAATCTATTCTCTTAGCATAATACTTAATATTGTACTGTTTCTAGTCGTCAGTGTGGTAGTATTAATGACAGTCATCATGCTGTACACTAGATGTCTAGACTCACTCTACCGAACTGCAACTTTGTTCCCTGTGACCAATATCTCCCATTTCCCTCACCTCCTCACCTCTGGTAACCACCATTCTACTCTCTTCTTCTGCTGTCTTTTGCTTTTTTAGATTTCACATAGAAGTGAGGTCATGCAGCATTTGCTTTCCTGTATTTGGTTTATTTTCTCCAGGTTCACACATGTTGTCACAAATGACAGGATTTCTCTCTTTGTTAAGATTGAATAATATTCCATTCATATCCAGGCATACCTCATCTTATTGCACTTCAGTTCTTTTCACTTCACAGATAATGTGTTTTTTACGAATTGAAGGTTTGTGGCAGCCCTGTGTTGAGTGAGTCTGTTGGTGCAATTTTTCCGACATGCTCAGATGAGGCTTTAGCATTTTTTAGCAATAAAATATTTTTAATTAAGGTATTTACATTGTTTTTTAGACATAATGCAGGAGCACATTTAATAGACTACAATATAATGTAAACATAACTTTTATATGCACTGGGAAACCAAGCAATTTATGTGACCTGTTTTATTGCAATATTCACTTTATTATTGCAGTGGTCTGGGACTGAAGCCACAATATCTCCAACGTGTGCCTGTACATACGACAATTTCTTTTTAAAGTATATTTTTATTGATTTCAGAGAGAAAGGAAGAGGGAGAGAGAGAGATAGAAATGAGAGAGAATCATTGATCGGCTGCCTCCTTCACACTCCACACTGGGGATCGAGCCCACAATTCGGGCATGTGCCCTTGACCAGAATTGAACCCAGAACCCTCAGTCCACAGGCTGACACTCTATCCACTAAACCAAACCAGCTAGGGCCATACCATAATTTTTTTTTTATCCACTCATCTGTCAATGGACTCTGAGATTGTTTTATATATTGGCTATCGTAACACTGCAGTGGACATGGATTGCTTCTGCTGCTCATCTGCCCTCTTTTCCAGGCTTCTCTCCAAACTACTATTCATCAATTTAAATGAAAATCTAACCAAAGCACTCCCAAACCCCAATTTTCAGGGGCTCCTCATCATCATGCTAGACAGATTTTGACAGTACGTTCCCGCCATAATACATTATCAATGAATATTGGCTAAACGAGTAAAACATTTTGTGTTGTGGGGTCAGTTTCTGCTTTAGAACTAATTTTCACCTTAATACTCTCTAGATATCCAACTATAGTTATGCTATTTTTCCTATATTTTCAAGAAAATTAGATTGCTAAACTCTTTTTTTCCCTTTTACATGTTTAAACAGATACAGATATCAGTGTGGAGAAGAAAAAGAGAGGATGTCCTGCTGTAACACTTCTTATTAAGGCACCTAAAGAAATATCTGTGGATATAATCTTGGCTTTGAAAGTACAAAGCAGCTGGCCACTTAGCACCCAGGAAGGCATGCCCATTGAGAATTGGCTTGGAAGAAAAGTAAAGAAAAGCCTGAGACTACAGCCATTTTACCTGGTACCTAAGCCTGCAAGGGAAGGAAATGGTTTTCAAGGTATCTTAAATGTGAAGGTTAATTTAAGAACATCTTAAAGAGTTGTTAATGTTATATACAAGGGTAGTAAAAGTTCGACGACTGCTGTTGGCATTTCAAGAGTCATCAGGCTCAATAGGCTACCAGTACAAGATGGGAGTTTGATGAGTGATGGAATTGAAAACGGCATAGTTGTAGTAGTAACATCAAATACTCAGCTTTAAAATGTCTAGTAGCTCACATTTGAATGTTACCTTTTTTATTTAAAAAACCAGAGGCCAGCCCTAGCTGGTTTGACTCAGTGGATAGAGTGCTGGTCTGTGGACTGAAGGGTCCCAGGTTCGATTCTGGTCAAGGGCATGTACCTTGGTTTCGGGCACATCCCCAGTGGGGGATGTGCAGGAGGCAGCTAATTGATGTTTCTCTCTCATCAATGTTTCTAACTCTCTATCCCTCTCCCTACCTCTCTGTAAAAAATCAATAAAATATATTTTTTAAAAAAGAATTAAACAAAAAACCTAGAGGCCCGGTGCATGAAATCGTGCATGGGTAGGGTCCCTAGGCCTGGTCGATGATCAAAGCCATTCGGGGCCTTCCTTTCCCCAGTTGCCGGCTGCTGGCCATGACCTTCTTTTGTTCTGCACCGCCCCCTGATGGTCAGTGAACATCATGTCATAGTGGGCGGTTGAACTCCCAGTCGGTCAAACTCCCAAGGGGACAATTAGCATGTTTAGACTTTTATTATATAGGATATTTTTATTGATTTTAGAGAGTAAGGGAGAGGGAGAGAGATATAGAAACATCAGTGATGAGAGAGAATCATTGATTGGCTGCCTCCTGCACACCCCCTTCTGGGGATCAAGCCTGCAACCCGGGCATGTGCCCTGACCAGGGGTAGAACTGTGACCTCCTGGTTCATAGGTCGATGCTCAACCACTGAGCCACGATAGACAGGTTTGTTGTTAATAAAGAAAGGCAGTACTGGCTTCAGAGTCAAACTGCTCTCTGGTTCTGGACCCTAAGGCTTCTACTCATAACTAACTGAGATTTTGGACTAGTTACGAAGCCTCTCTAAATAATACTTTATTCACATTTCCTTAATTTTTACCCATGTCCTTTTCCTGTTTCAGGATCTCATCTAGGACACCACATTACATTTAGTTATCACGTCTCCTTAGGCTCCTCT
>NW_006296625.1:1605711-1607793 GCF_000327345.1 Myotis davidii | reverse complement strand
TTTTTTCATTGAGTTTTAGAAAGAGTGAAGGGAGGGAGGGAGAGAGAGAGAGAGAGAGAGAGAGAGAGAGAGAGAGAGAGATATCAATGTGAGAGAGACACATCAATTGATTGTCTCCCGCATGCACCCTAACTGGGGCCAGGGATTGAACCTTTAACCCAGGTACGTGTCCTTGACCGGGAATTGAACCTGTGACCCTTCGATATGCAGGCCAACACTCTGACAACTGAGCCACACCAGCCAGGACTCCTTAACAGTTTCTCAGCCTTCCCTTGTTTTTGATGACCTTGACAGTTTTGAGGAATACTAGTTAATTATTTTGTAGAATGTCCCTCATCTGGCATGTACCTGATGTTTTCTTTCTTTTTTTCTCTTTTTTTAAATAAGTGGCCTTAATTTTTTACCTTTTTATTTATTTATTTAAATTTTATTGATTTTTTTTTTTACAGAGAGGAAGGGAGAGGGATAGAGAGTTAGAAACATCGATGAGAGAGAAACATCAATCAGCTGCCTCCTGCACATCTCCTACTGGGGATGTGCCCGCAACCCAGGTGCATGCCCTTGACCAGAATCGAACCTGGGACCCTTGAGTCCGCAAGCCGACGCTCCATCCACTGAGCCAAACTGGTTAGGGCTGATGTTTATTTTATGACTAGACTGGAGTTCTGAGTTTTGGAGAGGGAGATCAGAGAACTGAAGTGCCATTTCGTTGCATCATTTTAAGGATACATGCCATGGACATGACCTAGCACTGTTGATGTTGACCTTGATCACCTGGCTGAGGTAGTCCTTGTCAGTTTCTCCACTGTTACTCATTTCCCCCTTTTGATACGGTACTATTTGGAAGGAGGTCACTGTGCACAGATCACACTTAAGGAGTGGGGAGTTATGCCACCTCTTTAAGAGCAGTGTATTTTTTAAAAAAAATTTTTATTGATTTCAGAGAGGAAGGGAGAGGGAGAGGGAGACAGAAACATCAATAATGAGTCAGAATCATTGATGGGCGGTCTCCTGCATGCCCCTCACTGGGGATAGAGCTTACAATCTGGGCATGTGCCCTGACTGGGAATCAAACAATGACCTTCTGGTTCATAGGTGGAAGCTCAACCACTGAGCCACGCCCGCTGGGCAAGAGCAGAGTATTTACTCAGATTTTTTGGAATTCTTCTGCATGGGAGATTTGGGCTATAATCCAGGAACACTTTATTAATCTTATTGCTTCATTTGTTCTAGCTTTGGCTTTAGGAGCTCTTTGAGTTGGTTCTGTGTCCTTTGGACATCTCCCATAATTGTGGGGATTTTGTTTGTCTTCATCACTAACTCACTTTCTGGTTCTACAAGGTGTTCTAGGCTCATCTGGTATATTTCATGTATCAGCCCTAGAATCTGCCATTTCTCAAAGGAGCTTTGGTTTCTTTTATTGGAAAATATACTAGAAACCACAATCTAGGTGCTATGTGTATGTGTGCTCTTTTATGAGGGTGTCAACCCTCCCAGCTGGAGAAACAAGGGAATATAGGTAAGTACGTGTACTAACCCTGGTATATACACATATCTATAAACTAGAGGCCTGGTGCACGAATTCGTGCTTGGGTGGGGTCAGGCCACCCTGCCCCACCCCCTGGTCGAACTCCCAGTCGAACTCCCGGTGGTCAATGGGACAATTTGCATATTTGCCTTTTATTACATAGGATATTTTTATTTTTTTTAATTAAATCTTTATTGTTCAGATTATTACATTTGTTCCTCTTTTTCCCCTCATAACTCCCCTCCTCCCAGTTCCCACCCCACCCTCCGACCTCACTCCCCACCCACTGTCCTCATCCATAGGTGCACGATTTTTGTCCAGTCTCTTCCCGCATCTCCCACACCCCTTTCCCCCCCAAGAATAGTCAGTCCATTCCCTTTCTATCCCTGATTCTATTATGATCACCAGATTATTTATTCACTTGATTCTTAGATTCAATTGTTGATAGATGCATGTTTGTTGTTCATAATTTGTATCTTTACCTTTTTCTTCTTCTTCCTCTTCTTAAAGGATACCTTTCAGCATTTCATATAATACTGGTTTGGTGGTGATGC
>NW_006296625.1:1595773-1604494 GCF_000327345.1 Myotis davidii | reverse complement strand
CCTCTGAGTCTGGGTATGATATTCTCTTTCCTCCTAGTTGTAGAATTTCCACTCAGCCAGCCTTCCTGTGGTTCTGGATGATGTCCGTTCCATCTTTTAGGTGTAATTTGAATTGGTTGTTCAAGGCAGCAATCTCCGGCGTTAACCTATGCCGCCATCTTGGTTTCCCCAGAAATCAGCAATCCATAAGATATTTTTATATGTAACTACCTGTTGTATATGTTGTTATTCGTGAGTTTATACTGTCTCTGATTATAATCCATTATCACCTGGATTAGTCTTTCTTTCCTTGCTATCTGTAGCCTCTCATTCCAACAGTGAAAAACCTGACTCTCCCATCTGCCACCTATATGCTTAATTGTACAGTTCTAATATGCACATACTAATATAGTTATTTCACAATTGCAAAGCCACTCCTCTATGGAAAACAGTTACCAACTAGAGTACAGAGCTAATGTACAGTTTCTTTTGCCTTCAGTCTTACACTGAGTGGCCAAATTATTATGACCAGCCAGGAGATTATGACCACCCCATCAGTACTTCATTGACACTTCCAAAAATATTGAATATTGAAAACTTCCTAAGCAAATACTCTCAAGGTTTTATCATTATTATTATTATTACTTGCATAACTAATTCACTTCATTGTACTGGTGGGGTGGTCATAATAATCTGGCCACTTGGTATAATTTAGGTCCACACCTTTTGCTCCCCCCCTTTCAGAAAGGTTGTTTTACACATTTGTAATGCAGTTGAAGTCCTTTTTCACAGTCTGCATTATTTCTAGGATCCCTTGACCTCCTAAATGATTTTTTAACAGTTTACATATATTAAGATTCACTCTTTGTGCTATAAAATTCTACTGGTTTTGACAAATGCAATGTGTCATGTTTCTACCCTTAATAATAGTTTCACTGCTCTAAAATGTTCCTTCTTCTTCACTTATTCAATCCTTCCCATTCCAAACTTCTGACAACCACTAATCTCTATAGTTTACCATCTCTATTGTTTTGCCTTTTCCAGAATGGCATAAATGGCTGTCATAAATGGATTTATATAGCAATGAGCATACCTAGCTCAGTACCACTTTTTCCACATATCCACTGTCCATATATTATGTAGCTATTACTACACTCTTTATTCTGTTCCACTAAAATCTTTGTCTACCCTTGCACTATACTATATTGTCATACATAATGTGTCTTTATAAGTCTTGATTATTTGGTAGGGTAACTTCTCCCACTTTGTCCTTCTTCATGAGTGTTTTAGATATTCTTGACCCCTTGTATTTTCATGAAAATTTTCATATCATCTTGTCAAGTTCTACCAAAGCATTTTTTTGAATATTGATTGAGAGTACATTGAATCCATAGATAAAATTTGGAAGACTTGATATATTTATAATGAGTTTTCCAATTCATGGATAAGTGCATATCTCCATTTATTTAGATTTCCTCTAATACTTCTTAGTGACATTGTAGAGTTTTCTCCACAGAAGTTTAATATATCTTTTGTTAGATTTACTCATAGGCAATTGTAAGTTTTTAGTCTGAAAATTTTAAAACCAATAGAAAAGTAGAATGAAGAATTTACTAAACTCATACATATCTGTCACCTAGCTTCTTTTGTATTTTCTTCCTAAATAGTTGTATTATCTATCATTAATGATACCTTTGTTTCTCTCTTTCCAGTGCCAGACCCCTTATTATGCTTGCTAGTATAGCCAGTGCATGTTGAACAGAAATAGGGATAGCAGACATCTGCCTAACTGATTTCAAGGGAAAAACCTAAGCTTCTTACCTTATATTATCATGTTGCTGTGTCCTTTTTAAAATCTGTCTTTCATCAGATCAAGTTGACAGCCAAATTTAAATTGCTGAGGCTTTTAAAAAAAAAAAAAGATGAATCAGCCATGGTCAGTTTGGCTCAGTGGATAGAGTGCAGATTGAAGGGTTGCAGGTTCGATTCTGGTCAAGGGCACATGCCCGGGTTGCAGACTCGATCCCCAGTAGGGGGCCTGCAGGAGACAGCCAATCAATGATTCTCTCTCATCATTGATATTTCTCTCTCCCTCTCCCTTCCTCTCTGAAATCAATAAAAACATTTTTTTCAAAAACTGATGAATGAATGTTAAATTTCATACCCGCATATTCTGGGTTTTTTGAGATCATGTTTCTCCTCAATTCTGTTAATGTGACAGATTATATTGATTGATTTTTAAATTATAAACCAATCATGCATTCCTGGTATAAAACCAACTATATAATATGATAGCCAAAACTTAAAAGAGCTAGCCGTGCTAAAACTTGCGGGAAGGGGAGAAATCTATTCTTAATTAAACTCTCACAGGGAATAGAAATGTTCCCTAATTCATTTTACATGAATACCAAACTTGTAACAATGGTATAAAATTTTTTTAATCAGTTAATTCAAATTGTTATTGAAACAATATATTAACAAACTGAATTTAGCAATATGTACAGCTTACATGGCTAACTATATTAAGCAACCTGCTCCATCCCTCCCCTCCAATGTTTTCCTATTTTGGTCCATTGTTTGCTTCAAATGACTTCTTTTAATATGTAATTACATTATATGTTCATTTCTTTGGGTCTCTATCTCCCTAGAAATTTTTCAGAATGATAGTTTAATGAAGGAAATCGTTTCAATATTGTATTGTTTATATGTAGGCACTTTGGGTAAATTACTTCTCTATTTTTCTTTTGGAAATTAAGAAGAAACATGGCGGCTATCCTTCTCTCACATTGAAAAGGACATTTTGAAAAATCATGGAAAAGAAAAAACATGCTGTGAAAGTAATGGAGTGAAATGTTACAGGTAACTTTCTTATTTTGTTAATTAGGGGCTTATCTATGATGGAATGTTTATTTTTTAATGGACTCCATAGATCAGACCTAAAGATGGTCATTACTGGGTTGAGTCCTAGGGGCAGCACATGGCTGGGCTGACCTGGGATATTATCTAGAGAGTGAGCATGAAACTAGGGAAGCCAGATCCAAGGGACCAAGGGAAGAGTGTTGTCAGAAGGCAAGGCCAGGGACCACAGTCCTGAACCTGGATCAGATGGTTGTATAAAGTAGGACAGAACAAGAAATAGGACAGAAAGGACACTAGCCATGATTAGCCATTAGCCACTGGTTGTGTCTTAGTATTCTGTTTGCTTCAAGGTAATGAATATTAATGTCACATAATGGGAAGGTGCTAGAGGATCAATCTTTTTTTTAATATATTTTATTGATTTTTTACAGAGAGGAAGGTAGAGAGATAGAGTTATAAACATCGATGAGAGAGAAACATCGATCAGCTGCCTCCTGCACACCTCCTACCCGGGATGTGCCTGCAACCAAGGTACATGCCCTTGACCAGAATCGAACCTGGAACCCTTGAGTCCGCAGGCCGGCGCTCTATCCACTGAGCCAAACCAATCTTTTTGATACTGGTGCTGCTTTGAGATAGTTTGGCTGCGTTGAAAGCCAGGACTGACTGGCTAAATTTGAAACAACTAAAAATGGGTAATTCTTTTTCTTGGTAGCATACACACCATAAAAAAGTGAGGCCCTAGCTGGTTTGGCTCAGTGGCTAGAACGTCGGCCTGCCAATTGAAGGGTCCTGGGTTTAATTCCAGTTGAGGGCACATGCCCGGTTGCACACTTGATCCCCAGTAGGGGGCGTGCAGGAGGCAGCGGATCAGTGATTCTCTCTCATCATTGATGTTTCTGTCTCTCCCTCTCCCTTCCTCTCTGAATTCAATAAAAGAAATATATATATTTTTTAAAAGTGAGATTAGAAAAGAATTGTTCATTTGAGTTTCTAAAGTTGTCCAGTATAAGGGTAACAAAAGTTAAAAGGTCAAAACAAGAATGTCCAACATGTGGGCCCAGGAGGTTCTTTAAAGCTTCAGGTACAGGCTTTGAAACCAATGTTGAGAAAAATATATTGCTGGTAAAGCTAAGTATTTTTAAAAACATTAAATTTTGTCAACTATGAAATAATTGGATGAATAATGTAAATATTTATAGTCTATCAAGTCATTGGATGAATAATACAAATATCTGCTAGTTTTATAGTTGAATTAATCCTGATAAAATAAAATATTTCAGCTAGGAATGGTGAAGCAGGAAGAAAAAATATGTTTTTGAAACTTCAAAGCATATATTTGAAAAAATAGAGTGACTAGAATTATATATATATGCTGTATCTTTGTGTTTTTAATATGTATTATAATATCTGTATCGTTTATTGTATCTTCCTGTAAGATACCTAAAACTCTTTGTAGAATGAAGCCGGTTATAAATAAGTAAAAATAAATGGTTTTCTTTTTTATTGAACAGGAAACGTTGTTTACAACTAATGAAATATCTTTTAGAAAAATTGAAAGAAAAGTTTGAAGACCAAAAGAAATTGGGTAAATTCTGTTCTTACCATGTGAAAACTGCCTTCTTTCACGTATGTGCCCAGAACCCACATGACAGTCAGTGGCGAGACAACCTGGAGCTCTGCTTTGATAGATGTCTGGAATACTTTCTTCATTGCCTCAAGTCAGAAAATCTTGAGCATTTTTTTATTCCTGAAGTCAATCTATTCTCTCGAGATAAAATTGACAGGATAAGTAAAGAATTTCTGACAAAAGAAATTGAATATGAAAGAAACAATGGATTTCCAATTTTTGGTGAATTTTGAAAATATATAAAAATATACATCAATTATATATATTTAACTTATTTTTATTGTTGAGAGCATTACCATTGTCCCCCATTTTTTCCCCTTTTGTCCCCCTCCACCCAGCTACGGCCCCACCCCAGGCCTTCACCACACTGTTGTCTGTGTCCATGAGCTATGCATATGTGCATACTAGCAGCCTGGTGCACAGATTCATGCTGCACATTGAAAGGAAATTAATTAGGAGAAAGATTTGTGTGGTAATTACATTACTGCAAAAAATTACATATCAAAATAGTATATTTAATATCCTATATAATAAAAGGCTAATATCCAAATCGACTGAACAGCAGAACGACTGGTCGCTATGATGCGCACTGACCACCAGGGGGCAGATACTCAACACAGGAGCTGCCCTCTGGTGGTCAGTGCGTTCCCATAGTGGGAGTGCCTGTCAGCCAGAAGCTGGGTTCATGGCTGGTGAGCACAGCAGCAGTTGCAGGAGCCTCTCCCGCCTCCGCAGCAGCACTAAGGACCCTTCGGGGGATGTCTGCCTGCTGGCTTAGGCCCACTCCCAGACTGCTAGAGGGCACAGGCTGGGCTGAGGGACGCCCCAAGTACACAAATTTCGTGCACCGGGCTTCTAGTAGTATTATAAAATTACAACCCTTGTGCAGTTGGCACCAGTGAGAGCTTTATATGTATTGTGCATGTGCGAGTCAATGTTTATTTTTAAACTAGAGGCCCGGTGCACAAAAGTGTGCACTTGGGGTGTCTCTCAGCCCAGCCTGTGCCCTCTCGCAGCCTGGGACCCCTCGAGGGATGTCCACCTGCTGGCTTAGGCCCACTCCCCGGGGAGATCGGGCCTAAGCTGGCAGTCAGACATCCCTCTGGGAGCCCGGGGGCCCTCAAGGGATGCCCACTTGCCAGCGGGGAGTAGTCCTAAGCTGCAGTCGTACATCCTTAGTGCTGTTGAGGATGCGGGAAAGGCTTCTGCCACCACCACTGTGCTGGCAGCCGTCAGCTGTCAGCCTGGCTTATGGCTGAGCAGAGCTCCCCCTGTGGGAGCGCACTGACCACCAGGGGGCAGCTCCTGCATTGAACGTCTGCCCCCTGGTGGTCAGTGTGTGTCATAGTGACCAGTCATTCCCAGTCGTTCTGCTGTTAGGGTCAATTTGGGTATTACCCTTTTATTATATAGGATTGCCAGTGCGCGTCATATGTACCGGCCAGTTGGACAGACAGATAGTTGGTCACTTAGCTTTTTATATATAGACTAGAGGCCTGGTGCATGGATTCATGCACCAGTGGGGTGCGGGGATTGGGCCAAAACCGGCTCTCCAACATCTCCCAAGAAGTCCTGGATTGCAAGAGGGTGCAGGCCAGGCCGAGGGACACTGCCAATGCACAATTGGGGCTCGGGAGGGACCCCGAGAGGACTTCAGGGCGTGTCTGGCTTGTCTCGCCCAATCCCGATCAGCCAGACCCCAGCAGCAAGCTAATCTACCAATCAGAGCATCTGCCCCTGGTGGTCAGTGCGTGTCACAGAAACTGGTCGAATGGTTGGACACTTAGCATATTAGGCTTTTATTATATAGGATAGATAAGTTCTTTGGTTAATCTCTTCCCAACAACTCACCTCCCACCCCTTCCCTTTGAGATCTGTCAGTCTATTCCATGCTTCCATGACTCTGA
The DNA here is from genome assembly GCF_000327345.1 of Myotis davidii. NCBI lineage: Eukaryota > Metazoa > Chordata > Mammalia > Chiroptera > Vespertilionidae > Myotis > Myotis davidii. Next base: position 1,598,119 of record NW_006296625.1, on the reverse strand, counting down.
CCATGTTTGTTCACCAGTTTAATTTGTTCATTAGATTCCACATGTAAGTGAGATAATGTGATATTTTTAAAAGGAGAAGAATTAGAGTGACTATGATTGAAATGTTTGGCCCTAGCTGGTTTGGCTCAGTGGATAGAACGTTGGCCTGTGGACTGAAGGGTCCCCAGGTTCAATTCCAGCCATGAGCACATGCCCAGGTTGCGAACTCAATCCCCAGTAGAGGGTGTGCAGGAAGCAGCCAATCAATGATTCTCTCTCATCATTGATGTTTCTATCTCTCCCTCTCCCTTCCTCTCTGAAATCAATAAAAATATATATTTCTTAAATGTTTGAAATTTGTCACCGTAATGATGGATAAAAATGAATAAACAATTATTCTGCTCTATTTGTCTTAAACTAATTAATATTAATTTTGGGGGAAAGAAATTAGTCAAGGAATACAAAGCAAAAGGAGTATTTAAAATCTGAAAACTTTACCAGATTGGAATGCTAAAAACAAAATACATAGTTATCTATCACCTTCATTCATTTAGCCCTTACTGAACACCACTTTTCACCAAGCACAAATGTGTGGAAGGTTGCAAGAGACAATATTAGAAATGACCATTGCCTCCATAAAACTGGTGGGCTTTGTTCAACATGCAAATATATTTGGAAGCAGTGTCCTATCCTAAATATTAGGATATATAAGAAGGAAATGAAAAAATAAATTCTACATTGTCTTTACATGTCTCAGGAAATTCATAATCTTATAGGAAAATATTGGCTAAATTAATACACGTGGCTAAATATAAAACATGTAATATTTTTTTAAAGTAGCACTTTTATATATATTTCAGAAAAGGCAATACATACACATGGTACAAAACTAAAAAAACAGGTGTGGTGTAAAATTTCACCTATTCTCTGTGCTCAGGTAGCCTTTAACCTCAAGACAGAATATCTTGAGAATTTTTAGTGACAGCTGCTGTTTGTTCACTTTTTTTGGTTCCTATATTTTGCATATTTTCTTTTTGGCTATTTTATTGTTTTCTAGAACTTTAAAAATGTATTTTAGATACAGTCATGTGCCATATAGTGACATACCACATATATGATGGTGATCCCATAAGATTATAATAGAGCTGAAAAATTCTTATCAACTAGAGACATAGCCATGGTTACATCATAGCACAACACATTACTCATGTGTTTAAGGTGATGCTCATGTAAACAAACCTGAGTCAAATCACACATGCAGTTATATACAGTACTTAATATTTGATGATAATAAATGACTATGTTATTGATTTACATATTTACTATATTACACTTTTTATCATTATTTTAGAGTGTTACTATTTCTACCTATACAAAAAATAGTTTGTGCCCTGGACAGTGTGGCTCAGTTAGTTGGGTCTTGTCCCATGCACTGAAAGATTACTGGTTTGATTTCCAGTTGAGGCACATGCCCATGTTGCAGGCTCAGTCCCCAGTAGGGGGCGTGCAGGAGTCGGTTGATATTTTGCTCTCATATCAATATTTTTCTCTCTCCTTCTAAAAGTAAATTTAAAAATTTTTAATAGTTTGCTGTGCCTGGCTGGTGTAGCTCGGTGGTTGAGTGTTGACCTGTGAACCTGGAGGCTACGGTTCTATTCCCAGTCAGGGCACATGCCCAGGTTGCAGGCTCAATTCCTAATAGGGGATGTGCAGGAGGCAGCCAATTGATGACTCATTGATGCTTCTATCTCTCTATCCCTCTCCTTCCTCTTTCTCTAAAATTAATAAAAACATTTTAAAAAAATAGTTTGCTATAAAACAGTACACTGTTACATTGGCAGCAGCTTCATCTCATGTTTACCGTGTCTCTTGATTGCATCATTTTCTCTTGTTACTGATTTAATCTTACTTTATAAATTTAGTGTAGCCTAAGTGTATAATGTTTATAAAGTCTACAGTAGTGCATAGCAATGTCCTAGGCCTTTATATTCACTCACCACTCACTGACTCACCCAGAGCAACTCCCAGGCCTGCAAGCTCCATTAGGGTAAGTGCTATGTTGGGGTTGTGCCATTTTTTATCTTTTATGCTGTATTTTTATGATTATACTAGAGGCCCGGTGCACAAAAATTTGTGCACTCAGGGGGGAGGGGTGGTCCCTCAGCCCGGCCTGTGCCCTCTCGCAGTCTGGGACCCCTCGGGAGATAACACCCTGCTGGCTTAGGCCTGCTCCCGGGTGGCAGAGGGCAGGCCCAATCCCTAGGTGCAGCCCCTGGTCGGGCTCAGAGCAGGGCCGATTAGGGAGTTGGGGCACCGCTCCCTGTCATGCACAGCGCCGTGCGGATCGGGAAGTCATGATGCCACCCT
>NW_006296625.1:1584939-1595175 GCF_000327345.1 Myotis davidii | reverse complement strand
ATAACTCCAGCTCTGAGATCCTGGCTGGATGAAAGCATGTTTCTGGGGTTTTGTTTAGCTTCTATATTTGTTACAATGTTTCAAACTGCAAGCTCAGAGGCCGGCAAGGCAGGCAGGGAACGTTGGAGTCCTCCATCACTGAAGCAAGCAAGCCTCAAGTTCAAGTTTAAGCTGCCTGACTGCCGGTCGCCATCTTGGCTGTCAGTTAATTTGCATATCTTGCTGATTAGCCAATAGGAAGGGTAGCAGTCATACGCCAATTACCATGTTTCTCTTTTATTAGTGTAGATATGTTTAAATATACAAATATTTACCATTGTGCTACAGTATTCAGTACAGCAATATGCTGTACAGGTCTGTAATCTAGGAGCAACAAGCTATATCATATAGCCTTCGTGTGTAGTAGGCTACACCATTTAGGTTTCTCTAACTGCAATCTGTCATGTTTGCACAATGACATAATTGCCTGATGATGCATTTCTCCAAACATATCCTCGTTGTTAAGTGGTGCATGACAGTACTTATGTTTGGTTGGTTGTCTACACAACGAATAACTTCTTCCACTGTGTGGAAAGTCTACCATTTTTGGTTTCTTTCTTTTAGTAAACAAGGTTTAAATTTTTAAAAATTCTAATTGATTTTTTTAGAGAAAGGAAGTGAAAGAGAGAAACATTGATTTGTTGTTTCACTTATTTATGCATTCATTGGTTGATTCTTGTATGTGCCCTGATCTGGGATGGAACCTGCAACCTTGGTGTATCAGGATGACACTCCAACCGAGATACCCAGCCAGGACTAAGTTAAAAAAAATTTTTTTTAATCACCTGATATTTTTTTCCATTGCTTTTTAGAGAGAGGGGAAGACAGAAATATTGATGTGAGAGAAACTCATTGATTGGTTGCCTCCTGCACAAGCCCTGACCAGGGCCTGGGCCAGAGAGGAACCTGCAACCGAGGCATGTGCCCTTGACTGGAATTGAACCCTGGCTCCTTCGGTCCACAGGCCGATGCTCTATCCACTGAGCCAAACCAGCTAGGGTCAAGTTTTTAAATTTTGAATGTAGTTGAATTTGTCAATCTTCTCATTTTTGTATTTTATGTATCTTAAAACAACCTACTATATTTGAACATATCTAAGAGAAAAGTTAGACATCTGGAGGAGAGTTTTGGAGACAATGAATGATAGAGAATTAGGCAAAGAAAAAAATCTAAGCTACTTCAGGAAAAAAAATGTGTGCAAAAGAAATCAGTCTGATTTGAGAATATTGTTCAGCCATAAGTATTGAAGTCAAAGTGACATAACCATTGACTATTCATCAAATTCTATGGGGAGGTCAGGGCAACAGGCTGAGTGCTTGTGTGGTGATAGTGGTGGTAGAGTGTGTTGGATTGATTTGTTTTCTGGGCTTTACATCTGTGTGGATAGAACTACCTCATCCTTCCTAGGGTTTGCATTTTATTCCATTACAGTATTGATTGCTGTTATTGTCTAGATTTATGTACAGAAGGGAGAATGGTTTGATTTTGTGCTATTTTTCAGTTTTGATACCAGTTATGCTAACTTTATAGAATGAGCTTTGAAAAAATCTTTTTTAATGTTCTGGTTTGTAGAATTTTCCCTCCTGTTGAAGGACTCTAATTATCTTTCATGTTTCTTCTGTTTTGTCTATTGAGCTTAACTACCTGAGTTAATTTTGGTAACTTAGGAAAATATAGTCAAGCTTATGAATTCATATTTGTTGACATAGTGTTATACACTGTTCTTAAAATTTTTTGCCTCCATATTCCTAAGGTAGAGTGGGAAGAGCTGTTCTTCCCTCCCCACTCAGACTTATCAGAAATGTATCTATTTGATGGTTCTTACTAAAGAATCAGGTGTTGGCTTTCAATGAACTCTGTATTTTCTTTAAAAAAATTAACGTATTTTTATTGATTTCAGAGAGGGAGAAAGAGAAACATCAGTGATGAGAATCATTGATCAGCTGCCTCCTGCACATCCCACACTGGGGATCAAGCCCACAACCCGGGCATGTGCCCTGACCGGGTATTTAATTGTGACCTCCTGGTTCATAGGTCAATGCTCAACTACTGAGCCATGCTAGCCAGGCTGAACTCTGTATTTCCTAATTAAATAATCTCTACTTTTACCTTTATTTCCTTATTAATCTTCTTAGGAAACTATTACTGCATGAATAATATAAGATGAGATGGTGAAGGCCTAATTATACAGAAATATAAATACCTACCTAAATACTAAATGTTAATAAAAGTAACTATCATATATGGAATACAGGAAGCTGTACACAGAACTATAAGGGAAAGGTGAGGAGTATCATTGGGCATGGAAATGAAATTTTCCTAGGATTTATTTTAGCATGGGGCTATAGGCCAAAATGTAAGGAACAGCTGTTGCATATTTCATTGCCATGAAATCCTTTTACTGTTTCATTTCAAAGTAGGTGAAGTATAATCACTTAAAAGAACCCCCGAACAAAATACTATTTATTTATTTATTTTTAAATATATTTTTTTTACAGAGAGGAAGGGAGAGAGATAGAGAGTTAGAAACATCAATGAGAGAGAAACATCGATCAGCCGCCTCCTGCACATCTCCCACTGGGGATGTGCCCGCAACCCAGGTACATGCCCTTGACCGGAATCGAACCTGGGACCTTTCAGTCCACAGGCCGACGCTCTATCCACTGAGCCAAACCGGTTTCGGCTAAAATACTATTTAGTAAGTGCAAAATTAAAGGGCTCTGCAGACAGACAAGAGATCACCATGTCTTTTATCATAGAAAAATTTTTATTTTGTTAGTATCTTTTTCACTGCCATGACAATATCCAAACAAGCTTTAAACCCTTTAAAGACTGACCTTAATACAGGAACATTACAGAAGACAAAGTTTACTTTTATTTTTAAAAAGTGAAAAAAAAATTATGCTACATTCCTTAATATCCATTAAAAAAATTTTCAACTCAAGTTGAAATACTTTTAATTTTGTTAAACTATAAAATATTGAATTCTACATTTTAAAGCACTATTATTTTAATAATCAGTCAAGTCTTTCAAACACCATCAGCGTGTTTCCGTATTTCCATACAGCTGAAGTACTATATCTGTAAAAAATCTTGAGTTCTGAAAAATAAGCAGAAAAAAATGTAAACTGCTGTTCCCAAATTTTTAAAAGTTATAATTGTGATGAAATACATAACAAAACTTACCATGCTAGCGATTTTTAAGTACACAGTTCAGTAGTAAAGCATTAAGTATATTCATTTTTCTACAACCAATCTCTACGACCTTTTCTTTTTGCAAAACTGAAACTATATCCCCATTAAACATTTCTCCATTTCCCCCTCTCCCACTAGCTCCTGGCAACCACCATGCTAGTTTGTCTTTTTATTGACCACTCTAGCTACCTCAGGTCCTTATTTCATTGAGCATGATATCCTTTCACTATCCTATCCATGATTTCAATGGATCTGACACATCCATTTTATAGGATGTGTCAGAATTTCCTCTTACGCACCACTTAGTTCATCAACGCATTAACACCTGGTTGCCTCCACCTTTTGGCCATTATGAAGAAAGCTGCTATGAACATAGGTGTACAAATACCTCCGAGGGACCTTGCTTTCCATTTTTTTGGATATATACCCAGAAGTAGATTTGCTGGATTCTATTTTTAATTTTTTGAGTAATTGCTAGTTTGGATAGTGGATGCCCCATTTTACATTCCCACCAACAGTGCACAAGGGTTCTGGTTTCTGCATACCCTGGCCAACACTTACTTTCTGTTTATTCGGTATTAGCCATCCTAATGGGTATGAGGTGATCTCATTGTGGTTTTGATTTGCATTTCCCTAGTGACTAGTGAGACCGAGCATCTTTCATGTTTGTTGGCCATTGGTACAGGGTGGGGCAAAAGTAGATTTACAGTTGTTGGTATGGAAAATAATATAATTAATAAATAATAATACAAGAATAAGCTGTTATGTATACTCAAAACTGTATATCTTATTTGGAGAAATGTCTGTCCAAACCCTCTGCCCATTTTTTAATCAGGTTGTGTGTTTTGTTCAGTTTTAGTTCTCTATATTGTGGATAAATAGTCCCTTACCAGAACTATGATTTGCAAAAGTATTTTCTTCATAGTTTATTCACTTGGTGCCCTACTGGACGTTTATAGTCTCTTCCTACTACAAATATTGCTGCAGTAAATCTTTACTTGTACATGCCGACATATTTATAGAATACATTCTTAGAAGAGGAAATGCTGGATCAAAAGGTGTATGTATTTTAATTGCGACATTACCAAATTGCTCAGAAGAGGGTATGATATGTGTACCTACACCAACTCCATTACACTCTTGATCTTTCTGTACAATTTAAAGAATTAATAGTTCTAACTCTAAATAAGATATATTACCTAGAATTTAGGTAACAGGTAAAGAGTAACACATAATAATTTATTATGTTAACAACTCCTAAATACTGCTGATTGCAGTAAACATACTAACAAAGCCTAGTTAAGGAAAATAGGCATTTCAAAGACCATGTGTTATTCAAATTTTACCTCCTATAAGTAGGCTGAAACCACTTTTCAACACAGACATTAATAATGAAACTTCTTGGGTTTTCCTTGGGGTTTTCCCAATTTTTTTTCCACTTCTTTTTTCAGTTTATTTGCCTTATATCTCTCAGCCATCGATACAAGCTCCTCTGGGATACTCTGAAACCATTAAATGTTATTGTAGGATTGAGATTGTTCTTTTAGTAGAACAGCTTTTCCACAATATACTAAAATGCCTCCAAACCATTCAATCAGAGCATGTCCAGAACTGTTTACATGACATCTTTCAAATGTGTCTCTGCATATTAAACTCTGAATTTATCTTCAAGCTATAAAATCAGGCTGATCTTAAAAACACCCATCATTATACACTCCCCCGTTTGCATAGCCTCCCAGTTGCTTCCCAAGTCCTTTAACTTGCCTTACCTGGTGCCACTTTCTTTATGTTCTTTCTCATCTCTAGGCCTGAATATGTTGCCTTGCTGAAACACTTACCCCAACTCTCCTAACCCACTGGTTTCTTCCTCAGCAGGGCTTTTGGTGATGCTCATCTCCATTATACTAGTGGCTATAATTATATAATTTTATAGCTCCTCATCTTTGCTAGGCTACAGTCCTCGTAACAATATTTTATTTATTTGAGAGAAAAAGAGAGAGAGAGGGAGGTAGGGAGGGAGAGAGAGAGAGAGAGAGAGAAAGATTGATTTGTTATTCCACTCATTAGTGATTCATGGTTGCTTCTTATATGTGTGCCCTGACCTGGGGTTGAACCCACAACCTTGATATCTCAGAACAAAGCCCTAACCATATGAGCTACCTGGCCAGGGCTCATAATATGTTTAATTACTTGTTTAATATCTGTCTTTTCTGGTAAGCAGTAAGCCCAAGTAATGAGAACAAATGAAATTATTTGAACATATGTGACATGAGGTAGTGTTCTAATGAGTTTTATATTCTCACCTGGTTTGCTCTTTCCAGAATGTTAATTAATTCATTGGCAACCCTCCAATCATTTCTAGTGATAAGGGTAATTGACACTCCAGTCCTCCTTTAAGGGGGAGAAAAACACGCGATTTTGATTTATAATTTATATTCATTATTCAGTTAGCAAAATAGAATAAAAACAGCTGCAGCAAAACCTCAACTCTTTCACAAGCCCACATATGTATTATACATCAGAATTTAGCATCATTTAAACAGCAATATGGAATCTAAACACGCTGTAGTTGTTTAAACAGCATGTTACAAGTGGTGTGTGATAGTGGTGCTCTGGGAAGGAAAGGTCCTCTTATTTACGCCAACTTGGACAAGAGTAACCACTGGGTATATGACACTATAAAGCAAAGAGTGGAATCAGAAAGTTACATGCAGCTAACCATAGAGGGGTCTATTGAACCAGAACAGGCCAGATCAACAGAAATAAAGTAGCAAAGCAGGTTACCGGGCAGTGATGGTGAACCTTTTGAGCTCGGCGTGTCAGCATTTTGAAAAACCTTAACTCACTGCCCCACCCTCCTGCTGATCTGGTCATTACTCGGCAAGGTGTAATGACCATTTGCATATTACCTCTTTATTATATAGGATGTCTGTGAGGGGAGTAATGAGGAGACAAGGTTGGCTTCTCACAGGTAAACTATGCTTACTTACCCTGCTCTTCCAGTGCGCCCTACTCTGTGCACATATTCTTCAATGTTCCGGGGAAAGTCGTAATTATAGACATGTGTGACATCATGGACATCAAGTCCTCGAGATGCTAAGTCAGTAGCAATCAGTATTCTCACTTTACCTAAAGAGTAAAGCCAAAAGAATATAGATACATTTTTGCATAAACCCAAGATATATCAGAAAACATATTTTCCCCTAATATCTAATTGGGTGAAATATTATCATCTTTAATATTAAAACACTTAAGGTAAAAACACTTAATATTAAAACACTTAAGCATAACCCCTGGACATAGACAGTAGGAGGGTGAGGGCATGTGCCGGGGGGTGGGAATGGCCGGGGAGAAGTCAATGAGGGAAAAAGAAGGCATGTGTAATACTTTAACAATAAAGAATTTAAATTTTTTAAAAAGGGGGAAAAACCAAACACTTAAGGTAGTGAAAATGGGAAAGGGATATTTATTTAGTCTTTCTTGTTAACTGCTGGCAAGTTACAACACAGTAGATACCATGGTTCAGCAAATGCTCCCTAAATCATCTGAGCCATATCACCAAGATACATGCTTCTCAGGTAAATTAATAGAAATATCCCCCATAGCAAATTGTTGCCTTGACATCCAGGTTTAAGCATTAGCTCTCTGAATTTGGACAGTCTTAGTCTGATTAGTATTTAGAGCTCTACCAAGTATAGTTTTGATGTCTGTAAGCTGAGGACAGATCTTAGAAATGGGTTCTATGAAGAAGAGCTGTCACACAGCCAATCACATGCATTGTACTCATTTAAAATGCAACATATAGCCCTCAGTTACCAGTGACTGAGTAAAAAGGGGCAATTTTAAATGCAACCATATAGCTGGTTTGGCTCAGTGGATAGAATGTCAGCCTGCGGACTAACGGGTCCCAGGTTCGATTCGGGTCAAGGGCATATGCTCTGGTTGTGGGCTCGATTCTCCCCCAGTAGGGGGCATGCAGGAGGCAGCCAATCAATGATACTCTCTCATCATGGATGTTTCTATCTCTATCTCCCTTCCTCTCTGAAATCAATAAAAAAAATATTTAAAACAAACAAATAAATAAAATGCAACAAACAGTAATTAAATAAATGTACCTGTTTTAAAGTTTTCTAATGCTTTCTCTCGATCGCTCTGTTCTCTGTTGCCATGCAGAGACTCTACTGATATATGCCGGAGAATCAGGTCACTTGATAAGTGATCAGCACTGAAGCAAAAGATCAAGTCAGTGATCTTAAGTGCTTATTCTAATACCACCATCAATTCACTATTTTACTTCTATTAGCATATCCACTCTCATTTGAAAATAGGATACAAATAGAAATAATGCTAAATAAATCCATTTGATGACTAAGGATGTAAAAGAAAAAAATACCTACACAGCTTTTCTGCCGACAAACACTATGACTTTGTCTTTGGGAGACATGCTCTCTAAGAAGGTTTGGACATGAGATCGTTTCTCTTCTTCTGTGGTGACAATTATATTTTGTGTCACAGTACTTACAGCCTAAAAGATTCAAAGATCATAGTACATCAACATTGATAGGCAAATCCCATACCTCCTTGGCTCACAATAGATCTTATTTCACATCATTGGTTAATGCTTTAATAAACTGCCAACAGGAAAAAGAGCAGCAGGTCCTTGCAAAACTATTTCTATTCAAGGATTTGTAGAGAAGTTGGAAACTCTTTATAAAAAAAATATTTTATTCCCTTTTTATGAATGTATTGGGGGTGAACTGGTTAACAATATTATACAGTTTTCATGTGTATTGGAAACTCTTGAAGGCTTGGCAGTGTGTTGAAGCTATTTGGTTACCATTGTAGGAAAAGAAATACCCATGGGGTGAGGCTACTCTTACAAAAACTAACATGAATATAGCCCTTTTGAGTATAGCCCTTACAACAATGGAAGATTATTGGCTTATACACAAGCGTTTCCATTCTATGAATATTTTGACAATTTACTGCAAAATTTCAAAATATCTTTGGTACCATTTTGACCCAGAGATAAAATAGATTTTTAAGCCAAACCGGTTTGGCTCAGAGGATGGAGCGTTGGCCTGCGGACTCAGGGGTCCGGGGTTTGATTCCGGTCAGGGGCATGTGCCTTGGTTGTGGGCACATCCCCAGTGGGAGGTGTACAGGAGGCGGCTGGTCGGTGTTTCTCTCTCATTGATGTTTCTAACTCTCTATCCCTCTCCTTTCCTCTCTGTAAAAAAATCAATAAAATATATTTTAAAAAAAATAAAAGAGTTTTAATACAGTGGGGCCTTGACTTACGAGTTTAATTCGTTCCGTGACGGAACTCGTAACTCAAATTACTAGTATGTCAAATCAACTTTCACCATTACAATGAATTGAATGCTGGGCTGATATTGTGGCATTCACTGTGACGTTTGCTGTGCCAACTAGCAGTGGGGTATCTGAAGATGGCTCGTAACCTGAATTTTAGCTCGCAACTCAAAGCAAAAAATCGGCCAAGAGACGGCTCATATCTCAAAAAACTCGTTAGTCGGGACACTCGTAAGTCAAAGCCCCACTGTAGTATTTAATAAAAGGAAAGAACCAACCATTTATCCTGCCTTTCATGAAATCTAATGAAGTGAGCCTAGGCAAAGAGCCATTATTATTACCAGCGACGGAGTAAAAAGGGGCAATTTTCATTAATGATTACCTGAAAAGCCAATTACAATTATTAAGTGAAAGACGAGAGAACTTTATAATGGAAGAGAGATATAATGGAGATCTTTAGTTATAAATTGTATAATTACTAACATCATCTGAAACTACTGATCTATCTAAACTTCACAAAAAGAGAACACCAGGCTTAAGTATATGCAAAGATATAGACCTTGTTCAGAACCTGATTCTAACAGGGTTAATAAAAATGAGACACCAGGAAAATAGAAACACACAGGACTGGATATCCTATGGCATTAAAGGATTATTAAAATTTTAGGTATACTATGGTATGCTAAATTAGTCTTTTAGACATATATACAGAAGTATTTATAAATAAAATCATATGTACCTAGTATTTGCTCTAAAATTAGGTAGTGGGCAGAGAAGACTTGCCAAAACACAAAGTATATTTTGGAAGATGGTTTTACTTTGGGTGGTGGACACACAATGCAATATACAGATCATGCATCATGGAAATGTACACTTGAAACTTATATGATCTTATTAACCAATGTCACCCTCATTTTAAGCAATCAAATAAAGTTCTCCATTTGCATTGGAAAAATATTTTTTATAGTATTTATTGATTTTTAGAGAGAAAGGGAGAGGTAGAAACATCAATGATAGAGAAACACCAGCAAACAGCTGCCTCCTGCACACCCCCCATTGGGGATTGAGGCCACAACCTGGGCATGTGGCCTGACTGGGAATGGAACCGGTGACCTCTTAATTCCTAGGTAGATGCTCAACCATTATGTAACACAAGCTGAGTTGAAATATTTATTAAAATAGTAATTAAAAAACAAACTTACAACTAGGTCCAAAGTACCAACATATACAATCATTGGCTCTTTTAAATAAGATTGTGAAAGCCGACGGACTGCATATGGCCATGTTGCACTGAAAATTAAAAAACGGAAAAAAGATACACAAATATTAAAAATTTACTCTAAATTAAACATAAGTTTCCTAAGAATGCTATGAACCAAATTGCTCATGAAAGACAAATTTAGTACTTTTCAATAAGACAGATTTTACAGAAAATATATGCTTCACAAAGAATTGTTCAACTTTAGTGCAACTACTAGAAGAAACCTTCAAATATGTTTTTTTTAATTAATAAATCTTTATTGTTCAGATTATTACAGATGTTCCTCTTTTTTCCCCCCATGGTTCCCACCCCACCTCATGCCCTTACCCCCTGCCACTGTCCTCATCCATAGGTGTAAGATTTTTGTCCAGTCTCTTCCCACACCCCCCACATCTCCTTCCCCACAAGAATTGCCAGTCCACTCCCTT
>NW_006296625.1:1568429-1582793 GCF_000327345.1 Myotis davidii | reverse complement strand
GTAAGTCTATCTCTTTCATCAGGTAGGTGAAGTTTTCTGTCATGATTTCTTCTAATAGGCTTTCAGTATCTTGCGTGCTCTGTTCTTCTGGCACCCTGATAATTTGGATGTTGGTACGTTTGAAGTTGTCCCAGAGGCTCCTTACACTATCTTCATAGTTTTGGATTCTTTTTTCATTTTGCTTTTCTGGATGGGTGTTTTTTGCTTCTTTGTATTTCAAATCTTTGACTTGATTCTTGGGATCCTCTAGTCTGCTGTTGGATCTCTGTATATTATTTTTAATTTCAGTCAGTGTATGTTTAATTTCTGACTGGTCCTTTTCCATTTTTTTGGCATTCTCATTAAGATCCTCGAAGTTCTCACTAAGTTCCTCAGAGGTTCGTAGAAGATTTTTGAATAACATTATAACTGTGGTTTTGAACTCTATGTCCTCCATTAGTTTGCTTTCTTCCACTTCTTTCATTTGTGACATGTTTCTTTGTCTCCACATTTTTGGCTGACTGTGAGGACCCGCTGTGTCTACAGTGGAAGAACTGGTGTGCTGGAGACACCCTTATGGGGTAGGACTTGCTTCAGTGGGGCTTTGGTGCTCACTGAGTCTTCTTCTTGAGTGTGTCCCTTATGGATGTGAGGAGTTGAAATCTGGTATCTGACTAGGGGTACCCTGGCTCCTGGATATCCAAGTCAACCACCGTGTGAGTCCACCCAGCAGGAGCTACAGCAATACCAGCAGATTTCTCCTCTCTGTTTGGGGTTTGGAAGTTTTGGAGCTCTCTGACCCAGCTGCAGTTAGGTTAGGCTGAAAAAGCGCAGGTAATTCCTTTGCGCCGCTGCGCACAGTTTGGGTGGGGATGTAAATTGAGTGGGGCGGGGTCTCAGAGAATCACCAGGGCAGAGCAAACTGCAATGGCTGTCGTCAGCCATCTCCGCATCTCTGCGTCCCGAGTCCCGCGCTCCACAGCAACAATGATCCCCGCGAGCAGCTCTGTGAGAAAATCACCCTCGCTTTCCGACCTGCTGCAAGACAGTCCAGTTTCTCCCCGTAGGAGTCTGGGACCCCCCCAAGTCTCGCCGTAAATGAGTTCAGTGCATTTGAGAGCTTGTACCCCCTTCCGATTGAAAAAAACCATGCACCCAGGTACAGCCCGGTTCCTGCGCCTCCGTACCACTATTCTTGGCACCTCTACACCTCCTACCCAGTCTCAGTGCGCTTTTTTCTTTCCTTCTAGTTGTAGAACTTCCACTTGGCCAGCTTTCCCGTGGTTCTGTATGATAACTGTTTTGTCTTATAGTTGTAGTTTTAATGTTGTGGGGGGCAGCACGTACAGGTTTATACCTTATGCCACCATCTTGGTTCCTCAAATATGTTTTTTTTTTGTTTGTTGTTGTTAATCCTTACCCAAGGATATTTTTCCATTGATTTTTATGGAGAGTAGAAGAGAGAGGAAAAGACAGAGAAACATCGATGTGAGAGAAACACAGCGACTGGTTGCCTCCTGCGTGAGCCCTGACCAGGGCCCAGGCCAGGGAGGAGTCTGCAACTGAGGTAATTGCCCTTGACCGGAATTGAACCCAGAACCATTTGTTCTGCAGGCCAACACTCTATCCACTGAGCCAAAAGGGCTAGGGCTCAAATATGGTTAATACACAGGTTTATAAACCAATGGTGAAGGAGATTTATACCTTAAATTCTAATATTTGAAAAGGTGAAATGAATGCAAGTGTTAGATTTCTCTTGGCCTTTATTTTTAAAAAAGTAAAAACCTTGTATTTTTCATACAATGTCAGCAGGCAAAACTATGCCCCCAAAAAACATTTTAAGCATACTTATGAGAGGATATACAAATTCAAATGTTTCTTAACCATATGTGTGTGTGTGTGTGTGTGTGTGTGTGTGTGTGTATACTTTCACAGAAATTAGATGGGAAGATTAGTAAGAAAACAAAGTGAGGGCCCTGGTCGGTGTGGCTTAGTTGGTTGAACGTCATCCTGTGCACCAAAAGATCACCAGTTTAATTATTACTGGTCAGGGCGCATACCCAGTTTGTGGGTTCAGTCCGATGGGAGGAAAATCTCTAAAATCAATTTAAAAAAAAATTTTTAAAAAGAAAACAAAGTGAAGAAATTTAGTATAGTTCATCAAGTATATACCACTTTTTTATGCTAATAACACAAAGGAGAAAATGGTTTACAAATCACTTTGCATTAGTTTTTATTTTATTTTTTTAAGATTTTAAAAATTGATTTTAAACAAGAGAGGAAGTGGGAGAGAGAGAAACGACCATTGGTTGCCTCCTGCATGCCCCAACTGGGGATCAAGCCCAAAACCTGGGCATGTGCCTTATGGGGAATCAGACCAGCAACCTTTTGATGCCTAGAATAACGCCCAACCAACTGAACCACACTGGCCAGGGTAAGATCACTGTGCATTTAAATAACAATCATTGCTTCCTCAGTTTGACTTTGGGCAAAAAGTACTCAGTAATCAAATGTTTATCCCTAAGGACAGGGGATCATCTATTCAAATGTGAGACCCCACTATGAAACACTACCTCCCCTTTAGGAGTCCCCTCCATGTTTTTATAGAAATCTCTATCTGTAATTTAGGAAACCCAATAGTCCTTGTTACACTGATACATTGAGTTGCTATACTAAGTGATGACATACCTTTCACCTAAGGATCTCAAAATACTTTCAAGAAATGCTCTGAAAATCCTGTGGGGAAATCAACCAAAGAACGGAATCTATTCCAGATTTATATGTTGTAGGCTAGCAATTAGTCACATACCTACCTTGTCATAATAGTCTGCCTGTCTGGGCGCACATCCAATAAAATCTTCATTATCTGTGGTTCAAATCCCATATCCAGCATCTTGTCAGCCTCGTCTAATACCTGCATTAAAAATGTGGCTCGATTAGATATGAGAGGTAGCTAGTATGTATGCTCTCTATGAATAGAATACTGAGATAATTTTTTCTCATTTTCCCTATTACTTAAACCACTATTTTAACTTCTCCAGGAGAATATAAGACAGTGATGGCGAACCTATGAAACGCGTGTCAAAGGTGACACGTGAACTCATTCTTTTGATTTTTCTTTGTTAAATGGCATTTAAATATATAAATATCAAAAATATAAATCTTTGTTTTACTATGGTTGCAAATATCAAAAAATTTCTATATGTGACACGGCACCAGAGGTAAGTTAGGGTTTTTCAAAATGCTGACACGCCAAGCTCAAAAGGTTCGCCATCACTTATATAAGAGGTCTGTGTTTCCAACATAAATTGATTTGATTATTTATAAGTTGGCTAAGTTTCTAAATCTATTTAATGAAAAAATTGTATCTAAATATCCATGTGGATTTTTATTTTCTTTTGTACTTATCTACATTTTTCAACATTTATTAAAAAAAGCATTAAAATAAAATTATCTTAAAACCCTTACTTTAACATAGTAGAGGAAATGAGAAATGTTCCTATGATTTAAAACTATTATAGCCCTAGCCAGTTTAGCTCAGTGGATACAGCATCAGCCTGTGGACTGGAGAGTCCCGCGTTTGATTCTGGTCAAGGGCACGTGCCCGGGTTTTGGGCTTGATTCCCAGTTGGGGGCATGCGGGAGAGCCAATCAGTAATTCCCTCTCATCACTGATGTTTCTCTCTCTCTCTCCCTTCCTCTGTGAAATCAATAAAAATATATTTTAAAAAATAAAACCATTATAAAATGAACAGTCATTTGAAGAGTATTTTAATAAGAGTTCAGCTCTTCCATTATTCCAGAGCCTTGCTCCATGATTACCAAGTAGGTTATGCTTTTCAGGTTGACAAAGTTATTCATTTGTAGGTCATTCAATCTTCCAGGAGTTGCAATGACGATATCTACACCTTTTGTCAGGTCTTGTATTTGTCCATTTCTATCTCCACCACCATATATACAAACACTTAAAAAAAAAATAGAGGTTCACGTTCAGATGCCTTTGGAATTACATGCCCCTTTCTGAGAACTATCAACACCCATCAACCCATGCTGGTGTGTCATAAAGAGCCATCTTTACATCACTGTTATTGATTGGTTATAATTATATTGTCAGGGGTAATACCTGACCCACGCCAAGCCAATCAGATTCTTGAAATGTGTGAAAAATAATAGGAAAATGTATAAAGCTACAAATGATCAAGATGCTGATGCAGGTGCAGACAAAGAAATGACTTACTTTTTAAGACCTTTGTATGAATACTTAGAACATTCAGCTTGCACTTGAAGAGCTAATTCCCGAGTGGGTGTAAGGACTAACATGCCAGGGCCATTCCTTTTCTCTCTAGCTCTTCGGAGAGAAAAACAGACTATTAAAGTACCTGTCTCAGATACATGGTACATTGATTCAGTGCTTTTAAAATTTGTAGCAATGAGTGTCAAAGTCACATACATTCATCATAAAAGGGGGAGAAATATAGAAAGACAGTCAAACAAAAAAAATCCAAGGGCCCAAATAGAAGCCTTTTCATTGAATACGGCCAATGCTTTCCTATGTCAAACATTCTCTCACACAATTGTACTGAACATGATAATTTAAATAAATTGTTTCTCATGTTTCACTGTTAAGACCTTTGGTAGGTGCTATCTATTGCTTCACCAAAATGTTTTGTCTATTCATACTTTCACCAGCACAGTGAAAGTGTATTTCCCTGGGACTAGGCATTACGTTTTGACTGATACAATATGTCAAAGAAACTTTAAGTGAATTTTTGGTATCCATGTCCATTAAACCCCTAGAGAACCCAGCTGTAGAAATTCTTACACTGGTTGAGAGTCAAGGTGAATAAATCCAGGCATTAAGTAAGACAGTGTCTTCCCTGTTCCAGTTTGGGCTACTCCTATAAGATCTATTCCTTGTAGAACTATTGGCCATGCCTGCGACTGAAATAGAATGATAAATAGTGAAATCAAAAGTGCATTTCTTTGTGTCAAGTGTCCCTCCTATTCCAGTCCCAAACTGGTGATTTAACTTCTAACAGATAATGTTGGGGAGGGGGGGGCTGGAAATGGCCAGTGAAATATTAGAATTAAAGAATTATTCAGCATACCTGAATTGGTGTTGGTTTTTGAAAACCTGCCTTTTTAATGTTTTCCATAACTTCAGGATAACATTCAAAGGCATCCTCAAATTTACAAGTAGGATTGGGGATAGGACGTTTCTCACCATCTTTCAAGTCATCACACACTATATTATAATTTTCCTTCCTTTAAGGGAAAAAACAACAACAACACAGAACAAATATTATTGGTTTTGGTCACTTTACTCCCAAAGCAAGAAATTTTCCAGCATTAGTTCAGGTCATATCTAGAAATTCAATTGCAACTGATTAAAACCAGACTGTTAGTACAGTTACAGTAAATAAGCACATCTTTTTTCTTATCAGAATAGTTGCAGAAAGAAGGGAAAAAATTACATTGTATATGTGAATGGGCCAATAAAAGTTTCATGGAAAAGTTAAGAATAGAGCCTGAGCCTGAAGTGTGTGTGTGTGTGTGTGTGTGTGGCTGGGGGTGGGGTGGGGGGGGGAGAAAGCCAAGATATTAACGGGTCAATGGGAGAAAAACGGGACATATGTAATACTTTCAACAATAAAGATTTAAAAAAAGAATAGAGCCTGAAAATTATATGCTTCATGATTCAAAATTAGATTGGCAAACACTTGAGGACCAACATGTTACACACATATTTCCTTTTTCTAAAATTTTTTTTAAAAATTTTCTTAGGAAGGGAGAGGAGAGGGAGAGAAAGAGAAACTTCGGTGTGAGAAACATTGACTGGTTGCCTCCATCACACATCCCGACTGGGGATCCAAGCTGCAACCTTGGTATGTGCCCTGACCAGAATGGAACTGGTGACCTTTTGGTGCACAGGGGGACCCTCAGTCAACTAAGCCACACCAGCCAGGGCTTTATTTCTTTAAACCTCAACAATCCTGTGAAGTGGGAATTATTCCCATTTGGCAAGTGAGTATTAGTTACTTGTCCAAGGTCTGAACCCCATCCCAAACTCTAGAATAACTATTGTTTCTGCTATACTATCTTAATTTTCTAACAGGCGTTAATAGAAAAAAAAAATGTTGCCAATAGGACCTTTAATTCCAGACAATAAGGATTGAAGAGTAAAAAATTATTCTAGTATTCAGATACCAGATCAATTTCTTATGATTTTCAGTTGCAGAAATAATTCTCTAAAACTTCTATTCAATACAGCAGGCATCAACCACATGTGCCTTTTTAAATTAAAAAATTTCAAGTAAGCTGTGGTGGATGTTTCTCAGTGGGTAGAGCCCTAGCACTCAAGGGTTGTGGGTTTGATTCCTAGTTAACGTCATTAACCTGGGTTGCACATTCCATCCCTGACCCCGGTAGGGTTGGGTGTGCAGAAAGCAGCCAATCTATGTGTCTCGCTTTCTCCCCCTACCCCCTTCCACTCTCTCTAGAAATCAATGGGAAAAATACCCTTGGGTGAGGATTAACAAAAAAAGACAAAATAATAAAATAATAAATAAATAATTTGTTAAAATTTCAGTTCCTCAATTATAATAGCCACACACACACATACATATATATACACATACACACACGCATATGTGTGTGTGTGTGTGTGTGTGTGTGTATATATATATATATTTATTGATTTCAGAGGTGAAGGAAGAAAGAAAGAAACATCAATGATGCCTCACACTGGGGATGGAGCCTGCAACCTGGGCATGTGCCCTGACCGGGAATCAAATCATGACCTCGGGAATCAAACCATGACCTCCTGGACCAGGAGATCATGGTTTGATTCCCGGTCAGGGCACATGCCCAGGTTGCAGGCTCCATCCTGCAGGTAGCCATATATTAAGTGTTCCATACCTATATATAAATAGTGACTATTCTAGCAGACACAAATATAGCCCATTTTCCATCTTTGCAGAAAGTTTTATTACATAGCAATGCTCTAAAATATGTCAATAGGTTACCAAGTTTTCATTTTTATATGAAAGGTATAGACTTCAAATGCTAACATTTCAAATCTTTGCCCAAATTAATTTAATAACATAACTATTCAAATGCTCATTTGGAAAAGTAACCCACCTCCAAATGTCTATTTGCCCTTGTGACATTGACCTTGTTGTTTCTGACTCCATGTAAAAGTTTTTCTTAATTGGAGGTAAATCTGAGACAAAGGTGAAAATTCAGTTTGATAAATAATGACAATTTACATTTCATTGACACTTAAAGTAACACAAATCAACCAAAATACGTATCAAGTTCATCCATACAGTTTTAGACAATTGTTCCACACTTTGTCAGCCAGGCTTATGCCAGAATTTTTGTTTGTCTTTTAATTACATTTTTCACACAAGAAAGAGGTCTTTAAATTATAAAATTAAATATAAAAGAAACCATGCTTTGCAAGATCACAATGATCACAGTTGATGAATCTTCTCTCATATATAATAAACTGATTTTATCTTTTCTTTGAAGGTCTCTCCTATATTTAGAAATAAAATATTTGTCCTTATTCTACCCTCAGAAGCTACTCATCTTTAAGTGCCTTTATATCTCCTCCAAACTTAAATCCTTTTTCTGGTCACCCATCCCAAATCCCCCCAACTCATATATTGTTGGGGTGGCACTGGAAACTTAATATGCAGAAAGGTTGACTGCCATTGTGGAATTAATCATCATTAATATTTGTCATATTTAGTGCATTAACTTTTTAATTTTAAATAAATATATTGCTGCCTCATTCTGATAGACAAATTTAGTGCTCAAATTTACTCTGAAATTTGGTTATGGAACATTTCACTCCATATATAATTCCAAGTAAGAATTTCATTTAAAATTAAACAAATTTTAAAAACTCGTATCTTCTCAAGAACTGTACGCTTATTCAATGTTTTTCCCTTGTTATTTTGTCCTCGTCAGTCAGGATACTCTAAGATCAACTTTTGCTCAATCACAGCAATAATGTTAACAACTCATGGTCAGCATGTCTATTCCCTTCATTTCCCTTGGGCCTGATTTTCTATTTTATTAAACTTTTGCAATAAGTTACCTCAAATAAGACAAAGAGTGGGTAAGTTTAATATTTTAATTTCCTACTTATAGCATAAATCACAACACAGATCACATAGAAAGTACCATGTCCTAGGAAATAATTACAGCATTGCAAATTTGACTATCATTTTTCATAGAGACCTTATTACTTAAACCTACACATTTTACAGAGGATAAAAACCTCAATTAAGAGAAACATCAACACCACATGTAAGTGTTAGAATACAACACTTGCCTGGCTCAGTGGTTGAGCATCAACCCATGAACCAGGAGGTCACAGTTCAATTCCTGCCTGGACAGGACACATGCCCGGGTTGTAGGCCTGATCCCCAGTAGGGGGCATGCAGGAGGCAGCTGATTGATGATTCTCATCGTTGATTTTTCTTTCTTTTTTTAAAAATATATTTTATTGATTTTTTACAGAGAGAAAGGGAGAGAGATAGAGAGTTAGAAACATCGATGAGAGAGAAACATTGATCAGCTGCCTCCTGCACATCTCCTACCGGAGAAGTGCGCGCAACCCAGGTACATGCCCTTGACCGGAATCGAACCTGGGACCCTTCAGTCCGCAGGCCAACGCTCTATCCACTGAGCCAAACCGGTTTCGGCTCATCGTTGATTTTTCTATCTCTCTCTCCCTCTCCCTTCCTCTTGGACATCAATAAAAACATATTATAAAAAAAAAAAAGAATACAGCACCAACCTGCCCACTTTTTTTCCTCCCATTTCAAAGCATCTTCTCGAATTTGGTCCCAATCAAGTAGTGGCTGATCTTCTGTAACAACACTGTCATCTGTCCTTACATCTCTTCGAAAAGAAGGTTGGAATGCAACAATATCTGTTAAAATATTTTTACCGAATTAGTTTCAAAACAAATCCTACCAGTACAAAATCCTCAAAACCATTTTACTGCTTTGTGTTTTAATAACCTGACAATAATGCTTGCAATATAAAAATCTAGGATTTTAATGCTATAGTACCATGACAATTCTGGTCATGGTTTTTGTCATCAGTTATCTACTTCAGATTTATGAAATGTTTTGAAATGTAACTTATTGGAGAAGTTAAATAACATGAGAGCCTAGTGTCTACTAATAAATCACACATATCACTTAATTTTTATTGTAATACTGTGAGTTGAGTTTACTCCAGGTTAACAGATGAAGAAATGGAGTCTTAGCCCTGGCCAGTGTAGCTCAGTTGGTTGAGTGTTGTCCCGTGCACTGAAAGGTGGCTGGTTCTCAATTCCTGGTCAGAGCACATGTCCATGTTGCTGTTTCTCTAGCCCAATCAGATCTGAGATTTTTAAAATACCAAATTTATTAGGCAGTTTTCAAAGTCAGTCACGTCCCAGGGAAGTGACCATAGAGACAAGAGGCCAGGACTAATATTGCTCTATCATTAATAGAAGTATGTTTAAAAGGCTAGTTTGTTTTTTCCCAGTCATCTGTAGCTAAAAGTAGAACTGCTAGGCTTCACCAAGGAGGTTATGTGTTTTCATTTGAGGAAAATGTATCCTGGAATTCCACAGAAAAAAAATTCTATAACAGACTAGATTTAATGATGGCAACCTAAAGCTTTATTATCAGGAAAAGCATCAGCTATAACATGGCTTATAATACTGAATGAAATTTTAAAAAAATTTTACAGGGCTTTAGTGGGCAAAAATCACTTACCGACTCTGGGTTGTGAATTGTAATTTTGTTGTTTTTTAACAAGATTATCTATCACTGCTTTTGCTTTTGTCTGCATTGCTTTGCTACCAAAAATTTTGATTTCTGCTTCAGGGCACCCTTTTATTACCTAGATTCAAGGGAAAAAATTGGTATGATTGAAGTCCCCTTGCCACTCACCCCTCCAACAATCACTCAAATAATATAAAAGTGTAAGTAAGTATAGTACTGCTATCAGTGTCTGAGGTATTATGAAAGGCTTTTATGCAGAAAAGGTCATGAACACACAATTTGCATTTTAGAAAGATTGGTCTGGCCACAGTGGAGAATGGTTAGAGGAGGACCACTGGAAGCAGGATGCTTCATTTAGGGAAGAATGTCCCAAATGATGGGATTTCCCTTGAGAAATACAGGAAATAGAAAGGACTTAACAATGATGGGCTGGTTGTAGATTAATGAGAAGTTAGTAATCTGAGGTTCCTGGCTTGGGAACTTGGTGAGTGATGTGGCTGCCCAATGACTGGGAAACAGAACAGCTCAAGGTTTGAGGAATGGGGGTCAGGAAGGGCGTATCAGATAGTCCCCAGAGATCTCATTCTTCAGTGACGCTTCTCTCTAAAGATTTTTACCTCCACCCTGGCCGGTATGGCTCGCTTGGGCATCATCCCATGCACCAAAACGTTGCGGGTTTGATTCCTGGTTAGGGCACATGCCTGGGTTTCAGGCTCCATCCCTGGTAGAGGGCGTGCAGGGAGCAGCCAATTGACGTTTCACTCACATCAATGTTTTGCTCACATAGATGTTTCTCTCTGTCTCCCTCTCCCCCGCCCCCCGTCTAAATATCAATAAAAGATTTTATTTTTTTAAAAGATGTTTACCTCCATGAGTCAAAAAACTGAGACCTGGAATGGCCCATAGCTTAGGTGAGTTCTTGAAAAGAATGGTAGTATAAAGAGCTTTGGCAGCTTATCTAAGTTACCACGGTATGTTAATAACTGAACAGAAACGAGAGTTATGAATAAACTATGCATTTTGGGATTTAAGAACACAGATCACGTACCTGTATTTTAGTGTTTGTTGCACTTTGGATGTCTTTTATTTTTGACCCACCACGACCTGTTTTTAAAAAATAAAGGAAAATAATTTTTTTTAGCCAAGTTGAAATCAGTAAGAGGGATATACCTACTTTCCTCAAAGAACCTTCTCTAGTTCTTGCCCAGATCATTCAAACAAAGGCTCCTGGGGTCCAATAACCATTTTCAGTTTGGAAAAAGGAAAGCAAGCATTTTCTATTCCAAATTTTGGTGAGTGGAAAAGGCTCATTTTCTAGACATAGATACTAAGGATTCATTAGCAGTCCCAACAAACTAATTAGATCCAAGGATGTGGAGAAATTAGAACCCTTACACACACCAACTCAACAACAAAAAAAATCCAATTAAAAAATGGTGAAAGGTCTTGAATATATATTTCTCTAAAGAAGACATACAAATATCCAACAGTCATATGTGATAAGATGCTGAAATCATTAGGGAAATGTAAATTGAAAATCACAATGAGAAATTACCTTATAAGTGTTACAAGGGCCATCATCAAAAAGATAAGAGGTTAAAAAAAAAAAGGTAAGTGTTCTGGAGGATGCTATGAAAAGGGAACCCTTGTGCACTGTTGATGTGAATGTAAATTGATGGAGCCACAATAGAAAACAATACAGAGGTTCCTAAAAAATAAAAAATGGAATTCTAGTATAATCCAGCAATCCTACTTCTGGGTATTTATGCAAAAGAACTGAAATCAGGATCTCAAGGTGATATCTGCACTCCCATGCTCATTTCGGCATTATTCACAACAGCTAAGAGGTGGAAACAATGTCAATGTCAATAGATGACTCGATGAAGAAAACATGGCATGTACACACAATGGAAGTTTTCAGCCTGAGGGGAGAAAAAAGAAATCCTGGATTTGTGACAACAGGGATGCACCTTGAGGACATTATGCTAAGTGAAATAAACCAATGATGAAAAAAAATAGTGCATGACTCTACTTCTATGAAGGATCTAATGAAAGCTAAGTAAAATGGTGGTTGCTAGGGATGCGGGATAGGGAAAATGGAGAGAGATTTGATGGGTTGGTTCAGCCATGCAAAATGAGAACATTCTAGAGGTCTACTACACAAAACTGTTCTTACAGTTATCATTTTGTACTGTACACTTAAAATTGTTATGTGTAAAGTTGTATTTATTTTGAAAAATTGGAGTCAGAATCAACATCAATTGTTCTTATAGTTAACAATGTTGACCTGTACACTTAAAATTGTGATGTGTGTTATATTGTAAATCAGTGAGCTAAACAGAGGATGCCTTAATTAATCAGTAAGCCAAATTTTAGAGTCTTTTATTACACCAGCGGGCTCAGAGGAATACTGTTTCCAGAGTCCAAGCAAGCACATGGAGGAAGCTTTTCCCTTTTATACTCTTCCCAGCCCTTTGTCTCCCAAATATGGATTACACTTCCGGACCTTTTGCAGGCCTTGCTTGTAACCTGAGCTTGTAACTTGAGCATAGTACATTTCAGATAACTGGAGTCCGGGAGTAACCAGGGACCTGCGGAGCTGCTCGAGAGGTCAGACAGCTGAACCCACCCTCCCTATTATTCAGGTAAGCAAGCGTGTTTTACAAAAGCCAAGAATAGCCGGGTTAAAATTTCAAACAGCAGTTTTTACAAAATGGAAGAAACATGAACGAGATGGCCTATGCTTCATGTGTAAATTAAAGTTGTGTTTATTTATTTATTTTTATTTATTTATTTTTAAATATATTTTTATTGATTTCAGAGAAGAAGGGAGGAGAGATAGAAACACTGATGATGAGAGAGAATCATTGATTGGCTGCCTCCTGCCCACTGGGGATCAAGCCCGCAACCCAGGCATGTGCCCTTGACGGGAATTGAACCTGGGACCCTTCAGTCCACAGACTGACGCTCTATCCACTGAGGCAAACGAGGTAGGGCTACTTATTTATTTATTATTGTTTAAAGCATTACATGTCCCCCCGACCCCCAATTGAACCCCTCCCTGCCACTCCCTCCCCACAAAGTTGTATTTACTTTTTTTAAAAACTGGATCTAGAATGAACATCAGGTTGGTGCTCTCGAGCACAGTGCTTCATTTCACAGGTGCTCAATAAGTGTTAAGTGATTTTTACTGTAAACCTAGTAGTGGCTTTCATTTGTGGAGCATCATTCTTCAAATCTTTGAGCCTGAGCCACCCTGAGAGGTCAATTACTCTCTGGTCAAGCAACTAGTCTTATATTGCTCTATTTAACAGCAGCCTACAAAATCTGTTCTTTTTTTCTTTTTTTTCAAAAGAAGTTAAAAAGGGGGTAAAATAAAATGTTGGCTCCCATACTTGTCAATTGTTGGAATTCATCTTCAGACTTGATGGCAATAAATGGAACAAATCTAAATTCCAATAATTTCTAAATGCTTTTCGAAAAAGAATTTGTAGGACTCTAGATATACTAAGAAAAAAAAATGCCGTTTTCAGCAGATAAGTCATATTTAAGTTAAACTATGTGCAAGATATGGCTAATGATCTGAGCTGCCCTACATCTTCCACCTCCTTATTTGTGGTTAATGGCTCCATATGATGCAGAGATTGATTTCAGCACTGCTGTATTGTTCATTTTGGGGTAAGCTGTCAAAGGCCTGATCTTTCATTCCAAAGCTTTTTGGAAGTCTTCTAAAAGTTCGTACCTTGGTTGTGGGCACTTCCCCAGTAGGGAGTGTGCAGGAGGCAGCTGATCAAAGTTTTTCTCTCATCGATGTTTCTAACTCTCTATCTCTCTCCCTTCCTCTCTGTAAAAAATCAATAAAATATATTAAAAATAAATAAATAAATAAATAAAAGTTTGCACTCCCACCAGCCCTCAGACTGAAGGGTCCCAGGTTCTATTCTGATCAAGGGCTAGATCCCCAGTAGGCGGCGTGCAGGAGGCAGCCGACCAATGACTCTCTTTCATGATCAATGACTCTCTTTCATCGTTGATGTTTCTATCTCTCCCTCTCCCTTTCTCTCGGAAATCAATAAAAACATATTAAATATTTTTTAAAATAACAAATAAAAACTAAAAGTTTGCTCTCCCTAAACAATGTCTTTGTAAACATCAAAAGGTGTGCGAAGTGATTTATCATTCTAGTCCCAGAAGATAATAGAAATATCACCAGGGATGCTCTTGCCGAGGCCCCGCCCCTGGCCGCAACCATTCTCTTCCGGCCCTGCCCCCCGCACACCCATCCTCCCGCTCTCACCGATCACCACGCCGACCCAGTCGTTCTTTAGTCCAAAGCAGAGCGGTGGTTCCTGGGGGCCATCAGCCACAGGCTGCTGAGGGCTGGAGGGCTCCCTCCACTCGCCGCCTCTGCCGCCTCTGCCGCCCCTACCGCCCCTACGGCCTCCTCGCCCTCTTCGATTCGGCTGCTCCGTGGGCCTCCCTTCCGGAGTCTGGGGCCCTGCCGAGCTTCGCTGAGAAGCAACGACCCAGGAGGAGGCGTTGGCATCGGCTCCCTGCCTAGACATGGTGCCTCGAAGGGAACCCTGCGCCG
>NW_006296625.1:1549313-1568342 GCF_000327345.1 Myotis davidii | reverse complement strand
GGGCGCGCCCCGCCCTTGCGCCGGCCCTCGTGGCCTCACACCCATTGGTGGACGAGACGTTGGGGGCGGGGCACTCACGGCTGGACCAATCTGCTCTTTTTAATCGTGTGAGCGAAACGTCTGTGCGAATGAATCCAGGCGCCTCCGCTGTCTGTTCCCTTTGAGGCGTGGGGCGTCCCTGAAGCCGCTGGGCGCTTTTCCGCATCCCGAGCCCTTTCCATTTCACCAAGGCCCTCCAACGCCGGCACCTTCACAGCGTGGTGCCATGCACGCATAGAACAGTTGAAACAAAAGGTTGGCAAAACAGCATTTATCATGGCGCTGTGAGCCGCACTTTGATGTAATTGAGCCGATATTAGTTTTCAGAATGTTGGTGGTAATCTACAAATTTAATGATCCACAATTTTAAAATCTCGGACCTGAGAGATGTGGCTTCAGCACTTGACCTGAACTACCTGGTGTAGTTTTATTTTATTTTTTAAAATATACCTTATTGATTTTTTTTTTTTTTACAGAGAGGAAGGGGGAGGGATAGAGAGTTAGAAACATGTGAGAGAAACATCGATGAGCTGCCTCCTGCACACCCCCTACTGGGGATGTGCCTGCAACCAAGGTACATGCCCTTGACTGGAATCGAACCTGGGACCCTTCAGTCCGCAGTCCGACGCTCTAGCCACTGAGCCAAACCGGTTAGGGCAACCTGGTGGAGTTTTAGATCTAATGCAATAAACTGAGTAAATGCCCAAGGCACTCCAATCATTGCAGCCTGGCTCTGTGGCTGGGCATA
The DNA here is from genome assembly GCF_000327345.1 of Myotis davidii. Taxonomy (NCBI): domain Eukaryota; kingdom Metazoa; phylum Chordata; class Mammalia; order Chiroptera; family Vespertilionidae; genus Myotis; species Myotis davidii. The sequence continues at coordinate 1,567,555 of NW_006296625.1, read as the reverse complement.
TTATTCCAGGCAAGCAAGCCAGCTGGGAGTGCCCCTGCTTCGATTAGGATCTTCAAATTGTCTGAACAAATCTCATGTCAATCATCTGTCAAACATGGTAGACATCTATTATGATGCTAGGATCTGTGGTCTGTGTCCAGGATTGAAGAACAAAAAGTACTACACCTTTAGATCAAAGTGTTGAAGTCACATCTCTTAAGTCCGAGATTTTGAAACTCAGGTCCATCCAGGATGAACTAACACGGAATTAACTCTAATTCTTAATGTGATTGTTTCTGGACAAATAGGATTACAGTGCTATTGGAGCACCCAGGAAATAGAGAAAAAGATGAATGTGCTATGTATTTAATCTCTTTTCTCTGATCTTTAATCTGAAATGGATAATATGAATGATCTTTACAAACGAATTTTATTGGATTCAATTTACAAATATTTTATTAAGTATTTTGCATCTGTGTTCATAAGAAATAGTTTGTGATTTTCTTGCAATGACTTCATCTAGTTTGGTATTAGTTCAATGCTGGCCTCAGAATGAATTAGGAAGTTTTCCCTCTGCTTCTATTTTCTAGAAGATATTATAGAAAATTGGTGTAAGTTTTTAGCCCTAGCTGGTTTGGCTCAGTGGTTAGAGTGTTGGCCTGTGCATCAAAAGATCCCAAGTTCAATTCCGGTCAAGGGCACATGCCCAGGGTTGCTTTTGCAGGAGGCAGCCAATCAATGATTCTCTCTCATCATTGATTTTTCTCTCTCTCCTTTCCTCTCTGAAATCAACAAAAAAATTTTAAAAAAAGAAAATTGGTAAAAGTTTTTAAATGTTAGAATTCACCAGTGAAACAATTATGTCTTGTACTTTCTTTTTGCAAAGTCATTAATTATTGACTCAATTTTTAAAATAAATATAGGCATATTCAATATTATCTGTGCTTTAATATAGTAATTCATTTTGCTCTTCTCTCTTCCTATATTTAATATGAACTCTATTTACTTTATGTCTAATGTATCTCATGAGTTAGCATCTATGCTTAGTTTCATCTACCTCCATTTGTTTCTCGTGTTCTCTATATAGTAGACTTATTATTAAAATACCAAACACACATGGCAATCTACACCTTGAATATTATTTCCTAATCTTCTTTCTATACCATGAGTCATTTTTTAGTAGTCCTTCTGGGTTAAAGTGCTCCTTCCTGAATATTTCTTTAATTTGGAAAGATGATTCTTAGCATTTAGTCGGGATGCCTTTTAATTGCACCCCCTTCACATTTCTAGCCACCACAGTAGCAGATTTCCTCGATGCAGTGATGTCTCCAAGTACACTATAAGGCAAGATGTCCCAGAGCTTACAGGACAGACCAAATCACACGGTTATTGAATCAATTTAAAACATTCAGTGAGAAGCAAGTGAAAAGAGAGATGGAATAAGTTAACACACAAGTTAGACTGCAGGCAGGATCAAAAGACCACACTACATGAATCCTGCGTTATGCAATGTTCATGTCTTTTCCCTGCTGCATCAGCCTTTGGGGTTTGATCAAGGGCAGAAGGAAACAAGTGCTGTTTAAGTGGAGATACCCTGGCCACAGCTGTAACTTGCTAAAGGGCTGAGCAGCTGTGAATTTTATCTTATGTCTCTGGGCAGAGAAAGCATTACACCAAGATGGGTGTTACCAAAGATTTAAGGCTTGAACATTTGGTGCCTCGTGAATGTTGGGTACTATTTGTTTTTCTATAGCAAACTGAATCTTCTTATGTAACACAACAAACATAATTTATATTCCATTTACTTCAATCAGAGCAAATAATGCCCTTCTGGCCCCCTATCTAGGCAGAAGTAAACTTTGCTACTTTCAATCAAGCCAAGCCATGGCCCCAGTTCAGTAGATGTTAATTGAGCACAGAACTTTGTTGAGGCTCAGAGGAGGAAACAGGTGATAAATTGGGGCCCTACATCAAGAGAAGGGATAGAAAAAGGAAAATGAAATACCAGATCACCAGTGAGTTCAAGACTAAAGTGAAAAAAACAAAAAGACTAAAGTGAAAGACTAGGAAATTCTTTTCTAGAAAAAAAAAAAACGTAGTGAGAGAAAAAAAATGTAGTGGGAAAAGTGACTTAAAGAGGTCAAACTGAGCAAAAAGCAACAAGAAAATGGCTAAGTTACAGGTTAATACTCTGGAAGGGGAATAAAGGGACATGAGCAATGCAAGTAAAAGTTTTATTTTGTAAGCAAGAATTAAAAGCAAGTGACATGAGCCCAGCAGGTGTGGGTTGACCCATGAATCAGGAGGTCAGAGTTCGATTCTGGGACAGGGCACATGCTTGGATTTCGTGCTCCACCTCCAGCAGAGGGCTTGCAGGAAGCAGCAATCAATGATTCTCATCACTGATGTTTCTATCCCTCTCTCCCTCTCTCTGAACTCAATTAAAAAACACACACACACACGGATCATTGTGTCAAAAAAGCAACTTTTAAGGTTATGATCCTATCACAGCCTTCAAAAGATTAATATATGGAGGGATTCAAAGAAGACATTATAAAATATTAACAGTTACCCCCTGATTTTGAAAAGGAGGAATGGAAAAAAATTTGGTTGTACCCTTTACTCAGTCTTTGGCACTCTCAGTATGGCCACTTGGTGGCTCCAGATGACTTTAAATAGATATTAGCTAAATTTATCCATAAAATCATCCATCATGGAACAGACAAATTTGTTATTATCTTGTCAGCATTATGGGGAAACTTTATAAAGACAGCTGAGGTTATTTTCAGATTATGTATCACCTGTCAATAACATAATCCTTAAAAAATTGCAAAGGTATAAAAAAAAAATTGCAAAGGTGGGACAAGACCTGGAACCAGAGCCTCAAGGACCCGTTGACAGTGTTTGTTAAATATCTCCTTACAACTCTACTTTCCTTATTTTAACCATTTTTTTCCTATCGGTGACATTCATTTTTGATGCTATTTGGTACAAAAATTGGTATTATGTCTTCTTTATGCTTTGTAACATTTTTTATTGTATAGAGAGACTTCATCCTTAGAGTTGAAGGTTACAAGGAGTGAAGTAATGAAGAACAAAGTTTCGCAATGAGAAATTACAAAACCAATTCACTCACGTATTTTACTGTCTAAATCCAAAGCCCCTCAGACTGGTTCCTCCAGGGCTAAGCAAAGAAAATGAAAGCAGCTCTAGTCAGTTTGGTTCAGTGGAGAGTGCGTCAGCCAGTGAACCGAAAGGTCCCAGGTTTGATTCCGGTCAAGGGCATATGCCCAGGTTGTGGGCTCTGTAGGGCGCAGTATAGGGTTAAGCCTTGAATAGACCTGTTGGCAAAGCCACAAACAAGTCCCAGCTTAGAGGGCACAGTCCTCTTAGCATAATTAGGCTTGACCTTATGACGGTTTCCTAGATCCTTCCTAGGTAGCTAATGGGCTATGGGAGGCGCAGCAAGTGCTGCCAAAACAAGTGAAACTCACAAAAACATTGTAACTATGGTGTCCACTACCTTGTTTACCTCTGGCTATAAAATAAAGGCTCAGCTTGCCTGGGTCTCTCTCTGTGGCCTCAGCCAGGCACAGGAAGATCCACCTAGACCCAGCTTATTCTCTTTGTCTATCATTTCTTCATCCTTCACCGCCCTCACTCATGCTTTAGAACCCTTGGCTGAGCTGGCTGGCACAGGGCTCCATCCCCAGTAGGGGGCGTGCAGGAAGCTGCGGAGCCATGATTCTCTCTCATCAATGATGTTTCTCTCTTTCTCTCCCTCTTTCTTCCTCTCTGAAATCAATAAAAATATATTTAAAAAACACACAACACAAATGTATTAAAAAAAAAAAAGGAAAGAAAAATGAAAGCACATGATCCACTGGAAGTCTTCTTGGTAGAAGAGTTTTAACTTGCATTCAGTCACACAGCTAGAAAATGTTGGAGCCAGAATTAAAACCGTGCCCACCTCCCACTCATCAGAGCCAAATTAGGAAGCCTTGGAGATAACGGAGTGGAAAAACTGATTCATCTTGGCAGATTCTGCTAACTTCTAAAAACCTTTCTGTTTTGAAGCTGGCATGGGGTCAGCAAGTAAAACTGAAGGTTTGCCAATTGTAGGAAACTTTTTAAAATATATATTTATTGATTTTTTTACAGAGAGAAAGGGAGAGGGATAGTCAGAAACATCGATAAGAGAAACATCGACCAGCTGCCTCCTGTACACTCCCCACTTGGGATGTGCCTACAACCAATGTACTTGCCTTTGACCAGAATTGAACCTGGGACCTTTCAGTCTGCAGGCCGACGCTCTATCCACTGAGCCAAATTGGTTTGGCCAATTGTAGGAAACTTAATATGGGGTCTCTGCATAAGACCAGGACCCCAGATGACTATACTTCCAAAAATGAAACTAAATCAGAATTAAATTTTGCCATCCAGATGGAAATGTCAAAGAACATAATCTTAACTTTGCCTTTCTCTATTATGTCTTGACCTAATAATTAGTTACTACAAACCAGCCTTGTGACTAATTCTACGTGTAGGAGTCTGAAATTTTCCAGGTGATAATGTGAACTGGCCTCAGGTTGAATGCATCCTTGAGAGAATGGCTCAAGCAAAAAATTATCATTTTATAAAAAGGTGACATTATCTCCCTACCTAATGTCAATTTTAAAAAATTAACCCCAGGTGGTACAGGATTTAAATGTTAAGATAGAAACGTCAGGCCCTAGCTGGTTTGGCTCAGTGGATGGAGCGTCGGCCTGCGGACTGAAGGGTCCTGGGTTTGATTCTGGTCAAGGGTATGTACCTTGGTTTCGGGCACATCCCCAGTAGGGGGTGTGCAGGATGCAGCTGATCGATGTTTCTAACTCTCTATCCCTCTCACCTTCCTCTCTGTAAAAAATCAATAAAATAGGAGGAAAAAAAAGAAACGTCAGCATTCTCAGTAGAAAGTATAGTGAATATTTGTAGGCCTTCAGGCAGGAAAGGATTTCTTAAGCAAGACACTTACTATAAAGATTGATGAACTTGACTGCATTAAAATTAAACATTTTAGTCATCAAAAGACACCTTAAATAAACTGAAAAGACAATTTAACCTAGAAGATACTGAGAATACACACAACTGACAAAGGATTAGTAAGAGACTGAAGAATACATTAAATAAAATACTTTCACATTTTTATATCTTCCATACTTGTTTTTTACAATGTGCATTCATTATTATGTGATTTTTATTTATTTATTTTTATTATTTTTCTAAGAGTCTTCACATGAGAACACTTTTTCCGTTGATCTTTAGAGAGAGGGAGAGGGAGAGAGGGAGGGAAGGAGAGAGCGAGAGAGAGAGCGAGAGAGAGAGAGAGAGAGAGAGAGAGAGAGAGAGACATCAATTGGCTGCTCCTGCATGCCCCTTACTAGAAATTGAGCCTGACGCCCTGGCATGTGCACTGACCTGGAGCGACCTACCTCTTGGTGCATGGGACAACACTCAGCCAACTGAGCAACACCAGCTAGGGCTGTTATGTTGATTTTAAAAATTAAATTGAATTAGTAAAAACATCCACTAAAGTTAGATTCAACACTTCTCTTATACAAATTATCTATTGATAACGGTTGATGCCTAGATGATGTGGATGAGGGAATTCAGTATATTAATACTATCTCCCTTATACAAATGATCAAAAATGTCCATTAAAATGATTAAAAAAACAACACTAGCTGGTTGTAAGAACAAAACAGTTTGTGCAGCAGCTGCTATCTATTCTAAAACAACTACCAAATAATATTTCTAGAGATGCATTAGAAAAAGTATATAAACATGCATGGAATGATATAGACCAGCTTCAGGAGAATGATATCCTGTGGCGAGAGAAAGGAAAGCTATTTGAGTGATATCTATTTTAAAGAGGAGAGAAGTGAGGCAATGTGGGGGAATGTTAACATATTGTAGGGGTGTTGTTCATGGGTGTTTGTTATATAACTTTTTGAATGTGTGAAATCTTTTATAATTTAAAGTTTTACCTAAAATTAAAAACATTGGGAAGAAATGTACATTCATATTGTTTTAGGATTTTGGAAATAAATGGGATTTGTCTATACTTGCTACATATTCTATAAGGAACAGCTTTGACTTTTATATTTTAAAACACGAAACACTTGCTTGAATGACTTAGAAGTAGTAACTAACCAGACAATCAGAAGATAACAGGAACCAGAAGAGAGAAAAATGTAGATTCAATGAGCCTGCCCTCAGCCTGATTTGCCTACCAAACTCTGGTTCTCAACCTGGGCTGCTCATTAGAATCACGTGAGAATCTTTTTAAAATCCTGATATCTGGGCCTCATCCTCTGGAAATTCTGTTTCTTTGTTACTAAGGTTGTGGCCCCACCCCATAACCAAGAAACAGACTTTCCAGAGGATGAGGCCCTGAAATCAGGATTCTAAAAAGATTCCCAGGTGAAAGCACAAGGAGATCCAATGACATCTTGTGCCAGATGCAAAAAGGAGCTCGAAGACGAATGGGAGAGTAAATGACACTGGAGAGTAAGTCCTTAAGCTTTGTGTCCGCCTTCACTGTGTGTATTCACATAGTTAAATGCTAACGAGAGCTCTGTGAGAGCCACTCGACCTCGCTCTGGAGCTGCAGCTCCCAGCATGGTCGACCAGCCCGGTGCTGTGGTCCAGGAGGACCCATGGATGTCTGCCCAGGCCCTGGACAGGCTGCTGAAGATGCCGCTTCCACTGCCACGGATTCGCACCCGGCTCTGGTGGTTTCCTGCGCTGGAGCTGAGAGACCCATTGGTGTTTTACCTGGAGGCATGTCTGGCTGACCCCATCTTCGGTGAGCGAGCCGGGTGTGCGGGTGGCCTGGTCCCCTCCGGTCTGAGAGAGGCCGGGCAGGGCACCTCTCTACTGCCTTTCCCAACGTCGAGGGCCACGTTTGACGCCAGGAAGCCGACGGCGGCGGCCTTCCCTTCCAATCTGCCTCCTCTTCACCTTCGACCATGCCACCCCTCAGTCTCTCTCTTCCTGTGTAGGCAAAAACGGAGCCATGATTCCGGAAATAGAGTGGATGAACCAGGTCCTGCTGACGGTGGAGAAGGTGAACTCCGGGAGCTTAATCGAAATCACCGTTTTCGGACAGCCCCGTGTCCAAAATAGGGTGAGGAGCGTGCTCCTGAGCCTGGCAGCAAGGCACCGGGAGAACCGCGCCCGAGGTGAGGCTCTTTGCAACCTGCAGTGAGAATCTTTTTAAAATCCTGATATCTGGGCCTCATCCTCTGGAAATTCTGTTTCTTTGTTACTAAGGTTGTGGCCCCACCCCATAACCAAGAAACAGACTTTCCAGAGGATGAGGCCCTGAAATCAGGATTCTAAAAAGATTCCCAGGTGATTCTAATGTGCAGCCAAGGTTGAGAACCACTCCTTAAAGTGACTTCCAGTCAACATAGTCTCCAATGCAAACCACACTGTTAGTCAGCTGGGGGTGGGGGGTAATGCCAATAGGCAAAAACGGAGCCATGATTCCGGAAATAGAGTGGATGAACCAGGTCCTGCTGACGGTGGAGAAGGTGAACTCCGGGAGCTTAATCGAAATCACCGTTTTAGGACAGCCCCGTGTCCAAAATAGGGTGAGGAGCGTGCTCCTGAGCCTGGCAGCAAGGCACCGGGAGAACCGCGCCCGAGGTGAGGCTCTTTGCAACCTGCAGGTGGAGGGAGCCCAGGTGAACCCCCTGGCGGTACCTGGCTTCCTTCCAGCCTCTCTTCCCTTCCCAATTCGTTTTGCAATTTCCCAGCTCCAGTAAGGTGCAGGCAGCCCCTGGGCATCCCTTTGTGCGGAGTCCAAGTAGGAACTTGGGTTAGTAAGCTGAGATCTGACACATTCGTGCCCTTCACTGCCCGTGTCGGCCTCAGTTTGATTATACAACTATTTCCAGATCCACGTTCAGAACCTCCACCCAGAGAAAGGGTGTTGCCAGCACCCCTCCCCCCAGCCCCTCCCCCTGCCCGCCTTGACCGAGTAATTTGAAACAGTGAGTATTTTTGCTTATCCAGATAAGAAGATAAAACAACTTGAGAAGTTCTTGAAGGCCCATGGGTCACCTCCCCCGACTCCCCAGTCTGCCCAGGCTCGGTCTCCTGTCGCATGATATCGGCGGGAGCGTTATTGAGAACCGACCTGCTCCTGCTCCTGAAGTTCAAAAGAAGCAAGTGTCCTTACATCTCAGCTTCTTTCTTTCTTCTGCTGGATGGATGGGTGGTTTGGTTATTCTGATGCAGATGTGAGTGCTGTTGTAATAAAATGAATTTCCTTTTTGTCCACTGGCATAAAAATCTTTGCTCACTTAAAATTAAGCAAATTTACAAAAGATCGACAGTTCATGCATGTCTTTTTTTAAAAAAATTTTTTTTGTGGGTTTATTTGAGCCAAACTGGACAGTTGCTGGGAAGCAGAACCTCAACGAATTGAGATAATGCTTCAGAGAATGGGGGTTTCTCATTTATTTTTATACATTGTAATCAAAGGAGGTCACCGTAGGTGAGTTACATGAAATCCATTGGTGATAGATTAGAGAGGCGGGAGAAAGCAAAGGGGAAACCTCTGGGATTGGGTAAAAAGTAAAATGATAGACACACACTTAGGTGGGTGGAGGAATAATTAACATGATGACAATGAAGGAATTTGTGGCATCTGTCCTGGAGCCCAGGCACATTAGGTTGTGCCCCAAGGGGTCTGGAAAAGGGGAAGTTACAAGTTACCCAGACATTTCAAGGATATGTTATCATAGATGCAAAAGATAGGTTCAGTTAAGGTAAAGGTTGACCTTGTCAGTGAAGACACCAGCCTAGGAGGTGACCACCCACCATTACTGCTTTCAGTTAAAGTTTAATTTCAGACCATCCTTTGTAGTTACTTTGTCTTTGAGTTTGCAAGATAGTCATGCAGGCCTTCCCTGAGCTTATAAGGTTAGTGTGTGGCCCCTTTCGTCCATACATCTCCCTTTTGGTCATAAATCAAACCAAAGGAGTCATGCATGTCTTGATGTGCAAGGTAGGTATAAGGCCTGATGAGTGGTTTTCTTTTGGTCTGTTTGTTTCTACCATTTTGAAACTACTATTTTATGATTTTTATGGTGTCAGGCCTTCATTCACAGGAGGTAGAGATGTTGGGTCAATATACTTTGGGTCTTTTTTTTGTTTTTTGTTTTTTGCATCATTTGTTCTCAAACTTGAACATGTGTGTAATCACCTTGGGAGCTTACTAAAAGTTTAATGCTCCTCAAGTGATTCTGATCAGTACATTGGGCCCATGAATTTGCATTTCTAACAAGCTCCCAGGTAATTCCAATCGGTGATTCTTCTTTGAGGCTCTCACTTTGAAGCTGCTGTGCGTTTTCTTCTAGAGCAGTGGTTCTCAACCTTAGCTGCACATTAGAATCACCTGGGAATCTTTTTAGAATCCTGATTTCTGAGCCTCATCCTCTGGAAATTCTGTTTCTTTGTTATGGGATGGGGCCACAACATTAGTAACAAAGAAACAGAATTTCTGGAGGGTGCGGCCCAGAAATCAGGCTTTTAAAAAGATTCCCATGCCGTAACCAGTTTGGCTCGGTGGATAGAGCGTCGGCCTGCGGACTGAAAGGTCCCAGGTTCAATTCCGGCCAAGGGCATGCACCATGGTTGCGGGCACATCCCCATTAGGTCGTGTGCAGGAGGCAGCTGATCAATGTTCCTTTCTCATTGATGTTTCTAACTCTGTCTCTCTCCCTTCCTCTCTGTGAAAAATCAATAAAATATATTTAAAAAGATTCCCAGATGATTCTAATGTGCAGCCAAGGTTGAGAACCACTGTTCTAGAGGGGTGCCTCCCTCTGCACATGGGTGGGTGTTCTAACAGGAAAGCTAAGCCATCAGCACTCATTCTGCTGGTGCTGAGATTCGCTGGAGAACTGTGATCCTGGGCTGTTTGTCCCACAGAAGGTGTTCTGTCCCCAGGCTGGCTGGCTCCGCTCCCCCCTCCCTCCCATACACACACCCTGGCCTGCAAAGGTGTCCTGAACCAGGGGATTTGTTTTTCTATCACCAGTGAAATAGTTATGAACAAATTGTGCAAAACCACCTTAAACCCTTGCTGTCTCCACTTTCAGGAAGCAGATTTCTTGGGAGAGGCAGCTAAGAGCTTGGCAGCTTCAGACACAAAGTTTGAGTTGATTTAACTCCTGCACTTTCTTTCCCCCTTAGTAGTAAAGGATTTTAGCTTCCATCCACTGAGCCAAACCGGTTTCGGCACGTGTCTTTTAAAATATGTCTTTGATTACAAGTGATAATGATCAGATTCCTAGTCAGCTTCTCATTTTTGGTCCATTAGAACTAATATTTTTTTTTTTTGCATGAGAGAAATTGTTATGTGTAGCTAAACCAATTGTTTTCTGTGTGATTTTCCCTCATCCTTTTAAAAAAAAGTTTCAATTGATTTTGAGAGGGAGAGGGGGAGAGAAAAACATCTATGAGAAACATCATTGATCAGCTGTCTCCTTCACGCCCCCTACTGGGTATCTTGCCTGCAACCCAGACTTATGCCCAACTAGCAACCTCTTGGTGCATGGGCCGATGCTCAACCACTGAACCCCATGCTATTGGGGCCCTCATCCTTACTTTAAACTTAGGAACTCCTGCTTGCTCTTATTCTGTAGATTTTTTTAATTTTTATTTTAGAGAGGAAGGGAGGTATGGGAGAGGGGGAGAGAAACATCGATGTGGAGAACATCGTTTGGTTGCCTCCCACACTTGCTCTGATCAGGGAGAAATCCACAACCTGGGTATGTGCGATGACCGATAATCAAACCTGCTACCTTCTGGGGCGATGTGCCAACCACTGAGCATCACCAGCCAGGGTATCCTGTAGAAATCTGATAAATATTCCTGCAGGTTTTCCTATTGGGATTTCTCAAAACCATTGAACATTTTGGACTGGTATTTGGAGGAAGAGGGTTATGCTTAAAACTTATTCCAATTTCTCCCAGATTAATAAAAATTAAATTATTAAATGATTCTGCACTTCTTACCCCCCATTACTTCCAAATTTAAGTGTATTTGGAGGTAGGGCCTATAAAGAGTTAATAAAGGTAAAATAAGAGTATATGGGCAGGCCTTTTCCCAGTATAACTGGTGTCTTTATAAGAAGAAGAATATGGACACAAGATAGGTTGAGCACAGAGGAAAGCCCCTGTGAAGACATACATAGCAAGAGGGCAACCATCTGCAAGCTAAGAGAGTCTTCAGAAGAAACCAAACCTGGGAATACCTTGATCTTGGACTTGTAGCCTTTAGAACAGCGGTTCTCAACCTGTGGGTCGCGACCCTTTTGGGGGTCGAACGACCCTTTCACAGGGGTCGCCTAAGACCATCGGAAAACACATAATTACATATTTGTGATTAATCGCTATGCTTTAATTATGTTCAATTTGTAACAATGAAATTAGGGGTCACCACAACATGAACTGTATTAAAGGGTCCCGGGCGTTAGGAAAGTTGAGAACCACTGCTCTAGAACTTTGAGAACAATAAATGTTGCTTAAGCCACCCAGTCTGTTTTGTTTTCTCTCTCCCTTCCCCTTTCTCTAAAATCACATTAGGTTGTGCCCCAAGGGGTCTGGAAAAAGGGAAGTTACAAGTTACCCAGACATTTCAAGGATACTAGTATGTTACCATAAATACAAAAAGACAGGCTCAGTTAAGGTAAAGGTTGACTTTGTCAGTGAAGATACTGGCCTAGGACATTAACTACCCACCATAACTGATGCCTCCTGCACGCCCCCTACTGGGAATCGAGCCCACAACCAAGGTACATCCCCTTGTCTGGAATTGAACCCAGGACCCTTCAGTCCGCAGGCCGACGCTCTATCCACTGAGCCAAACCGGTTTCGGCTGATTTTAGTTTAATTTCAGACCATCCCTTGTGGTTACTTTAGGTCTCTGAGTTTGCAAGACAGCCATGCAGGCCTTCCCTGAGCTTGTCAGGTTAGCATATGGCCCCTTTCGTCCACAGTGATCACCTATTAGTGGTAACCAAAGGGCCTATGACAGACATACCACTGCCCTGATCTTTAAAGTGAAGTTCTCTTAAAATTTATTTCAAATCCTCAACTGAGGATATTTTTCCATTGACTTTTGTTTTCAGACTGTGGAAGGAGGGGGAGAGGAAGAGAAACATCGATGTGAGAGACATATCAATTGGTTGCCTCCCTCATGCACCCTGACCAGGGCCAGGAATCCGAGGTTGGTGCTATTGACCAGAATTGAACCCCGGACCCTTCAGTCCGCAGGCCTAAGCTCTATCCACTCAGCGAAACTGGCTAGGACTTGAAGTTTTGTGTCTTAATTTTTAAAATGTTTATTTTAGAGAGGAAGGGTGAAGGAGAAAAACATCTGAGAGAGAAATAGCAATTGGCTGCTTCCTGTATGCCCCCTCCTGGAGATAGAGCCCCAAACCCAGGCTTGTGCACTGAAAGAATCCAATGGAACTGACCTAGGTGCATGGGAGGATGATCAGGGCCCTGAGCACAAATGCAAGTTTTCCTAACACCAAGATTGGTGCTTGCTCTTGTCTTTTAATCCCAGTGCCCAGCTGTTAACAGTTCACTTCCTTCTAGCATACACCTGGTGTTGGAGCTGCCTGGAGCCAGAAGCCAAATCTGACAAAGTTGCTAATTATCGCTACAATGGCATTCATAATGTATCAAATTAACATGTTACATACCTGAAACTTACATTGTATTTCAAACATCAATTTTAACCGTGAAAAGGGTGCCCCACTCCAGGTTTGGAGAGGTTTCCCAGTGAGGGCAGACTCCTTGGGCCAGAGGGGCCGCTCACTGGGCAAAGCCAGGTGTGTGCGGCCAAGGAGCATGAGGGAAGCCCCTGCCTGCGACCTCTGGCCGCTAGAAATCCTACAGGCCTCACCTGCTTGAGGACAGAAAGCAGCCTAGCGCTGATATTGCCTCCCCTTCTACCTGCCAAACAACAGACAGGTAGGTAATTCAATTCTTTATTAAGGAAATTCGATTCTTTTGTTACAATTTTAGATTTGTGCTTGCAAACATTTAACATTGGGGTGGGGAGGGGAAACCAGGAACATCCCACACCACCCTTTCCTTTCCCCAGCTTCTGCTGCAGAAGCAGGACCTAGAATAGGGCCCCAGAGAGGGGTTTTCGCTTGAACCTTGCTTGGCTCGCGCTCCGGGGCCCCGAAATGCCTTCACAACCTGGGAACTGGGCTCTGGGTAGTGTTGGGGGAGCTCTGGGTCGCCGCCGCCTAGACTGTGTTGGGGAACAGCTGGGTCGCCACCTCCCAGACAGCGTCGGGGGACCGCTGAGTCGCCTTCTCTTGAACAGCGTCAGGGGACCGCTGGGTCCCCTTCTCTTGAACAGCGTCGGGGGACCGCTGGGTCCCCTTCTCTTGAACAGCGTCGGGGGACCGCTGGGTCGCCTTCTCTTGGACAGCGTCAGGGGACCGCTGAGTCGCCTTCTCCTGGACAGCGTCGGGGGACCGCTGGGTCGCCTTCTCTTGAGCAGCGTCGGGGGACCGCTGGGTCGCGGCCTCCCGAACTTTGTCGGGGGATCTCTGGGTCTTGACCACTCGGACTTTGTCGGGGGAGGCCTGGAGCATAGCCATCCGGACTGCAGCGGAGAAGCTCGACAGCTCGGCCTGCTGGGCAGCGTTCTTCAGCGAACCTGGAAGAAAAAGCAGGTGAAGAGGCCGCACCTGTGTCCCCATACTCTCCTCCCACAGGAGTCACCCGTGAGGGCTGCAGGGGTGGGGCGGGAATCTGAGAGCACGGGGTCCATTTGGGCTTCTAGATGCCTTGCAAAGAGGAAGCCCATTCCCGGAGGCCTAAGAGGAGGAGACCGCTGCCCGGCCACACCCGGGACGCATCAGGGTCCCTCCCAAGTGAGCCAAGGTCGGCCCAGGCTTCCCCTTCCCCTTCCCGGCCCCCTACCTTGTGCCCGGAGTTGGCGGTGGTAGTGAGCCAAGTTCATGATCATCTTGGACACATCCTTTTGGTAAGAAGGCCGGCCAAAGATCAGGATCTCGGCCTCGCCTTCGGGATCCCACTGGTTAATGCGAAGCAGGGTCTGCGACACACACTCGACGTGCGGAATGTGCTCTCCGCCGGGGCCTGCACAGGAGGGAGAAGGGCCGTGAGGGGTGCGCAGGAAGGGGAGGTGTCGGGAGGGGGAGAATTGCCTGGGCCACAGAGGAGGCTTGCCCCCGGGTGCGGTGAGCCTGGGTGACGGGAGCTGGGGAAAGAAGGCCGCACTGGTTTCCCCTCTCCGGCCACTCACCGAAGATCGCTTCCACCAGCCACGCCTCGAGGTGAACCGTCTTCGGGCTCTTGAGGTACTCAACGTGGAACCAGTAGGGCTGCTTGGCGCTGTCGCCCAGCACCTGGAACGGCGCCCCGCCCCGCTGCTCCAGCTGCACGAGCGTGGGAAAGCGCTTGGTGGTGGCCATGCTGCGGCGGGACACGCGGACAGAACCGGTGCAGACGCAAGGGGGCCTGGCTACGGCAGCGGCTCGCGGGCCCCGGCCTTCTTATAAGGGCCGTGGCCAGCTCCTCCCCGTCGCGCCCTGCTCATTGGATTCCAGGCCTAGCTGTCCGCAGCCGGCATCGATCCCAGACGGCACAGGTGCGCTCTATTGGCCGTGGGTTCTCACGGGGCCCGCCCCTCCCTCCTTCCCCGCTCCCCGCACTCGGGGAGGGAGAGGCGGAGCTCTAGCGTAAAAGGGAAGATCCAACAGCAGGACAATATCCGCAGAGAAGCAAACCGATATTTTCAGGGACCCGGGTGCTTTTCAGACTGTTCTAATGGGGCCATTTTAGCATTCCTGAGGAGTTGGGATAACTTTCTAATGGAAAACTAATTAAATACACACACCAAAAAAAAAAAAAAAAGAGCAAAATTTCAAAGGGTAAAATAGTATTCAAGGGCTAAAGTCTCCCACTTCCTCCTGAACCCCTGACCAATGAGTTTCCTACCCAGAGCCAGCCCATTTCCAGTTTCTTCCTTAACCTGCCAGAGACAGCTGAACACAGCCAACAGCAGGTGGTCCGTGTGGGTTGGCCCTTAGAGGGGAGTCCCTTGACATTTTTGATGTCTTAATTCTCTAACACAATTGCATTTCCATTTCTCGATTTTTCTGCCCAGATTAAAGCATTACTTATTACCTGCTACTCAGGAAGATGAAGTTATTTAGCTCTCACAGCAGTAGTTGGGTATCATGCCCAGGCCCAGCGGGCTGAGACCCTCAGAATACAGGCTCATCCTTGAATCCTCCATGGAGATCTGTTGGCCAAAAAAGTGCATGAGAAGTTTGTAGGTGTTTGACATGGTCCACAGTCTTGAGACCTAAGCAGAATATGCATTAGGAGCCAAAGAAAGGCAACATCAATTCAAAAGGTCACAGGATTGCCCTGGCTGGTTTGGCTCAGTGGAGAGAGTGTCAGCCTGGGGACTGAAGGGTCTCTGGTGGACTGTCTAGGGTGGGGGGAAAAATGGACACATATCTCTATGAAATCAATAAAAAAAATTTAAAAAAATAAATAAAAGAAACATGACTACAAAACAAAACAAAGATAACAGGATGGACTTATAAACTCCTGTGGATAGGCATGAGAATTAGATGAATGTATAACTGAAACCCAAGGATCTGGGCTCCATGACTGCCTCCCCTGGAGCTATGGAGTCATTAACACAGCAACTATAAATTGAAATCTGAGGTCCCATCGGATTTGAAGGATCAAACCCAGGAAGCATCTCCATGACAATCTCTAGTCTGAAATCTGTTTCTTCTACCAAAATGACATAGGATGATAATACTTCCCCTTAGTTGACATAGGAATACTTGCAGTTCTATGCATATTGTTGTCACTTGTGTGTGCGTGTAGATCTTTTACTTCCTTGAAGTTTCAGAATTGGGTATAGAAATATTTAAGAGAATTAAACCATAGTATTAGTAATTATGTTAGAAAAGAATCTGTATTTAAATGAAATCCTAGACTATGAAAACTAATCTATAGTGGTAGAAAGCAGGAAGTGATTGCCTGGGAAAGGGGATGGAAGGAGGAAGGGATTAGAAAGAGACACTAAGAAGCTTGGGGATGATGGAAATATGCATAATCTTGATTATAGTGAAGGTTCCACTGGATGTATCTATATGTCAAAATTGGTCAAATAGTACACATTTTAGTATAAGCAGTTTATTGTACTGTATTCTTCAAAGTGGCTAAAAAAGAAGGAATCCATATGCATGGTATTTTATTTTCCTGTAATATTTTAGATAATTTAACATATTAGAGAAATAGTTTTGTAATTCCAATTTGAAATATATAAGTAATTGATTTAGATATGTGGGTTAAGATGAAATATTAGTTTATATGCAGTATTGGATTTCTGAAGAGAAATTCAGGTTCAACATAATAAATTGTATTTATTTGATTTATAGGAGTTATTTGGTAATTGGGAAGTTATTTGAGGCTTAAAGTACCTTGCAATGCTCTTTACCATGTATGAGAATATTTAGTTAATTAAATTTGTCAGTGGAACCTGTGATATTTAGAGACCATTAAATGTAATTGTTAAAACTTTCTGCCTGGTTCAGTGGCTAGAGCATTGGCCTTCAGACTGAAGGGTCCCAGGTTCAATTCCAGTCAAGGGCACATGCCCAGGTTGTGGGCTCAATCCCCAATGTGGGGCATGCAGGAGACAGTCCATTGATGATTCTCTCTCATCATTGATGTTTCTATCTCTCCCTCTCCTTTCCTCTCTGAAATCAATACAAATATATTAAAAAACAAAACTTTCTGCCTGGTCAGAGAGGCTCAGTTGGTTGAAGGTCTCCTGTGCATGGAAAGGTTGCCAAGGCACATACATGGGTTGCGGGGTTCCATCCCTGGTTGTATGGAAGGCAACCAATTGATGCACATCAATGTTTCTTTCTCTTTTCCTCTCTCTAAGCATGTCCTCAGGTGAGGGTTAAAAACACAAAAATCCAACTTTCTATGCTTATGAATGGGATAATAAGTTTTGAAAGTGAAACTTGGAAGCCTAAGAAAGAACTAAAGGTTTGGTTTTTATAATTTTCAGCAAAGAAAATATGACTTTTCAAATAAGCCATGGTCATAATAGCCAGCTGAGGGATTATTAGATAGAAGTTCCCAGAAGGTGGCCTTGGGAAGACCCAGCTTCATCTCTATCTGTGAAGCCCTAAAACATTGAAACTGTACCCTCATTGGGTGAACCCAGTACATTGCTTCAAGCAATATATTTTAAAAAATAAACCAGTTTATTTAGAGCCAGAGATCTGGACCATACGATTCAGTTCTAGTGGCCAGGCAGAGCCAGATGAGCTTCGAAATAGATTCAAAATTTCCAGGCTCAGGGGCTTCAAGGAACTGAACAGTGGGAGCACTTTAGAGTCCCTTTACCATAATGAATTTTTAAATCTCGTTTCCTCTTTGTTAAGTGACAGGAATGACTCCTGAGGTCCCAGAATTCACACCTGCGATGTGAAGACACAGGATCCAACCCTCAGAGAAGGACACGGACCCTCCTTTGGAACGTGGAAGGCCGAAAGTCTGAAACTCGATTGGCAGCTCCCGGGTGGTCCTCGCACCCTTAAACCTGGATTTCCTCTTTCTGGGGTTCAGGCCCAACCACTCGTTCCTGGGGCACGAGTAGCGCCTTTGCCCGCGAACTTCCAAGGCCCAGGGTTTCTGGTGCGGAAGAGTCAATCAGGTGGAAACCCTTGTAACCTTGTGACCTTGGGGACAACTGGGCCCACCAGCGCCCGGGAAGGTTCAGGAGGTCACCTGCTAGATCCGAGTGCAGGCAGGAGGCGGGGCGAGCAGCGCGATGTGAGCCCCGGATTGGGCCTCCAGGTGGGCTCTTCCGGGGCGTGGCCTGGATGGGGGCGTGGCCCAGCTGGAGGCGGGCCCTGGCTGGGGGCGGGGCCTGCCCGAGAGTTCAACTTGGCGCGGCAGCGGCGGCGCGGGTTACTCTCAGGCCTAACGTAACTCTGAGCGCGGGTTTCCTTTCGAGGCATTCGAGATGGGGACGATACCGAGACGGAAAGATATCCCCCCGTGGGTGAAAGTCCCCGAGGACTTGCGAGATCCGGAGGTGCTGCAGGTCCAGACGGCGCTGCTGGAAGCCATGTTTGGTAAGGGAGCCCAGTCCTGACTGGGGTGCCT
>NW_006296625.1:1548904-1549157 GCF_000327345.1 Myotis davidii | reverse complement strand
TCCATCTTCCCCCACGTAGGCCCCGGAGGATCTCGAATCCCATACATCGAGCAAGTGAGCAGAGCCATGCTCGAGCTGAAGGTTCTGGAATCCTCGAACCTCACCGAGGTCGTGGTTTACGGCAATTACTTGTACAAGCTCCGAACCAAGTGGATGCTCCAGTCCATGGCCGAGAGGCACCGCCTGAGGCAGGAGCGGGGTGAGAAGCCTTCGCCGGGTGCTGGGGGCGGGGAGGGGGAGGGTCAGCTTCACC
>NW_006296625.1:1540220-1548500 GCF_000327345.1 Myotis davidii | reverse complement strand
TATATATATATATATGGTATATATAAAGGGCAGGTGTCTACGAGCAAAGTTTTGGGATAAATCTCCAACCAAAAACCGGTCAATCTAGGGGAGATGTGATATGGTCTGGAACTGACTCAAAAATAATCGCTCTGCCCTGTGTTGCTCAGTAGTTAGAGTGTTGGCCTGCAACTCAGTCTTGGGTTCAGTTCCCAGTCAAGAGCAGGTACCTGGGTTGCAGGTTGATCCCCGGCCCTGGTTGTCTGTGTGGGAGGCAACCAATCCATCCATGTATCTCTCACATCTGTTTCTCTTTCTCTTTCTCCCCCCCTCCCTCCCTTCTTCCCTTGCACTCGCTAAAAAAACCATATGGAAAAAATATCCTCAGGTAAGATTAAAAAAATAATAGCCCTGTAATAGATTAACATAACATGTATACAATGAAAAGCAACTATTCTATAAAACAAATACAGAAGTGCCAATAACTTGTTAGTATAGCAGTTTTTTTAAAAAAATATATTTTATTGAGTTTTTACAGAGAGGAAGGGAGAGATATAGAGAGTTAGAAACATTGATGGGAGAGAAACATCAATCAGCTGCCTCCTGCACATCTCCTACTGGGGATGTGCCCGCAACCCAGGTACATGCCCTTGACCGGAATCGAACCCTGGACCCCACAGTCCGCAGGCCGACGCTCTATCCACTGAGCCAAACCGGTTTCGGCTAGTATAGCAGTTTTATATCCTTGTAAACTCATTCGGTTCTCATCTTCAGTCTGCTGCAGAATGTTATTTAGGTGAAATTTGAAGAAAATTCAGCCTTACAGATAGGTTCTCCTTTTCCACATACCTAACAGATCTCTTGAAGGGGGCTTTGGGGTTCTCTACCACGCTTTACAGGGGTTCCCAAAGGGTATGTGAAATTGCAGGCAGATAAAGGCATTATTCTAGGTGGGGATCACCCCTGATTTGTCGAGGGATCATCAGAATGGGGGCTACAGTTTTTCCTAGTAGAGACTAGCTTAGTAGTTCCAAACCAAAATGAGTCCCACTTGGGGAACTTTCTGGCCCTATGACCTTAGTCAAGTTCTATCCTCTCAGTCTCCAAATTGAAGATAACAGCATCTGACTCCACATGAAGTTGTGAGGGTTAGCTGTTAATACAGGTAGGGAACTTAAAACAGGCATCACACTCTAGCAAGTGTTTGACTGTTCTTAGAGATTGACCAATAATGGAAGAGAAGACTAATAATGAGCTGTCTTCTGATGGCATGTCTATCAGACAACCATAGGCTAAATTCACAGAATGCTGGTCCAAAGGGAAAGACCATATATAATTTTGCTAGATGCTACTAACTTGCCTTCCAAAGGGGTTGAAATAATTTCACACTCAGCAACAATATATATCTAAGATTGCCTCTTTCCCCACAACCTCACCCAGAGACCATTGGCACACTTTTTTTTGCTGAGCTGTTAAGAGTCTTCCTGTCTTTAGTACTTCGTGATGGCGTCTGCTTTGTGGACCAACAAATGTGGAACCTCAAATTGCCCTCAGCTAGTGCACCCTTCAGAGTCAGTGGGCAATGAATGATTGTATGTAGGACTGTAAACAAAAATGAAACCCAATCTAGTGAAATCCTTTGGTTTATAAGTGGCTAGCAATAGACAACACTGATTGCCAGTGGAACTCAAGCCACCTGGTGCATTAACTCAATTCTCTCAATATTACCATGTTACTAATTAGAAAATCAAGACCCATCAATCACTTCCCCTCCCCAGGATTCATCTGAGTGGAGAAGGGAAGGGGAAGATTCCAAGCTGGTGTGAATGCTCCTAGGAGAGCCCACACTGATCTCATTCCCCTCCCGAGCTCTAGAGTACTATCTGCCCGGACTCCAGGGACCAAGGACCTCTGGGGAAAGGGGTCTCTGCTGCTGTGTGTGGGCTGGAGTAAGTTTACCAACCTCTGATAACAGAAGGGCCTGGTCCTCCAGGAGATTCCAATCTGGTTGGGGTATTAATCGGATCTAAGAGGCAGTGACTTTATGACTGCATTGTTTTTTGAGGAGCTCGAGGTTTTTTGGGAAATGGCAATGGGAATTTGACCTGAACAAGGTCAAGGAAGGTTCCATCTAGGAGGAAGTCACTCCTGGGTGAGAGCAGAGTGGCAGCAGTGACCCCCAGCCCCCTAGAGACCTGGGCGCAGGGCCAGAAAGGGAGGTGGGGAAGCAGGTTGGCCCAGAGCCTTGCTGACTATGCTAAGAGCAGAGGAAGCCACCCATGGGTTTTCAGCAGGTAGTGAGTTTTCTAAAAATCTAGTCCAGTTTTCCCTATACCACTTATTGAAGAGACCATCATTTCTCCATTGTGTATTCTTGCCTCCTTATAGATTAACTGACCATATAAAGTGAGGGTTTATTTCTGGGCTTTCTATTCTGTTTCTTGATCTATGTGTCTGTTTTTATGTCAATACCACATTGTTATTGGTTTTTGTTTGTTTCTTACCACATTGTTTTCTGTAAGATTTTATTTGAGCCAAACTGATGATGATACTGGGAAGCAAGATCTCTAATACCACATTGTTTTGATCACTATAGCTTTGTACTATAGCTTGAAATCAGGGAGTGTGATACCTCCAAGTTTGTTCTTTTTCAAGATTGTGTCAGATTCCACAGATTAAGTGTTTAGGCCAGAAGGGAGTGGCAAAAAATATTCAGAGTGATGAATAGCAAGGACCTACAACCAAGATTACCCAGTAAAGCTATCATTTAGAGTTGAAGGTCAGATAAAGAGCTTCACAGACAAGAAAAAGCTAAAGGAGTTCACTCTAAATCAGTATTATATGAAATGTTGAAGGGTATTTTTTTTAAGAAGGAAGCAGCACCCTAGCCCAGTGGTAGGCAAACCACCGCTCGTGAGCTCAATTCCGGTCAAGGGCATGTACCTTGGTTGCAGGCTCCTCCCCAGCCCACAGGCTCATTCAGGAGGCAACCAATTGATGTGTTTTTCTCACATCGATGTTTCTGTCTTTCCCTCTCTCACTCTCCCTAAAAGTCAATGGAAGGATGTCTTCAGGTGAAGATTAACAACAACAAAAATTTAAAAAAAGGAAGAAGAGATTAAAAATATGAACAATAAAATGCCAATAAATACATATCTATCAGCAATTGAATCTAAAAGTCAAAATAAATGAACAGGAAATTTAATGAACAACATAAATAAACCAATGAATAAAATAGAATCAGAAGCATGAAAACATGGAACAGATGGATGAATTTTGGGATGGGGGGCAGGGTGAGGGGGAGGGTTGCCGGGAAGAGATTAACCAAAGATCTTATATGCATGTATGCATTACCTATGAACATAGGCAATAGGGTGGTGAAGGGGACATCTGTAATACTCAACAATAAACTTTTTTTTTTAAGGCAGAAAATAAAAAATGATTTTTGTGGAAAGGAACAATTCTGAGTTTAAAAAAACAAAAGATAAAAAACAAAATTTAACTGAGTAAATTTGGATATACTAGTTGGCTTTATTAAGCAATTCATGAATTAGGCAACGTCCCATCTAGCAAACAAAAGGCTGCTTTGAGGGGTTGTGCAAAATGGAAGATTTTTATAGAAAGAAGGGTGGGACAAGGGACCTAATGACAAAAGAAAGATTATTTGGGGGTAGGGACATCTTTTATTTAGGGAAAGGATAGAGAAGAGTTTTTGTTTTGTTTTTTATCATGCAGATTGCTTTTTTTCTATGGGGAAGGGAGGAGGCCCATGTGACATTGCCTGGCTAGACCTGGTTGATTTCAAACTGGTTGATTAAGGTTATATTTCTGGCAGAGGTTGAAACTGCAATTAGATCAGCTATTAAATCTAGATTAGGTATCATGGGATTTTAGCACAAGTGCTTTGTTTTCTCCATCTGAAAATGGGGGTTATAACTATAGTATCTCCTGAAGTAGGGTTAAATGAGTTAATATATTTAAAGTCTTAGAAAATATCAGGCAGGTATTGAGCACTCTATAAATATTAGCTATTCTTTAAAATTTTTTAAATATTTATTTATTGATGAGAGAGAGAGAGAGAGAGAGATCAATTTGTTGTTCTACTTATTGATGCATTCATTGTGTTTCTTGTACATATCCTGACCAGGAATCAAACCCACACCCATAGTATATCTGGACGATGCTCTACCCAGCCAGGGCAATATTCATTATTCTTATTGTTGCTGCTCTTACTGTTCTTTTTCTCAAACTGCTTATTAACCATTCTTTCTTTGTATCTAGTAGGCACGTGTAACCAGTATTTTATTGAATTCCATTTGGTCCAGTGCAAGCAAGAAGTAACTTTTTTCTCACTCACTATTCCCCATTAAATTTACTCAAATTGTTTTTCCACACACCCGGAATAAAATCTCAAGCAGATTCCATAGCCTTTTTTTTTCTTTATCACTTTCAGATACTATTGTGTTCCATTGATCTATTTGTCCAATACCACACTGTATTGATTACTGTTGCTTTAAAGTAAGTCTTGAAGTCAGGTAGTGTTGGTCCTTTGACTTAGTTTTTCTGTATTTTATTGTTTTAATATTCATTTTTTAACCTCAGAAGATCATCTCACACACTTGTAGGCAATTTATTTTCCCTTCCTGTGAATTGCCTAATCATATTCTTTATCCATTTTCCTATTGGGATCTGCACTGTTTTTGTTTATTTTAAAGAATTCCTTAAATGATCTACATACCAATATTCTGGTGTTGTTGGGTTTATTTTGTGTGTGTGTTTAAGTATCTTTTTCAAAATCTGTCATCCATTTGATGATTTCATGATGTAATTTTTATGTCTTTTTATTGAAATATAATTGATATACAACATTGTATTGGTTTCAAATGTCAAGATAATGATTTGATATTTGTGTATATTGCAAAAGTGATCACAATAAGTTTAGTTAACATCCATTACCACTCATAGTTATTTTTTTCTTGTAATGAGAACTTTTAAACTCTACTTACTTAGCAACTTTAAAACACAATACAGTATGATTAACTACTAGAGGCCCAATGCACAAAATTCATGGAAGGGGCCCGGCCCTCACAGCCCTGGCCAGCCCTCACAGCTCTAGCCGGTCCTCATAGCCACTCGCAGCCTTGGCTTCATCTAGAAGGTCGTCCAGATGGTTGTTCTGCTGTTTGGTCTAATTAGCATATTAGCTCTTTATTATATAGGATAGTCACCATGTTGTCCATTATATCCCCAGCATTTATTTATTTTATAACTGGAAGTTTGTACCTTTTGACCACCTTCAGTCATTTTGCACCTCCCTCCCGCCCTCCATCCCCCCCAATCTGGCAACCTCTCATTTGTTGAAATGAAAAGTCCTTAAGTTTTAGGTATTTGGGACATATACAAAAAATTTTATCTAAAATTCAGATAACACTGGACATCTTGTATTTTATCTGTCAATTCTGGCTATGAAGGTTTTTTGCTTTCCAGGCACTCCTATTTGCTCTGAAGGATTGTGCCTGTTAATATGCTTTTATGTTGTAAATAGCCAACTCTCTCTTTACATTTAGTTTGGGATTAATTCTAAAATAGATGGTCAGTCAGTTCTTGGTCATCTTTGAAGAGTAGAGCTGAAAAATACAAGCACTGCCGAAGACTAACATTTGATCATGCTTGTTTTACCTAGTGCTTTTACCTTAGCATGTGGACAAACCTCCCCTCAACCCAGCCGTGGGCAAACTACGGCCTGTGGGCCGTATCCGGCCGTTTGAAATGAATAAAACTAAAAAAAAAAAAAAAAAAAAAGACCATACCCTTTTATGTAATGATGTTTACTTTGAATTTATATTAGTTCACACACTCCATCCATGCTTTTGTTCCGGCCCTCCGGTCCAGTTTAAGAACTCATTGTGGCCCTCGAGTCAAAAAGTTTGCCCACCCCTGCCTCAACCCCTCACCTTTGGTTAAGAATGCTCATGTCTTTGCAAATTTGGCAAATTTCTTGTTTCAGGTTAATCCCATTGTTGGCCACTAGGTAGAGCAAGAATCTTACTTATGCGGATTCTAACTCTCCCTGTTCCTGGATGTCTCATTTAAGAGGTAAAGTGGTCTTATTCTTGGAATTTTTAGGCACTTTTTAGCACACTCTTCTTCATCTCAAAATTCCCCACAGATTATTAAGGATTTAAAAGGAAAAGGAAAGGGAAGAACTTCTAAGTTCGTCTACCTATCATGTTTCAGCATAATAACTATAATTTACTTGAGAACAAGTCTCACAATTGTACTCAGTTTGGGGGAATTCTACAGCCTCCTTCTGAAGTAAATCTAAGATGGTTTAGGTGACTGTAGCCAGAGCTCAAGTTCACACCCATTTCTTTACCAGGTCCTAAACTTATCAATTGTTTCTTTTAAATGGCAGTGAGTATATGATTGAAAACTTAAAAAAAAGTTTTTTTTTGTGAAAATCTTTTTATTTCCTACTCAGTATAGTATTCAGTAATACAGATGTTGCTCACATTGGTTTGTAAGCCAGCCCTCTGCTAATGAGGTTTTTATTGACTTGTTTCAGAATTAACAAAGTTAAAGCCCTTGTCCCTTCTTTGGAGTGGTAGAACTGTAGAAAGAGTGGTTGGCAACGATCAAGCTCTGAGGACATAGCCTCATAGGTCTGTTGGAACCCTGGCCGGTGGTTCAGTTGGTTGGAACATTGTCCTTGAACACCAAAAAGTTGCAGGTTTGATTCCGGTCAGGGCACATACCTCGGTTGAGGGTTCGATCCCTGGTTGGGGTGATTGGGGCATGTATAGGAGGCTACTGGTTGATGTTTCTTTCTCACATCAATCTGTACTGTAGGTTGTAAGTCATGTAAATTCTGTTTTGGAAGAGAATGGCTCAAGACTTGACTGCCATGCTCTCTTAGTTGCTATTTATCAAATCCTTTTTCTCATACGTAGGAAGAATTGTCACATTGGGAATGGCCATGAGTCTCAGCCTGCTGGTTTGGCTAGTTCAAGGGCTTCCTGACACAATAGCTGTTTAGAACCTTGGCTCTGCAGAAGGGAAACAGTTGCCATACAGTCTGCTATAGTTCCAGACTAAAGCAAAGCAAGAAGCAGCATCAACTACCAACAAAAAACACCCCAAACTACCCAGCCCTTCAGTCCAGAGGCTGACGATCTAGCCACTGAGCCAAACCAGCCAGGGCTGGAAGAGAGAGGGAAAGACAGAGAGAAATATCAATGTGAGAGAGACTAGTGACCTCCAGTAAACTCTTGGTTCATAGGTTGATGCTCAACCACTAAGCCACACACACTAGGGGGCGCTATGAGCTTGGCTTTTCTAAACTAAAAAGGAAATACAGCACAATCCTGGATAACTTGTTTTGCTCAACTTAATTTTATTATAAAGTTGATGTGAAAAAAAATTAAGGGCCCAGGCCTAAAACCCAGGTATGTGCCCTTGATTGGAATTGAACCTGGGACCCTTTGGTTCATAGGCTGACACTCTAGTCTATCCACTGACCCAAACCAGCTAGGAAAGAAATGCATTATCTTAAAAGCAGTCACTGTAAAGCAAAGAATGAAGGTAAATACATTAAGAGGAGAGGGTGTTTCTATCCTTCCTCATCCACCAGTGGAGAAAAGAATGGGGATGGGAGTGGGGGGTGGGTGGAGAGGAATTTTTCCATGAAACACTCATTTATATATATAAAAGCCTAATGGACCAAATGACTGAACAACCAAATGACCGGTCACTATGACACACACTGACCACCAGGGGACAAATAATGCACATGATCAGGCTCCCTCCTGTCTGGACTGGGCCTGAGGAAATCGGGCTCTCTCCTGTCTGGATTGGGCTTTTGGGAATCGGGTTGAAACCGGCTATCCGACAGCGGTCCTGGATTGTGACAGTGCACAAGCCAGGCCGAGGGACTCCACTGGTGCACGAATCCGTGCACAGGGCCTCTAGTGTAAAAATAATACCATCAATAGTTTATGTCCAGTTGGCCTTAAATACTTGAGCTTTTTTCTCTATTTCTCGCAAGTAAAAGATGATTATATTAAGTCCTAATTTAATATCCTCAAGTTTTTGGAAAATTAGGAAATCAATTTTGCCATAGGCTAAATGAAAAGAAAAAAAAAGAAAAAAAGAGTTAAGTTCCTATGACATATTTCTAGTCACAAAAGCATCACCTAACTTTTAAATAAAGACCCAAACATTTCTGGCCCTGGCTGGGTTGTTCAATTGGTTAGAGCATCCTCCTGATATGCCAGAGCTTTGGGTTTGCTCTCTGGTCAGGAC
>NW_006296625.1:1536958-1539868 GCF_000327345.1 Myotis davidii | reverse complement strand
GAGCCAGGTTTGGTCGCCAGGTTCTGTAGCCGGGTTCTGTAGCCAGGTTCTGTCTAGGTTCTCCAACCAAGTTCTGTAGCCAGGTTCTGTCCAGGATCTTTTGCCATGTTCTCTCCAGCGAAGTTCTTCTGTCTCTAGGTTCTGTGTGGGTTCTGTCTTCTAAGTTCTGTGTTCTAAGGTCTGTCTCTAAGTTCTGTCTTCTGAGGTCTGCCTCTAAGTTTTGTCTCTAAGTTCTGTGTGTAGGTTCTGAGTTCTGTCTCCCTGTTGCCTTGTTACATCTGTATTTATACCAGCTGATTCAATCCTATCAATCTCTATTCCAAAGGTTAGGGCGTTTCTTATCTCCATTCTAGGGAGTAAAGATTATGTACTTAAGCATGATTGTTCGTAGTTAAAGTGATTAATTACCCGCCTGGCAGTTAAGAGGTTTTATTCCCTCCCTAACTTCAGGGGAAAATCCCTACCTGGGGAAAAACCTTTCTCAGAGAGGTGACCTTGGTTAAAACACAGCGCTAAGAAGGTGAGCAGACATATTAAGAACAGTATGCCATATATGCCAGGTCCCTTGGAACAGCAAGGATGGACTGGCTCCCGGCATCAAATCAATAAATATAAATTAAAAATTAAGAAAAGAGAAACAGACCCAAACATTTCTACTACTAAACACTGAAGTAAATGTAGATATACATACATTTAAGAAAGATTAAGGTAACGGTTTTCCAACCAATTTATTCCCAGGTCTCATGTGGCAGGACCCTATCCTGGCAGTTCAGGGTGAAAGGCAGGATCTAATCCTAGACAGGGAGCCACTCCATTGCAGAGTGCACCCTCACACATAGTTTGATGTGCTAATTCACCTCACATTGCATATCTTTGGGATGTGGGAAGAAACTGGAGTACCTGAGAAAACCCATGCGGACATGGGGGAAATGTACAAACACCACAGTGGCCCTGGCTGGGAATTAATTTTTCTTTTACATCAACGTTATAATAGAACCAGTTGATCAAAACAAGTTACCCAGGGTTGTGCTGTATTTCCTGTTTAGTTTAGAAAAGCCAAGCTCATAGCCCCACCAGTGTGTGTGGCTTAGTGGTTGAGCATCGACCTATGAACCAAGAGGTCACTGGAGGTCACTAGTTCCATTCCAAGTCAGGGCACATGCCTGGGTTGTGGGCTCAATCGCCAGTAGGGGGCATTCAGGAGGCAGCCAATTTATGTCTTTCTCTCTATCTCTCTCTAAAATAATAATAAAAAAATATATAGATATATCTATCTATATCTATATCTATATCTATATCTATATGCCAATTTCATAGAAGTAATTGCCTAAGATCACATAACCCATAAATGACCAAATCAGTACTTTAGGGTCAATCTAGTACCATTTCTTATATATACTATCTCCCCAATTTGTTCCCACTCCCTGATCTCACCAGCTCTGGTGAATTGTGAAGGTTGCTTGAACATGTGTCTGGAGCTATCCAAATTCAGAGTTGCAAGTCAGGGGCTGTAGTGCTCACCACTAACTGTAGTTCAGGCTCTTGTGCCACAACAGTAATGGTCATAGATAGTCCTGAACATTACTGCAGGTAGCAAATAAGCGACAAGGTAAGGTGAAGGCCCAAAAAAAGGATTGAAAAAGTCTGCCAGTGGTTGAAGGAGAGGTACTTTGTCTGGGACCCTTTGCCTGGCAAGGCAGAGGGGGAAACCCAGCAATATTTGTTTTTGTTTGCATGTAATAGAGAAAACAAATAATCTGTGATAAACAGAGTAGAAGAACAGGTGTGAAAAGGCAAGGTTGGGGAAATTATTACAGATCCTGCAAAAAATTCCAACACTTAACCACCCACCCCCCCTCACCAAAATGGCGCCACTTATGTGCGAATTCTATCAATTGCACCACCACAACGCAAAAGACGGCATATAAGCGTTTAATGGCAGCTCTGCAGTTGAAAGGCAGATGAGAAAGTTCATCCACATCCACAAGGGTGGTGCGCCAGGTGCAACCTAAAGCGCCAGGGATGGGATCTCACTTTCGGCCGGGGGGCCATGTATCTATCTACCTCTTCGCACCGACTCCATCAGCTGTGAATCCGCTGGTCAGACGGTTCCAGTGATTGCCCGGGTTACCCAACGCTTGGGGTCAAAGAAGCGAGGGAGGCTGCGCCTCGCTGGGCCATCAGAACGTTGGAGCTGCTCTTGAGAAACGGGGTGCCTGGGGGTGCCAGGCGGGGAACGCGGTGCCCACGGTGGAGCCCCACCTGCCTTGTGGTCCCAGGGGACTGGCTTCGTCCAGCATCTCCCTCTGTTCACACTTTCAGCGCGGAAGTTCGAGTCTGTAAGTGGAACGCCTGGGTAGGGGCACCTGGTCTCTGAAGGATGGCTCGGGCCTTCGAGCCACAGAGCTTTGCATTCAATCGCAGGTTTCCCCTCCAAACGAGTTGTTTCGCATCCAGGGGGCCTCTGAGGCCTGCAGGTCACCAGGGAGTCCCACGGCCAGGATCCGCACATGGTTGCAGGGTACCCCAAGAAAGGCAGGTGCGGTTTCCGCGGCTGCGGGAGAATGCGGACCCCGAGACGAGGGCCTTCTACGTGGAGACTTTGGGGATCCTAGAATCCCAGGAGGCGACGCGGGTTCCATTCAGCTGCCACCCTTCACCCCCCTCACTTACAGACTCCCCACGCTTGGCACCCAAGGCGCCCGTCTCTCGGCTAACCTGTGCCCGGAACCTCGCCAACCTGGAGCCTGGAGGGCCTGGGATGTGTTCGGGGCCACCGAATGGCAGAGGCCGCGAAAGAGCATCGCCGAGCGGGACCTGTGCTTTCGGACGATCGAAGAGATGGGATGTCCGACAGCCCGCGGGCGGGGGATGGGAGCACCAGGTGTGGGCACTAGGAGGCGCGCAGGG
>NW_006296625.1:1523359-1536772 GCF_000327345.1 Myotis davidii | reverse complement strand
TATCTCCTTGATTAGCCAATGGAAAGGGTAGTGGTTGTACACCAATTACCATGTTTCTCTTTTATTAGATAGGATTAAAACAGAGTATCATTATGTTGCAAGAATAATATATTCTGGTAGCAGTTATACAAGATGGAAAAGGTGAACCAAACACTTTTTTAAAAGGTGAAACTCGGCCCCGCGCCTCCTGCGGGATGTCCCTGCCTTCTCCCCGCCAGCGCTGGGGCCGGCTCACGAGGCTTCTTCACGGCCAAGTCCGGACCTTATTACAAGACGACCCTTTCGCAGAGGTCGCTCACGTCGAACTGTGGATGGTACCGACGCTGTTTGGTGAGTGAGCGCGGACCGCATGCCCTTGGAGGTCCTGCCAGGCGCATCCTACCCCTTCCCGTAGCTCAGTGCCCACTTCCCTGCACAGGCCCGAGGGCCCAAAGGCTGGCCGCGTACGAGAGGTGGTTGGGCATTTTAATCCTGATGAATACGGCCTCCAGACGCAGAGTCCTGCTCGTCGTTACCGACCAGCCCTTGAGCCGGCGCGATGTGCCGGCCCTGATGGCGCGCATGGCTGTCCAGCTTCGGGCCCGCCGAAATCGAGGTGAGTGGCTTCGGGGGGCCTGGTGGGGGCGCTTCACTTGCCCAGGGGCCCAGAAAGGTGCACTTCACTTCCCCGCGTCTTTCTGGCTCCAGTTCCCTAGCCTGAGGGCCTGGGCCAGTTCCATGGAGTCTAACCCCAGGGTGTGGGTCCTGGCTCCGGAGGGCAAAGAGCGAGATGCGGTAGGCGAGTCCATGGCTAGACCCGAATGTGGGAAATTTAGGATCTGTGCACGCCAGGGCTGGCAGCCCCTGGGGCGTCTTCAGGGTAGCACTCAGCGGACTTGTCTTCCGCCAAACCTCTTCTGTGGGCATGCCCCGTCACTTACTTACGTTGCTAGGACTCAGCAGAACCAGCCTCACCTAGAAATGTGTTAAGAATGCAAACTCCGGGGCCCACCCAGACCCATAGAATCAGAACTCTGGGGGCGGGGCACTGTCACCTGGGCTATAACCAGCCCTCCAGGTGATTGCGATGCCGGACAGCATTTTAAACCACCGCCCCAGGGTATTCTCCAGAAAGCATACACCTGACCAGCTGCTTTCCTTTTAGCCAGAAGGAGGGCCCGACGGCTGCAAAGTTCTGCGCGGGCCTCGGGGCGCTCTGGTTAAGCCCGGCCTGCTCGTGGCTGACCTCGGGAGAGGACGGCATTGCTTGTGGAAGGAATGCTGGCCTGGAGGTCCGGCGGCTAAGGGCTCCATCTAGTTTTGTGGGTGCCATGAAAATGGGGTTGAGGAAGGGTATGGGACAATTGTTCTTAATTCTGTGCCATTCACATGATTGCAAACTCGATCTTTTATGGGAAGTTTCAATGGTTTTATAATAAACGATTTTTTACCGGTTTTGTGTGAATCAGTTTTCCTTCCAGGTTAGAATGAGGAAAAGAAAAATTATTTTCACAAAGTAGTTTCAGCTCTTGACGGTTTTGGGTGCCTGCATGAAACCCCCTCTGCCGGTTTAGACTCCATTTTTGCCTGGGTTCCTGCCAGGCAGAGTGCAGAATTTCCAAGAGAAAGCGGTGGGAAGGCTGTTATCTGCCCCATCAGTTGAGGGCAAAGAATTGCCGCTTCGCTGGTGTAATAGGCTCTCTGCTCCCCTTTGCGGGAACAGTTCAGTTGTAGCTCTGACAGTCTTAGAAGCCAGTTTGGAGAAAGTTGAAGAACTTAAACGGAATTGCATGTGGAGTATGTCTAGTGGCCTTCATGAGTAAACAGAACTGATGTTCCTGGGAAGTAAACCCTGAGTAATTTTTGTTGAGGTGGGGAACAGAGAAATAGTTGGCAACAGAAAGGGCTTTGGGTTAAGAGTGAGAGAACCATTTCTGTCGGAAAGGGCAGGCTGCTGGCTGGGGTGAGGATGATGCTTGGGAAGGAGAGGCTAACAATCTGGAGCAGCGGTTCTCAACCTGTGGGTCGCGACTCCTTTGGGGGTCGAACGACCCTTTCACAGGGGTCGCCTAAGATCATCGGAAAACACATATATAATTACATATTGTTTTTGTGACTAATCACCATGCTTTAATTATGTTCAGTTTGTAACAATGAAATTGGGGGTCACCACAACTTGAGGAACTGTGTCAAAGGGCCGTGGCATTAGGAAGGTTGAGAACCACTAGTCTAGAGGCAGATGAGGATAATAGAAGCCTCCAAGCCCTTGTGAAAGCAAGAGTGATGTAACCCAGAGCCCTGGTGGAGGCACCAGCCTTGGGTAGGAAGAGGAGCATATGTTACAGGAGGCCTAAAGGGTAACGATTCAGGGAGCTTTGTGGAGAGATTCGTTCTACCTAAAGGGAAAGAATACTCTTATTTATACCTTGTCTGAGCTCTGATGGCTTAATCTATGACTTTAACACTTCTCTAATAGAAACACGAAATACTTATACACTACATTCATGACTAAGAAATTAAAACGTATGTACTATGGGAGCAGGGTAGAAGGGGTCAATGGGAAAAAAAGGGGGACATCTGTAATACTTTCAACAATAAAGCTAAATTAAGAAATATGTACTGTATTTCAAATGTATTTGCTCAAATTTTTAAATGATTGGTCATACATTTCCCCCATTATCTGAAAATGGAGTGTTCCTATGAAACCTTCCATAAACTGAAATGGGGAAGAAGCAATTACCACCTTACGACATATTTAGGACACACAAAATAAATTGAGATAAATAAAGCACAGATACTCACACACATAGTTCAAAGCTAAGGTGGCTTGTTCCTGCGGAAGGAGCTAGTGGTACCATTCTCCCCGCTCAGGGTGAGCGCTGCCTCTGAAATGCTTTCCCTGCCAAACAATGCTGAACACTACTTTTGCTTTTTTTATTCTTTTGTAGACTTACAATTCCTTTTCAAATTTCTTTTGGTTAGCAAAAACATGTATTAGTGTAGGTCTTTTATAAAAGTGAAGTGCATAAAGTAAACTTTCAAAAAGAAGTAGATACTTGTAGTGAATGAAATGTAAATTTTAATTAAACCGTGGCTCTAATATAAATAGATCCTCTTAAATTCTAAAAACTTTTAAAGTAGCTAGAACATTTTCAAAATATAGAGGGCGTCCCCCCTAAAATCATATATACACACTTTAATAGCTGATAGCTCAATTGATGTCTCTTTCTTTTCAGATTTAACCCATTGGAATTAAAAATTATTCAAAGTGTGTATACTTCTTTTTGGACACCCTGTATTTGCTATCATTTGAGACCTTAAACACCAGGTCCTGCTCTGCGTTAGCTGTGTGATTTTAATATCCAAACCAACCATATGAAAGTATTCTCTTGAATCTCAGACAAAGAAAGTAAGCATATCGTAGGCCAGAGGACGGAAGGATCATGGGTTTGATTCTGGTCTAGGGCATGTATCTTGGTTTCAGGCTTGATCCCCCACATATAGGAGGCAATCAGTTGACGTGTCTCTCTCACATTGATGTTTCTCTCTGTCTCTATCCTCCCTTCCATTCTCTCTAAAATCAATGGAGAAAAATATCCTCAAATGAGGATTAAAAAAAAAGAAACCTATGCTCTTACTCGATCTTTCCCCTTTATTATTATAGTGAATACAAAATAGGTTATAACAGTTTTGTTAAAACCAGTTAGAGAAATGCTAATATCACAACTTTAAATTAGTTTCCTTACTATATCTCTATTTAATAACTGAGTGGGACATAATTTCTTATGTATAGTGTGCTTCCCAGAGGTATACGCACACTTAGAATAATTATAAAAGAAGTGTTTATTAAAAAACATTTCATTTTTAAAATTGAGCTATCAGTTGTTGAAGAATATATAGACTTTTTGGGACACGCTGTATATTCCTAGAGATGCAATACTATAACCAGGCAATATGTTTATATTTTATTTGGGTTTCAGTAATTTTTAAGACCCCAAAAGGAAAAACATCCCAGTTTGGACATATTGTTGGCTGATAGATGCTGGAAGGAAAATGGACCTTGTTTTACAGTCTAGTTCTTTAAAATCTGAGCCGATCATTAAGTTGAGTGCTTTTTATAGTAAAGTGCAGCAACCCACTAATTATTTTTCAACTTCACACAGATTTTACTTAAATTTTTAGTTCTATAAATATATAATACATGCACATGGTAGAAAATCCAGAAGATACAAAAGGGTATATGGAGAAAGGTAAGCTTCTCTCCCATTCCTGTCCATCAGTCAGGCACATTTTATATTGCATATATGGATGTATTTTTATGTGTGGCAGAATATCTCACACATTGTTCTATACCTTTATTTTTTTATTTTGAGCTAATTTTAGACTTATAAAAGAATTGCAAAAATAGTAGAGAGAGTTCCAAGATGTGCATCACCCAGCTTCCACTTAGGTAAACATCCTACATAACAGAACATTTTTTAAAACTAAGGAATCATTTGGATTGCAACAGTTTTCCCACTCATGTAGTTTTTCTGCTTGAGGATCCAATTTAGGATTCCACATCGTGTTTAGTTGTCATGTCTCCTTAGATTCTCCCCACTTTTGACAGTTCCCCAATCTTTCCTTGTCTTTCATGACTTGACACTTTGGAAGAATATCGGTCAACTATTTTGTAGAGCATCTCTCAGTGTGGATTTGTCTGATTTTTATTTTTCCTGATTAGATTGATGTTATGCAGTAATGGAAAGTATGCCACAGAGATGATCTGATCATGTGCCCTTCTCATTATAGCTCATTTCTGTCATGCTGAGAGTTCTTCCAGGTCTATTCCTATGGTGTGTCCTTTCAATATGTATTAGCCTTTTTTTTTCTTTTCCCTGAGAACTTTCTTACTTTTGGCACTGCAAGATGCTCATATATATTATTTTAATATGTGGGAATATATTTCATTGATATGTATATTTTAAACCCAATTTTATTTTGGAAATTATTCCATATCAGAAATAAACTACTTAAAAATGCTAACTTATAATATTTTACTGGTCTCAGTTGATGGGCTTTTAGGAAACTTAATCTTTAGCTATGATAAGCAACGTATGTCAGAGGACATTTGTAGCATGAATTCTTAGCAAAGTTTTTTTCTGGGATATTTTGTCATTCCCAGAATATTTTATTTTATTTTTTTTATTGTGGGATATAAACACAAGTAGGAAGGTGCACAAAACACAAAGGTGTAGGTCAATGAGTTATCACATGGTGACTACCCATGTGATAATCATATAGGTTTAAAAAATAGGCCATTGTCACCCTGGCCGGTGTGGCTGGTCATCCCATACACTGAAAGGTCACAGGTTTGATTCTTTTTTTAAAAAAATATATTTTATAGGTTTTCTACAGAGAAGAAGGGAGAGGGACAGAGAGTCAGAAACATCAATGAGAGAGAAACATCG
The DNA here is from genome assembly GCF_000327345.1 of Myotis davidii. Lineage (NCBI taxonomy): Eukaryota > Metazoa > Chordata > Mammalia > Chiroptera > Vespertilionidae > Myotis > Myotis davidii. Next base: position 1,531,343 of record NW_006296625.1, on the reverse strand, counting down.
ACCAGCTGCCAGGTCCTGCACGCCCCGCAGTGGGGATGTGGCTGCAACCAAGGTACATGCCCTTGACCGGAATCGAACCTGGGACCCTTGAGTCCGCAGGCCGACGCTCTATCCACTGAGCCAAACCGGTTTGGCCACAGGTTTGATTCTTGGTGAAGGTACATATCTTGTTGCAGGTTCAATCCCTGTCGGGGTGCATGTGGGAGGCAATTGATTGATGTTTCTCGCTCGTCTTCTTCCCTTCTTCTCTCTAAACATATCCTCTGGTGAGGAAAAATAAAGATGATTGTCAACAGGCACCCTAGAAATCCCTCTTGTACTCTTCAGTTACTCCCCTCCCTAACAAAAGTTCTTTTTTATACCTCCACCTGGGTCAGGCTTTGGAATTGGATGCCTTCGGAAGAGGGCATGCCCTCAGTGAGGCAGCTCTTCTCCGTGGAGGCCAGGCCCACAATGCTGACAGCTGAGGGCTTTCTGCCTCGGGGTCTCCCTTCAGCTGAGGCTGATTCTAGAAGGATGATTGGGTTGACCCATTTCACAGCTCATCATACTGTTTGATGTCTCTTCCTTCACCAGGGACAAAGACAGGCATGATAAAATGTTACTGCCCTGGCCGGTGTGGCTTAGTCGGTTGAGTATCGGCCAGTGCACCAGAAGGTTGCTGGTTTGATTCCCAGTCGGGACACATACCTAGGTTTACCCAGGTTTTGGGTTCAATCCCCAAGGTGCATATTAGATGTTCCTTTTTCTCTCTCTCTCCCTTTCCTTTCCTCTCTCTCTAAAAATCAATAAAAAACATTAAGAATAAATAAAATGTTACGAATAGAGCCTAGAAAAGCAAGATTTATGCACCATTCATGAGAGATTGGGTAAGTTTTAGTAAGCAGGAGGACTATGGGAAGGTGAGAGCGTTATAGGCTTCTTAAAAATATTTATACTTTGCTCTTTGTCATAAGAAGTTCTGCATGCTCATCTTTGCAATATTTTTTTAGAGAGTGGAAGAGGCATGGCTTTCAGTGGTTCAGTTGATAAATGAAAAGTTGATCTGTGAGTGACACTGTCCATTATTTCAGGTGTAAATGAGGGAAGAATGTCTCTTTATCATAGTCTCTTCTTTTCTCTATAGTTCTAAATTTTGATATAGTTCAAGGAAAAAAATCCACTATTATCTTATGTAAACCACATAGGGATATTTTTGGACATCCTCCTTGATATATTTCTGTCAGAGTTTGCGCAGGAAGCAGCCGATCAATGATTCTCTCACTGATGTTTTTTTTTTTTTTTTTAATATATTTTATTGATTTTTTACAAAGAGGAAGTGAGAGAGATAGAGAGTTAGAAACATCGATGAGAGAGAAACATCGATCAGCTGCCTCCTGCACACCCCCTACTGGGGATGTGCCCGCAACCCAGGTACATGCCCTTGACCGGAATCGAACCTGGGACTCTTCAGTCCACAGGCCGACGCTCTAGCCACTAAGCCAAACTGGTCAGGGCTCTCATTGATGTTTTTATCTCTCTCCCTCTCCCTTCCTCTCTTTATATATACAATTATTATATATATATAAACAATTAGAGAAAGGAGGGTCAAGATGTCGGTGTAGGTAAACCTAGTATTCGCCTCCTCCCATGACCACATCAAAATTACAGCTAAACCATAGAACAACCGTCATTCTGGACAGCCTGAAATCTGGCTGAATGGAAGCTCTACAACTAAAGAAGAAAGCACATTTAGACTGGTAGGAGGGGCAGAGGTGTGAAAGGGCTGGGTCAACACCCATGTGTGGTGTGTTTTTAATTGGGAGGGATATCTTGGCTGCAGAGGCCTCCTTTGAGGAGCAAAGGGTCCCAGCCCCACACCAGCCCCCCCAGCCCAGGGTTCCAGTGCCAGGAGGAGAAGTCCCCGTAACTTTGGGCTGTAAAAACCAGTGGGGATTGTGGCTGAGTAACATAGAGGCTGCTGGAGACCAGGACAGCTCCTCTTAAAGGGTTGGCACGCGGACTTACACTCCCTTGGAGCTCCAATGTTGGGCAACAGTTTGAAAGGATCCAGGAACGTATGAGTGGATAAAAAAGCTGTGGTACATTTACACCATGGAATACTAAGCAGCAGTAAAAAAGAAGGATCTGTTGCCCTTTGAGACAGCATGAAAGGACCTGGAGAGTATTATGCTCAATGAAATAAGCCAGTCAGAGAAAGACAAGTAAAGGGGGACATCTGTAATACTTTCAACAATAAAGATTAAAAAATAATGACAGAAAACTTCCCCTACCTAGTGAAAGAAATAGACATATAAGTCTAGTAAGCACAGAGAGTAGCAAACAAGCAAGATAAACCCAGAGGCCCACACCAAGGTGTACCATTATTAAAATGCCAAGGTTAAAGACAAAGAGAATCTTAAAGGCATCAAGAGAAAAGCAGTTAGTTACCTACAAGGGAGCGTCCATATTACTGCTAGCTGATTTCTCAACAGAAACTTTGCAGGCCAAAAGATAGTGGCAACAAATATTCAAAGTGATAAAAAGCAAGAACCTACAACCAAGATTATACTACCCAGCAAAGCTATCATTTAGAATTGAAGGTCAGATAAAGAGCTTCACAGATAAGAAAAAGCTAAAGGAGTTCATCACCACCAAACCAGGATTATATGAGATGTTAAAGGGTATTCTTTAAGAAGAAGAAGAAAAAAAACCAAGACTATGAATAATAAAATGGCAATAAATACAAATCTATCAACGATTGAATCTAAAAACCAAAATAAATGATCAAGGAATTTAATAAACAAAATAGAATTAGAATGGGGATATTATTCTATTTTATAAACAAAAGGGTTAAGTGACCAAATGCCTACTGATTGCTAAAAGTTGAGATATTTATCCTTCTTCCCCTAAGTGGTCCCAGAACTTTTGAGCCATACCTTTACTATCCAGGCAGGAAACCTCAGGAGTCTTCCCAGGGAATCTGACCAGCTCAGAATACTGACATCAGGGTTCCCCCACCAAGAAACCAGTCTGCGGTAGAGCCCAAAGTTGCCAAGCTCTCACCATGGACTAAAAACTTCTAATCGGCTTTTTAGTGCTGAGAGGGACCAGAATCTGCCACGACAAAACATGCCACTTTCGCATGCGGATTATTTTGAGCTGATGATAAGTGGGGCCGAGGAGACTCAGTTTTTTACCTCTCCCTTACCTGCTGAAAAGAATTTTGGTATGGGGCCTGTTAATCTGTGGTTGGGATAGGGAGAATTACCCGCCTCTATCCTTCTTTAGTTCTTACGACTGGACTAATGATACAATAAAAAAATTAACACAAGACTAGATTAACAGGAGAAAAACGACTTAACGTGTGCGCAGGGGATAATTGTCATATGAGGCTGTTTTGTTCTCATTTTGCGGAGGCAGCAAAATTTATACTCAGAGACTAAAATCTGTCTTCGCCAATTTATTTAGCACAGGTTCACTGTGGGAATTATAGTAATTTCACAAGCCAAATGCATACAGGATAATATCTCTTAATCAACCAAATAAAGAAATAATGAACTCCAAACAAGTCACAGATTAATTATGCTATAGTTCCAGGCAAAGGAAGGTGAGAGAAGGAAAGTCCAAATTTAGTATGAGGTTTACCTTCTATATGAGTAGGCTCTTAGGAGAGTGCTTGCCCAAACGAAGAGTCATTCCAGCTGCCAGCTGTTAGTAACACAGACTCAGGGAAAGGTCCTAGGACGAAAACCTGTGTCTGTAAGCCAAGGACAGGGAAAGACCAAAGAAAAGAGTCTAGCCACCCCAGTCAAATAATTAATAGAGTTTGTTAAGGGAATCTTACATATGAGGTATGATTTGGATGGCTGCAAGATATCCAAATGAATCCCTGTGCCAGTTAACAGGTGACAAAGAATCATATATGGGCAAAAATGGGATAGTCACAGGTACTAGTAAGAGAATGCTACCAGGAACAGGAAATTATTTACATATTTGACCAGGTCGGGACAAAGGCCTGTTGAACCAACACATAGTAGGAGGCAGGGGGTGGGTGCAGATTTATGTCAGAACAAACATCGATTACAATGTTGGAAGCAATCTCCCCCTTCTGGCCGAGGTCCAGCTCACAGCCCAGACTGTGGTCATGTCATACAGCAGTTGCTATTCCACATCAGTGCAAAAGTGAATGTCCCCTGTTGCTAGGTAACAAAGACTCTTTCATAGAGTACTGCTCAGTTTCTCACCACTGTCTACAACAGCGGTTTTCAACCTGTGGGTCGTGACCCCTTTGGGGGTTGAATGGCCCTTTCACAGGGGTCGCCTAAGACCATCGGAAAACACATATATAATTACATATTGTTTTTGTGATTAATCACTATGCTTTAATTATGTTCAATTTGTAACAATGAAAATACATCCTGCATCTCAGATATTTACATTACGATTCATAACAGTAGCAAAATTACAGTTATGAAGTAGCAACAAAAATAATTTTATGGTTGGGGCTCACCACAAGATGAGGAACTGTGTTAAAGGGTCACGGCATTAGGAAGGTTGAGAACCACTGGGCTACAAGGAGCACCTCACCAACAGAGGAGCATATGTCCCAAGGGTGTTTGGAGAGATCTTAGGTTAGGGAAGAATGGCCTTGCCCAAACGGAAACTCTCAGATAGTCCTCACAGACTCTCGATATTTGTAGTCTAAATATCCCCTAACTATAGTTGCTTCTCCACATTTAAAAACATTTTTTTATTGTTGAAAGTATTACATATGTCTCCTTTCCCCCCCATTGACCTCTCCCAGTCTGCTCCTGCCCCCCAGCATAGGCCCTCACTTCCCTACTACCTGTGTCCATGGGTTATGCTTATATGCATGCATACAAGTCCTTTGGTTGATCTCTTACCACTCTTCCCCCACTCCCCTGCCTTCTGCAGTTTGACGGTCTGTTCAATGCTTGTATGTCTCTGGATCAATTTTTATTCATCATTTTTTTTGTTCATTATATTCCACTAATGAGAGAGATCATGTGATACTTATCTTTCTCTGACTGGCTTATTTCACTTAGCATAATGTTCTCCAGGTCCATCCATGTTGTTGCAAATTGTACGATATCCTTCTTTTTTACAGTAGCATAGTATTCCATTCCACATATTTTGTTGTTGTTAATTCTCATCCAAGGAAATTTTTTTGATTGACTTTTTAGAGAGAGTGGAAGGGAGGGGCAGGGGTGGGGGGGGGGAGAGAGACGGGGGGAGGTAGAGAGAGAGAGAAAAACATCTATGTGTGAGAGACACATCAATTGGTTGCCTCCTGCATGTGCCCTGTCCAGGGCCTGGGATTGAACCCAGATATGTGCCCTTGACCAAGAATTGAACCTGTGGCCCTTTGGTGCATGGGCTGATGCTTTAACCACTGAGCCACACTGGCCAGGGCTCCACATGCTCTTATTGATAAGTCCCCAGCAGGACTCCTCAGTAGCTGGGCTGCTGACTGCTTATCAAGGATAACAGATATAGAACGATGACATCTGGCACAGCTTTCTTCATTTTTATATCAAAGCAATGTGGATTGATGACATCCCAACACAACTTCATACTTATGTCAAAGCAACTTTATCTCTTTGTCATAATCAAGTGGATTAAAACAACTTCACTTAAGTCATAAACAAATGGATTTGAAATTATTTTAAACCAGTATACACAGATGATCACATCATAAAATGATGTTCAAAGAAATGATTGAGCTAGGCACATTTTTATCCTTTTTTTGTTTTTGTTTGTTCGTTTTTAAATCATATATGAGTGTTTATTCCAATAGTGCCGGCAGTATGGGAAAGCAGCAGGTCATCCAAGAAAATCTGCTCTGCACAACCCCCGCCCCCCCACACCCTCGATAAACCAGCTGCTTATATGGTGCACAAGGACAAAGATTACATGGGGAAGTGGGCAAAAGGAATAAGAATGCTTACAATGGTTACAGATTGAAGGCAATGTGGCTGGAGGGTTTGCAAAGTGTGTGTGGGGGGCGGGGGGATCCGGAACTCTATTGTTCCTGTCCTCAACAAGATTGTTAATCTCTCCATGATAAAAGGCAGTTCCCAAATGGGGAGGATGGGCAGCATTTCCAGGTGAGCTCCCAGGTCCCAGGTCCAATTCCCACGCAGGTTAGAATGTGCTTTCTCATGATTCCAGTCAGATGTGACATTTCTGAAAAGAGAAAACTATGGAGACGGTACAAAGGATCAGTGAGTGGCGGAAGGACTGTGTGTGTGTGCCCCTTTTTATACTTTTTAGACAAACAATACATTTGTAAGAACTTGACAGGACAGCCCAGCCATTGTGGCTCAGAGGACTGAGCGTCAGCCCATGCACCGAGTGGTGCATTGGTTCAATTCCTAGTCAGGGCACACGTCTGGGTTTCCGGCTCCATTCCCAGTAGGCAGTGAGAAGGAGGCCACAGATCGATGTTTCTATCTTTCTCTCCCTTTCCCTCCCTCTGTTTAAAAATAAATAAAAATATATTTTAAAAAATTGACAGGACAAAGGAAGTACTCATTAGAAAGGAACCTAGGGGGGGTGGGGGTAGGGTAGAGGAGGTCCATGGGAGGAAAAAGAGGATATCTGTAATAATTGCAGCAATAAAGATAAATTAAAAAAGAAAGTAAGGAATCTAAGCAAGGTGTGGGTCTTAGTGAGGAATCTAAACAAAGCTTGGGCTTGGGCAGTCACTAGGAAAGGCCTTCCAAGGCTTGTTTATATAAGGTTTGAGTCTGGATTCTTTTCACCTTGTGATGAGGTTGTCTCTCAGCCTTAGCAGCAGGGAGGGCACCTTCCTGGAGATTTGTCTCCTGCTTTCAGAGGAACACAGATGTCAGAGTTTTCTTCCCGCAAAGGCAGTTTCCTAAGCGACTATAATTCAAAATGGTCCATATGCCATTGTGGGATATCTAGGGGCCGCCTGCCCTGGGCTCCAACACTGTCCCATGTCACTTTAATGATCAGATTAGCCAAAGTACCTGGAAGGGGCGTTGTCCACCCCTACTATCTCCCAGTCTTAATCATGAGCTAATCAGTGGTTCTCAACCTTCCCAATGCCGCGGCCCTTTAATACAGTTCCTCATGTTGTGGTGACCCCCAATTTTAATACAGATCCTCATGTTGTGGTGACCCCCCAATTTCATTATTACAAATTGAACATAATTAAAGCATACTGATTAGTCACAAAAACAATATGTAATTATATATGTGTTTTCCGATGGTCTTAGGCGACCCCTGTGAAAGGGTAGTTTGACCCAAAAGGGGTCGTGACCCACAGGTTGAGAACCGCTGAGCTAAGTGATAAGTTAATGTACAAATTTAAAGATGATTGTAATTCATCTAAAGAAACAAATGGATATGTTTAACTTTTAATAACTGGTAGGAGGGTAGACATCTGGGTATTATTCTATTAAATACAGATATGAGTATAAAATATAAATAGGTGCACGCCCTCTATATAAGTGGAGAAGATGGATTTAGTAAACTGTGAATAGGCCAAAGGAACATAGAAAAAGTAGGAATTATAACCAAGAATAGGAAGGGTAAGAAACAACGATGCTCACACCCAAAGCAAAATGGAAAGAGGGAGCAAGGGTGCCTCACAATAACAATGGGTTGGACACGTGTCCTAAGGAAACAGCTACGATGCAAATTGGATCCCTCATTAGGAATCTTTAGTTGACAATTCTTATTTATTTATTTAACCATTCTAATTTAAATAAAATGCAAACAAGACAAGATTTCAATTATGTTAATAGAGCAGGTTCATACATAGTTTGACAAAAACAATATAATCAGAACCACTTATCAAGCAAAGCTTATGTCCTTAAGGAGAGAAACAAGCCTAAAGTCCCAATACTTCAGCAAGTAAATAACAACTATAAAACAGGAGCCCAGGCAGCTCTAGCAGGAAGCTGCTTCCTTCCCCAAACCCCAGGATACTCCCAGGATCGAGGTGGTGGTG
>NW_006296625.1:1522059-1523311 GCF_000327345.1 Myotis davidii | reverse complement strand
GGGGGGTGGGGGGTGAAGTAAATCTGAGAGAGAAGATGGGCTTGCAGTTGTAGATGGAAATGGAACACTGACTCTTCTTGTGCCAGTGGGGGCAGAACCCCGTGGTCCGTCAACAAAGATGATAACAGAATAGAAAAACACCTCTGGCAGCGGGGTTGGGCGGGGACAGTCTCTGAGACCCTAGGCCCCAAAGCATCTGAGAGCCACCCTGGATCAAGATGACCTCAAATTAGAATTCCTAAGTCTACTGATCATGGCCATGATGAGTGATGTTATAGTAGCCTGCTCATTATTCATTGTTTAAGCTGCCCACTGTCAACCATTGGCCTGAATATATATATATATAAAATTTTATTTATTTATTTGTTAATCTTTACCTGAGGATATTTTTTCCATTGATTTTTAGAGAGAGTAGAAGGGAGAGAGATAGGGGGAGAGAGAAAAAGGAAGAAACACTGATATGAGGGAGACACATTGATTGGTTGTCTCCTGCCTGCCCCTAGACTGGGGCCCAGGATCAAATCTACAACCCAGATATGTGCCCTTACCAGGAATCGAACCCGTGACCCATTGGTGTGTGGGGTGACATGCTAACCACTGAGCAACACTGCCAGGGTGAGGCCTGAAAATATTAAATGCAAAGTTCCAGAAACAATGCACAAGTTTTTAAGTTGCATTCCATTCTTAGTGTGATAAAATCTCTTGCTGTCCAGCTCTGTCCTGGCCAGGACGTGAATCAGCCCTCTGGCACCTCCGGGAAATATATGCTCCTTGCCTTTAGCTACTTAGTAGCTGACTCGGTTATCAGATTGACTGTTGTGGTATTGCTGTGCTTATAGTCAAATAACCCTATTTTATTTAATAATGACCTCAAAGCCCAAGCAAGAGTAGGGATTCTGGCAATTTGGACATGCCAAAGAGAAGCTATAAAGTGCTTCCTTTAAGTGAAAAGGTGTGTATGTATAGGAAAACATAGTATGTATAGGGTTCGATGCCATTCGCTGGGAGCCTTGGACTGTATCCCCTGTGAATAAGGGCGGACTGTTGCATAAGGAAACTCCACATTTATGCCTGGGTGGCCCCAAAGGCCTTAGTGTTGCAGGCTGCAGCCCATTGTGAGGCCCAAGGGGAAGACTGACCTTTGTCTTTTAGAGTTTCTCCCTGTCACATGATCTACAGCTCCCCTGAAGCCTCCCGTTTACCCATTCATTCTGTGCCTCTGGGCTGGTGACTAACCCCAGCCTCAGCCCCG
>NW_006296625.1:1519593-1522006 GCF_000327345.1 Myotis davidii | reverse complement strand
CGGGTGGGGGGGGGGGAGGGAAGGCCCAGGAACCTACTACCAGTCTTAAGCCCAGCATTAAGTTTTTTCTTTAGTTCTTGGGCTGAGAAGAATCTGGGGACCCATGTTATTGCTGAGGGAAATGGAGGAAAAACATTTCAGTAAATTGTCCTGATTATTAATATGAAACTTAAGCAAGGACTTTTCTTAATACTGTAAAGCATATATAGGGATTCATATACGGTCAAATGGCCATGAGGTAGATCTGTTGTTTTTTTTTTAAATTTAATTTTTATTGGTTTCAGAGAGGAAGGAAGAGATATAAACATCAATGATGAGAGAGGATCATTGATTGGTCAGCTTCTTCCTGCACGCCCCCTACTGGGGATCAGGCCTGAAACCTCGGCATGTGCCCTTGACCGTAATGGAACCCGGGACCGTTCAGTCCACAGGCCAGTGCTCTATCCACTGAGCCAAACCAGCTCTGGCTAGATCTGTTTTATACTCATACATACCATTATTTGCATTAACTAGTCGAATTGGTTGATAAATATGACAATCACTGTTAACAGTCAATAATCCAGTGTTTGTCTATGTGCCTAGGACCCCAGGGGTAAAACTGAACCATCTTCCCTAATTCCAGAAGGTTTCTAGCCTAGTGTAACAGGCAGGACACGCGTTATTATGTTTCCATTTTGCCCTTTCCTCATTTGTAAAATAAGTATCACATCTATTTTCATAGGATTATGATTTCATAGAATTATTATAAAGATCAAGTTGAATGTATGTAAAGTGTATGTAACAGGACCTGTCACACACCAGATGTTCAATAAATCATATTTTAAAACTCAAAAAAGGGGGTGGGGCAGTTTTGACTATTTAGGCCTTAGGAGCTGAAGCAGAAGTAACTGACAGTAAACTTGAATATGCAACCTCAGTTGGGCTGAGATAGAATCCTTTTACTTTTATTTATAATAATACTCTGAAAAGGTAAACAAAATTATTTAATCCAGGAAAGCTATCCTATTCTATGTAGATTATAGAAATAATGAAGAAACATACTGATGCCTGTTAGTCTTACAATAGCTTTCAGACTCAGTGAGGGTGTTTTGCCATTTAAGCTATTAATAAAGACATAATAAACACAATAGACTTATTTTTCATTAAAAGCTAAGGAGGATAGAATCAGTTTGTCATCAATGATTTAGCACTTAAGAATTCGATTTAAAAAGTTTGTTTTACATCAATGAAACATTTTTTCAATATTAGCATTAATGAAATAAACAGTAATGTTCTTCCTTATCCACAAAAGCTCTCAGGACATGAAAGATCCTCCCCACAACCTCCGAGTACAAAACACTATGAAAAGCAGAACTGATCTTTTCATAATTTTTAGCCTTTCCTGATCTTGGAACAAGCAATGATGCTTTGCTTGATAACCAGCTCTAATCCATATACGTGTGTGTGTGTGTGTGTGTGTATCTTTTAAAACTTATGTATTATGACTCATATTTGAATCTTTAGACAAGTGTCTATGCAGGAAAAGGGTGGTAGACCATTAGCAATTGTTTCCCCTCAGTCACAGGAGCAAAAGCAGAATTTAGACTTGGCCTTAACCACCAAGGCTCCTGCCTCAGACCCAAGCCCCGACACCAAGGTCCTAATCACAGCAATGGCCTTATTTTGGGAGCAGATTTCTAGACAATCTTATGACCTATTTCCGGTAATTGCATGGCTTCACCCCGTCTGTTCATCACGGTGGCAGAAGGAAAGTACTGGAACGAACATTCTTTCTTTCAAGATGTTTCACGGTTTCCAGGCTTCATGAGCATCGCTGTCCCTGGAAGGAAAGCATGAACTTGAGCATGTACTCTGCCCAGGAAACATACAGACACGGAGGGAAAGTGACTCCACAGAAAACACTCTCCACTGGTCACCTCAGAGCAGACCACCTACATTAGGACACCCAATGGGAAAAGACTGAGTAGTTTGCCAGGATTCTTAACTCCTGGTGGGGGAGGGGCTGGGGAGGAGGTCCTCCCTGCTGGGCTATCTGCATTCGCGCAGCTCATTCTAAGTCTGAGAATCACCGAGTCCAGTCGGGGATCTCTGTGGCTGGAGTTTTTTTTAATCTCAGAAAATGGGGGACAGCCCTAACCGGTTTGGCTCAGTGGATGGAGCGTCGGCCGGCGGACTCAAGGGTCCCAGGTTTGATTCCTGTCAAGGGCATGTACCTTGGTTGTGGGCACATCCCCAGTAGCGGGTGTGCAAGAGGCCGCTGATCGATGTTTCTCTCTCATTGATGTTTCTAACTCTCTTTCCCTTTACCTTCCTCTCTGTAAAAAAATCAATGAAATATATTTTTAAAAGTAAAGAAAATGGGGGGACAGTAGGTCCTCCCAAGCTCTGAACAGTGTATTCAGTGGGAAGGGTT
>NW_006296625.1:1518812-1519448 GCF_000327345.1 Myotis davidii | reverse complement strand
GCTGCCACGCCGAGCTCAAAAGGTTCGCCATCACTGACCTAGGCACTCCTTAGACCTCTTCCTTCCTGGGGGTTTCTGGCTGCCACCCAGCGCCCCATTCCAGGGCGTCCCTGCTTACTTTGGAAACCAGGAATCCTAGCATCTCAGGGGGTGAAGTCCCCGTCTTGTGGGAGGGAGCGGTGGGATTAAAGCCCTCAGCACAGCCCAGTCTGCAGCGCCCACGCCCTGGCACATGAAGCTCTTTACCTCGATACCGCTTCCTTCGGGATTTCTCAGTCAAGCTCTGAATCACCTTTTTGGCGCGCTTCGGGCACCAGTGTCTCCCCAGGATATTGATTTCAACCTTGCCCTCGGGGTCCGGCTCTCCCATCTGGAGCAGGACTTGGAACTCCCGCTCGAACACCGGGAGGAGCACTCTGTTGGGACCTGAGTGGAATAGAGGGCTCCTGAGAGATCAGGTGGGGTGGGGAAGAGATGACTCGGGCCCTGGCTTGCGGGACTCGATACCCCGCTCTAGGTGTGCAGGGGGTGGCTGAGGGGGCGCCCCGGAGACCGCGGTGGGGCCGAGTGGTAAGGAGCCCAGCGCACTCACCGAATATCTTCTCCAGCAGACACGCTTCCACCTGGCACCGATGG
>NW_006296625.1:1509378-1518758 GCF_000327345.1 Myotis davidii | reverse complement strand
GAAACTGTGGAAAAGGAGCCACTTCCTGGAATGGGAACGCTTCCCGTTGGTCCCTGGGCAGTGCGATCTGCTGAGGGCCCTGTTGGGGGTCGTCGGGCCGGGCCCCATCGCGGAGACTCGGGAGAGGACCTAAAGGAAGAGAGAACCCCATGTGGAGGAGAGGTAGGAGGAGTGCGCACACAGTCAGGCCACGGCTCCAGGTTTATTCCTTTCGTATGCCCCGCCTCCTCCAGGGGCTTGCTCATTGGCTAGCAGCCAATAGAGTTTCAGCAGCTTCTAGCGCCAACCTTCGGTCCTCCCACTTGGTGCTTTTCGTCTGTTCAGGATGGAGGAACCTGGGTCGGAACACAGGACTTCTTTGAGTTACATTGTTTTCCCAGTAATAAAGTCCCAACACTGTGGGATTATGGAAAACACATTACTCACCGACATTACAGTTCAGAGATTTCATGTCTCCCAGCCTGGATGCACTTGTAGGAGGACTATTTCTACAGTACCAACCAGGTAATATAATAACATTTATTGAGGTCTAAGTACTTCAAAACAACAGTATGAGGAAGATACAATTATTATTTCCATTTTTATAGATTAGTAAAATGGAAATGATGGGATTGGGTCAAAAGTCCAGGCAGGAGGCTGCTGAGTTCCTACTTGACTATGGTGCTAAAAGAATTCCATTATTTCTTATAATTGACACTTCTAATGTTATCAGAGCTTTGCTTGCCCACGAAATATCAGACAATAGGGCTGCCTCTTAGTACTAAAAAAAATCAGCTAAAAAAAGAGAAAGGTTTTGCAGATTTGTAGTGATCCTAAATACTTTGCTGACACAATGAAATCCACAAACCTAACACCTACTTCAATGACCATGCCTTTACACGACACATTGATTAGAAGCCTCTTTTCTAAGGATGCCACTTCAGGAGTTTTAGTGTTGCTACCGGTCTATTATTTCACAGGCCGTTAGCACATGCTCTGATGTAGAGGACCTCCCCGGAGTGTCCCAGGGAGTCTCTAAGATCCTTTTAGGGGCTTTATGAGGTCAAAACTATCTTCATAATACTAAGGTCTTATTAGTCTTTTTTAGTCTTATGCTTTCATAAATGTAGAGTGAACTTTTCCAAAAGCTACGTAACCTGTGATAGCATAGCAGATCGTATGCAAAGCAGCTGTATAAAAATCCAGCTGTCTTCTATTAAACTGTACATTAAAGAGGTTTGTAAAATGATACCACTCTCCGCAATAACATATTTTGTTTTGGAAAATACAGTTCTTAAAAAAATAAAAATGTTATTTATGTTAACATTTAATATCTTTGTTACTTTAAAGTGATAAATGAATATTTTGAAATGTTTAACTTTTAATTTCTAATACAGTGAGTATCAATAGATAATATAATTGATACATAGAAAAGCTCTTTGGGAGGGGGGTCTCCATAATTTTTAAAACCGTGAAGGAGTTCTGAAATCAGAGTTTGAAAACTCCTACTCCAATAGAAAAAAACATTAGCCCTAGCCAGTTTGGCTCAGTGGATAGAGCACCGGCCTGCAGACCAAAGTGTCCCAGGTTCGATTCTGGGCATGTACCTTGGTTGTAGGCTGGGCCCTGGTCCGATTGATGTGAGAGAAATGCTATTTCTTTCTTTGTTTCCCTCTCTTCCACTATCTCTAAAAATCAGTGGAAAAATATCCTTGGGTGAGCGTTAAAAAAATAAAAATAAATCAAAAACATTAGACTTGGTGTCAGGAGTCCAGCTCTGACGCCCTGACTCCCTATCTGAGTGCTCTTAGGCAGTTCATTTTCCTCTCTCAGCCTTTGCTTATTTACATATAAATTTAGGAGACAATATTTGATTGCAAAGGAATGTCATACAGTTTAAACGAATCAAGTCAGGAAAGAATATAGATTATTAAGCACTAGACCAATGTCAGGAATTAGTCTTATTACATACAGTATTTGACCAAAAGCCTGGATTGGCAGTTGAAATTTATCTGTCACTGAAGAACCCAGATTATACTGTGCCACTGCCAAGAGTTCAGATATTTGACTGTTTATTTTTTTAAAAATATATTTTATTGATTTTTTTACAGAGAGGAAGGGAGAGGGATAGAGAGTTAGAATCATCGATGAGAGAGAAACACCAATCAGCTGCCTCCTGCACACCCCCTACTGGGGATGTGCCCGCAACCAAGGTACATGCCCTTGACTGGAATCAAACCTAGGACCCTTTAGTCCACAGGCTGCCGCTCTATCCACTGAGCCAAACCGGTCAGGGCATATTTGACTATTTAAAACCTTATCAGAAGCAAACACACACACACACACACATACACACACACACACACACACACACAAGCTCAGTTTATCCTTAGGAGATGAATGCTGAAGTATTTAGGCATTATGTGTCATAATATTGGCAACTTATTTCAAATGGTTTTTAAAACAATATTAATTTATAACTATATACATACTTAGAAGCCCAGTGCATGAAATTCATGCATGGAGGGGGGGTGACACCTCAGCCCGGCCTGCACACTCTCCAATCTGAGACCCTTGGGAGATGTCCGACTGCTGGACATCTGTCTCCTAACCACTTCCCTGCCGGCCTGATCACCTCCAACTGCCCTCTTTGCTGACCTGATCGCCTCCAACTGCCGTCCCCTGCCAGCCTGGTTGCCCTCAACTGCCATCCCCTGCAGGCCATCTTGTGACAGCCCTCTTGTGGTGGCCATCTTATGGCAGCCATCTTGTGAGATGTGAGGGTGCGAGGGCGCCAGGGTGTGAGGGCCACCTATGCTTTTATTAGTATAGGTATGTATAAAGTAAAAAAGGGAAACAGATAATAAAATTGTTGAGTCAAGCTGTAGCTGGTTTGGCTCAGTGGATAGAGCGTCAGCCTGCAGACTGAAGAGTTGTGGGTTTGGTTCTGATCAAGGGCATGTGCTTGGGTTGCAGGCTCATCCTTGGTCTTGCTCAGGGCATGTGCAGGAAGCAACAATCTATGTGTCTCTCTCACATCAATATTTTCTCTTTGTCTCGCTCCCTCTCTTCCACTGTCTCTAAAAATCAATGAAAGCCCAGCTGGCGTGGCTCAGTGGTTGAGCATCGACCTATGAAGGTTTGATTCCCGGTCAAGGCACATGCCCAAGTTGTTGGCTCAATCCCCAGTGGGGGGTATGCAGGAAGCAGCCAATCGATGAATCTCTTTCATCATTGATGTTCGATTTCTCTATCCCTCCCTTTCCTCTCTGAAATCAATAAAAATATATTTTTAAAAGTCAATGGAAGAATATCCTCCAGCAAGGATTAACAACAACAAAAATAACCAAAAATTGTTGAGTCAAGATGGAAGTTGTGAAAAAACAAACAAAAGAAAAAAAAGATGGGAAATGTGGCTTTCTTTTTTTTTTTTAATGTTTATTGACTTCAGAGAGGAAGGGAGAGGGAGAGAGAGATAGAAACATCAATGATAAGATAGAGTCATTGATCAACTGCCTTCTGCACAGACCCCACTGGGGATCCAGCCTGCAACCCAGGCATGTGCCTTGACCGGGAATCGAACCCTGACCTCCTGGTTCATAGGTCTATGCTCAATCACTGAACCACACTGGCCAGGCAATAGTTTTATTACCTTTAAAGTCAATAGACATACTCATCTTCACAGAAACTATTAAAATAGGAGGATTAGTAATATAAAGAAAAATATAAGGACTGCCTGGCTGGGCATGGCTCAGTGGTTGAGTGTCAACCTATGAACCAGGAGGTCAGGGTTCGATTCCTGTCAGGGCACATGCCTGAGTTGCAGGCTGGATCCCCAGTGTGGCATGCAGGAGGCAGCCAATCAATGATTCTCTCTCATCATTGATGTTTCTAGCTATCCTTCTCTCTTCCTCTCTGAAGTCAATTATAAAAAAATAGGGAAACCCATTTTGTAAACAAAAATACTGTATGCACTACTATGTTGCTAGATACAGGGTCACAGGTAACAATGATGCAAAGATATCCTGCAAATTTAGAAAACTAAAAATAAAATAGGATTGATTGGAGGATTAGGAGGAAAATTAACCCCAGGGACATGGATATAGAGATTTTTTAAAAATATATATATTTTATTGATTTTTACAGAGAGGAAGGGAGAGGGATAGAGAGTTAGAAAGATCGATGAGAGAGAAACATTGATCAGCTGCGTCCTGCACACTCCCTACTGGGGATGTGCCCGCAACCAAGGTACATGCCCTTGACCGGAATCAAACCTGGGACCCTTCAGTCTGCAGGCCGATGCTCTATCCACTGAGCCAATCCGGTTAGGGAGGATATATAGATTTTTAACAATTGATGATAGACCACCCATTAAGGCTAACTGCCTTCTAGGTCCCAATTTTGAAAACATTTTTAGAATGGATGTAATAGGACATCATATCCTATATTATAAAAAACCTGTGGTCGTGACACCCTCATGCCATAGTGACATCACCAGGAGGCTGTGTGCGCAGCAGGAGGCGTGGGTGGGCAGGAACTTAATGCTTTGTCCCCGAGGGTGCTGGTGGGGACTTGACCAGGAGGTCATTGGAGGAGTCCCGCAGTGCTGGCCATGGGACAGGACTCGAGGGAGTCCCACATGGCACCAGCCCTATGGGGCGGGTCTCTGGGACTCAGGGAGTCCTGTGAGGCCGGTGAGGGCTTGACGCTGCGTCCCCGCGGGCGCCAGCAGATCTGGGTCCCATGCAATTTCAAGGCGCACGCGGGTGGGTGGGGACTTGAATTGTGGCACCAGCAGGACTTGACGCTGCATCCCCGCAGGCGCCGGCCCGGACTCTGAAGGAGAGAGGAGGGAGACGGATACTGTACCCAGGATTTGACTTTAAATTAGAGGCCAGTGTCAGATGGGGACAAATCAATTCTTCTGTTATAGAGAAAGGGCAAATAGCAATATTATAGAGAAGGGGCAAATAGCAATATTATAGAGAAAGGGCAAATAGCAATATTATAGAGAAAGGGCAAATAGCAATTTAAAAATATTTTCTCTAATTCCCTTTTAATGTGCATGGATTTCATGCACCGGGCCACTAGTAACAAATAAGGATGTAACAATTCCCAAAACTAATTTGGCTATAGCAAAACGGACCTCAATTAAGTTGTCTATTCCATCTAAAATAACAAATATACTCCAATATGATCTTAAGGAAGGACATACTCAAATTAAGGGAAAAATTCAGGAACTCCTAAGAGAACAAATTATTGTGCCTACTGTTTTACAGTGTAATAACCCAATCTGATCTGTTAAAAAGCCAGATGAGTCATATAGATTTACGGTGGATTATAGGAATTTAAACACGCTCCCAAAAGAGAGTGTACTCCCAGATACACCATGAAGAATATCACCACTGGGTCAGGACTTGTGCAGTGATATATTTATCCGACATGTCCTTTGCCATACCTACTGTTGAGAAGAGCCAGCCCAGGACAGCATTCACAGGGGAAGGTAGACAATATCGGTTTACTCGATCACAAGTTACCCTAAGAGCCCAGTGATAGCCCATAAACTTCTAACACAAGACATCCACACACAACTCACACACAGACCATTATTTCCTATACTGATGGCTTCCTTGTTTATGGTGGTAACTTGCAAGAACAGATGAAGGTCAACATAGACAAATACATTTCTTACACTGAGAGGATGGACAGTCAATCCAGATAAAGTCCAAGTACCTCAATCTACAGTAAAATTTCTAGGCATAATTTTGTTCTCAGAAGATAGGGAAATATCAGACCCAGTCATAAACAAAACAGATTGCACCCTGGCTGGGTGGTTCAATTAGTAAGAGTGTTGTTGTCCCATACACCAAACGGTTGCAGGTTTGATTCCCGGCTGGGGTGCATACAGGAGGTAACTAGTCCATGTGTCTCATGTTGTTGATGTTTTTTTCTCTCTCTCCCTTCCTCTCTTTCTAAAAAATAAATAAAAACATATCCTTAGTGAGGATTAAAAACAAAACAAAAAGAGCAAGCTAGATTGCCCACCAACTCTTACCACAAAAGAATTGTTTGGATATTGGAAACAGTGCATACCCCATATGGGGATAATATTAAAACCCGTCTATGAAATAGCTAGGAAGAGTAGAGAATTTAGATAGATAGAGACTCAAGAGGTTGCCTTTACTTATTTGAAAAATGCTGTCTGAACTTTTGACCCATTGGTATTAGCCAATGTGGACACATTAAAGACGCTCTATTCACTGAGCCAGACCAGCTAGGGCTAATGTGGACTCTTAAATACAAACTAGAGCCCTGACCGGTTTGGCTCAGTGGATAGAGCGTCGGCCTGCGGACTGAAGGGTCCCAGGTTCGATTCCCGTCAAGGGCATGTACCTGGGTTGCGGGCACATCCCCAGTAGGGAGTGTGCAGGAAGCAGCTGAACGATGTTTCTCTCTCGTTGATGCTTCTCTCTATCCCTCTCCCTTCCTCTCTGTAAAAAAATCAATAAAATATATTTAAAAAAAATACAAACTAGAGTGCTTATACTGACAAGGGTTTGCAGCATGGCCACTGTGGGCTAAAACACTACAGAACCCCAAATCTTACCAAATTGGATTTTGGACCAAGAAGTTCCAATAGTTTGAGACTAGATGCCAATCAATTGAAAGGCTCACCTGGGCACTTTATGAGTCTCTACAATATAGTGTCACTAACAAAATAAGCCAATTATACTTAACCTCCAACAGCACGTTGTGGCGTGGGAAAAACAGATCCTTGACAGACAAAGGGGAACTCTCCTTGACTGTGATGTCCTAATACGGAAATGGTATCCATCCACAAGGTGCATGGATCAGTGCATTTCACAGCCAGCCAAACAGACTGGGGGTTTGGGCAGCTGTATGCAGTAGGACACGTGCACAGGAATTTACCTGGAGCTTGCAACTAGGTATCTCTTTGTCTTTATGTCCCACTCTACCAGCTCTCAGTGGAATTTGTCACGATGGGCCCTAGTCCATAAGGGATCTTTGTCATCTCCTCCTTGTTGCTTTACTGCCTGGAGCAATGAAGGGCTTTCACTGCCTGAGACTACTCTGGAGGGGAACTTTCTACATCTTGTGAGGGCTGCATCCTTTGCATTCTTTTGTGGAAGCCTCTTGCTTCCTTGTTAAGCCATAAAAGGCTTGCATTAAAAGCCCATGATACCAAACTCAGATTAAATTTTTTTTTGTTAATCATTTTTTGTTGTTGTTGTTAATCCTCACCTGAGGATATTTTTCTTTTGACTTTTAGAGAAAGTGGAAAGGAAGGGAGAGAGACAGAGAGAGTAACATTGATGTGAGAGAAGCACATTGATTGGTTGCCTCCTACACAAGCCCGACCAGGGCTGGGGCTTGAGCCTGTAACTGTGATCCTTTGACCGGAATCGAACCTAGGACCTATCGTTCCACAGACACTCTATCCACTGAGCCAAACTAGCTAGGGCCCAAGCTCAGATTTAATACCAAATCTAATTGCAATTTCAAACCAGTTTTAAACCAGTCAGTCTGGAATTTCCGGATCCTGACTAGTGAGGTAACCTGACTGATAGGATCCCCTGCTTCCTCTAAGGCAGTGGTTCTCAACCTTCCTAATGCCGCGACCCTTTAATACAGTTCCTCATGTTGTGGTGACCCCCAACCATAAAATTATTTTCGTTGCGACTTCATAACTGTAATTTTGCTACTGTTATGAATCATAATGTAAATATCTGATATGCAGGATGTATTTTCATTGCTACAAATTGAACATAATTAAAGCATAGTGATTAATCACAAAAACAATATGTAATTATATATGTGTTTTCTGATGGTCTTAGGCGACCCCTGTGAAAGGGTCGTTCGATCCCCAAAGGGGTCGCGACCCACAGGTTGAGAACCGCTGCTCTAAGGGAAGGTGTCCTTGTTTGAAATAATCACCTCCAGAGTAGTTTAAGACAGTAAAAGCTCTTCCTTGCTACAGACAGTAAAGCAACAAGGTTGATATGACAAAGACCCCTGATGGACTGGGACCCCTCATGGCGAATTGAGACATAAAGACGAAGAGATATCTAGATGCAAGTTCCAGGTAAAATCCTGTGCTTCCGACCCACTGACAACAGCTGATGTCATTGCAAGCCCCAGGTAAATCCTGTGCACATGTCTTACTGGATACAGCTGTCCAGATCCCCAGTCTGTTTGGCTGGCTGGCAGCTACATGCTGAAAGGGGTACCTTCCCGATGATGGAGACCGAAGAGGATATTCTGCTTTTGTTTTTTAATTTTAATTACAGTTTACATTCAATATTAGCTTTAGGTGGACAGCATGGTGGTTAGACAATCATATACTTTACAAAATGCTACCCCTGATATTTCCAGTGCCCACTTGGAACCATACATAGTTATTACACTATTATTGACTATATTCCCTATGCTGAATAATGCTGCAATGAACATAGGGGTGCAAATATTCTTGCAAATTAGTGTTTTGGGTTTCTTTGGATATATACCCAGAAGTGGAATCATTGGGTCATAAGGCAGTTCCATTTTTAATTTTTTGAGGAACCGCCATACTGTTCTCCATAGTAGCTGCAGCAACCTGCATCCCACCAACAGTGCATGAGGGTTCCCTTCTCTCCACATCCTCCACAACATCTGTTATTTGTTGTTTTATTGATGGTAGTCATTCTGACAGGTGTGAGATGATATCTCATAGTGGTTTTATTTTGCATTTTTTGCATTTCTCTGATGATTAGTGATATTGAACATCTTTGGGGCCATCTGAATGTCCTCAAAGAAGGTATTCTTATCAGTCAAAACCAGGTTCTCAAAACATGGAACAAGGCAAATAATATAACGGACAGGTGACAAAGACAGTTAGTCACCAACTTTGGGAGGAGAAAAGATCTATAGAGGAGTTGCTCTGCCCAAGGATCTCAATAATGACTGTAACCAATAAGCCTTTGTATGGCTTACCCAAGGCAAACAGTTTATTTCCAGAGTTAGAAACAGCTGTTCCAAAACACAGGCTATCACTTGTTTTCCCCACTTTTGAACAGACTATGATGACTTATCAAGCCACAAATTCACCATTTCTTTTTTTTTTTTTCGACTTTTTAAAAAGAAGTTTTTATTTAAGAGCAGTTTTAGGTTCATAGCAAAACTGAGTGGAATAGCAGAGTTCTCATATGCCCCATGTCCCCACACATATACCTTTTTTTTTCACTTTAATATATTTTTTATTGATTAAGTTATTTTCGTTGCCACTTCATATCTGTAATTTTGCCACTGTTATGAATCGTACTGTAAATATCTGATATGCAGGATGTATTTTCATTGTTACAAATTGAACATAATTAAAGCATAGTGATGAATCACAAAAACAA
>NW_006296625.1:1496301-1508850 GCF_000327345.1 Myotis davidii | reverse complement strand
TTATAATGTGTCTCGGTGTGGTCCTCTTTGGATTCCTCTTGTTTGAGGTTTTCTGTGCTTCCTGGACTTGTAAGTCTATTTCTTTCACCAGGTGGGGGAAGTTTTCTGTCATTATTTCTTCAAATAGGTTTTCAATATCTTGCCCTCTTTCTTCTTCTGGTACCCCTATAATTCTGATGTTGGTACGCTTGAGGTTGTCCCAGAGACTCCTTACACTATCTTCAAATTCACCATTTCTTAGATTCCCTAAGCTTGGATCCACAGCCTACTTGGCTGCATGCCCGATGCATCTATATCCTCTGGCTGGTGGAGAATGAGAAATATGAGAGGCCCTGTTTTTACCATTTCTGAGAGGAAAAGAATTAACAAAAACCCATGAGTGCTCATACCAAATAACCAGAGGTACTAAACCCCAGGAACTAATTCCACAGATATTTTCTTCTGCTAAAGTAAATTTAGAAAGAGAGAAAAATGACTTTAGCCATGTCTAACTCCCACCGAACCCCACTGACAGAGATCTGGGAGGCTGACTGGGCAAGATGCTTCCTTCTTGCTGGCTGTGCCTCAGCCCTCACGGGATTGCTCAGCTGCAGCATTCTGGGCTGGGGATGGGGTGGAGTGGGCTCATGGGTTTCCTGCCAGTAAATCTTATCCTGCTAATAAACCAATTGTTGGGGGAAATTTTTTCTCTCTACTCATCTAGGTTCTTCTGGATGGTCTAATAATCACATTGACATGCGATAGAATAGCAGGAGAAAAATGAATTAAAGTTCAATGACATAAACACCTCCTATATACATGGGAGAGACTCAGGGAAACTGAGTTACTCGCCCAAAGGGCAGAAATCATCACCTTAAATACCACCTTCAGCTAGGAAAAGCACAGTAAACAATGGTAAGATGGTTATGCTTAGATACTAGCAAGTCTGTGCCTTTGCATTGATAGTGAAGGCAGGCCTCTTTTTTTGTTGTTGTTAACCCTCACCCAAGGATATTTTTTCCATTGGTTTTAATTTTATTTTTTATTTATTATTTTTAAAAATAGATATTTATTGATTTCAGAGAGGAAGGGAGAGGGAGAGAGAGATAGAAACATCAATGATGAGAGGGAATCATTGGTTGGCTGCTTCCTGCGCACCCACTACTAGGGATTGAGCCCACAACCCGGGCATGTGCCCTGGACTGGAATTGAACCTAGGAGTCTTCAGTCCCCAGGCTGACGTTCTATCCACTGAGCCAAACCAATTAGGGCTCCATTGGTTTTAGAGAGAATGGAAGGGAGGGAGGGAAGGAGATGAGAGACAGAGAGAGAGAGAGAGAGAGGGAGAGAGAGAGAGAGAGAGAAAGAGAAACAATAATGTGAGAAACATTGATTGGTTGCCTCCTGCATGCGCCCGGACTGGGCCAGGGATCGAACCTCCAACTCAGGTACGTGCCCTTGACTGGCAGTTGAATCTGAGACCCTTCAGTGCAGAAGCTGATGCTCTAACCATTGAGCAATGCAGGCCAGGGAAGGCAGGCCTCTCACAGTGAGGGAAACACCCTTACAGATGAAGATTTCCCTTACAAATCTAAATGTGCTCTTACAAAGGGTAACCTCTACTTGGTTTTCAGCGTTCTTCCCTATCTGTTGTTTTTTAAAAGTAACCAGCCTAAAATAACGTCCCCAAAGAGGCATATTTTGGGTGGCAAATTCAGCTCCCCTTCAGTGACAATAGAAAAAGATATTATTTAAGGTGAACATAAGTAAAGGACCTATTAAAATAACTGGAGAAATGGTTCACATTGAATTTGCTAAAATTAATCTAGCAAGGGTAAAGCATACATTAGAAAATTTAAGACAAGTAGAACATCTGGAAGATGAGACTAATAAAATAAAAATAACTTTTTTGCAGGAATTTAAAAAGAACGAAAACATGTTTTCTCTAAAATTATGATGTTATGACAATCCAATATGTGCTTGACAGTGTTAATGGTCCAATGCTTGGAATGGCTGAATCTCAAAACGTCAGAATTTGGAGTAAGGAACGATGTTTTATGAAAAGATGCCAAGTGAGAAGATAGGAGACCTAATCCTTAAATCCATCTTCCCAAAGTACAGAGTTTAGGCTTCTTTTACGTCAAGGGAAGGGTAAATGGAAGGGCTGTTTTTACAGAATTTCTCTAGTGATTAGCATGTCCATATGCAAGACCAAGCAGCAGCCTGAAGCCATGGGAACAAGGCAGGCATGGAGTCGGAGAGTCGGAGCAATTTACTCTGTTAAAGCAGTGCCATGCAAGCGTGTACATATTGGGGCTTTAGAAAAACGGCTTTTACATGGAAACCCAATTGTCAAGGAAGCTTACCTGAGTGGTTTAAAAAACTTAATTGTTGGTCTGTTGGTGATTGGATATGGCATTATGTTAAGGAGTTCTTTTTCTATCTTACATTTGACATTTGAACTGAATCCTGAATATTTTAATTACATAGCATTTTATTTTTATTTATTTTAATTGAGGTAATATGCTTAATTATTAAAATAAATATTTACTTTGAAATAGTTAATTTAGTAGTTTTCTTCACATTTTCACACTTTTTTTTTATATTTTATTGATTTTTCACAGAGAGGAAGGGAGAGAGAGAGAGAGAGTTAGAAACATCGATGAGAGAGAAACATTGATCAGCTGCCTCCTGCACATCTCCCAATGGTGATGTGCCCACAACCCAGGTACATGCCCTTGACCGGAATCGAACCTGGGACCCTTGAGTCCGCAGGCCGATGCTCTATCCACTGAGCCAAACCGGTTTTGGCACATTTTCACACTTTTTAAAAAAGTATTTTATTGATTTTTTACAGAGAGGAAGGGAGAGGAATAGAGAGTGATTGATCAGCTGCCTCTTGCACACCCCCTACTGGGGAATCGAATCTGGGACCCTTGAGTCCGCAGGCTGACGCTCTATCCACTGAGCCAAACCGTTTAGGGCACAGACAGTGGATGAGCATCAACCTATGAACCATGAGGTCCTGGTTCGATTCCTGGTCAGGGCACATGCCCGGGTTGTAGGTTTGATCCCCAGTAGGGGGTGTGCAGGAGGCAGCTGATTGATGATTCTCTCTCACCATGGATGTGTGTCTCTCTCTCTCCCTCTCCCTTCCTCTTTCTGAAATCAATAAAATGTATATTTTTAAAAAAGAGCCACAGAGGTTTCTTTCCTGTTTTCAGCAGTTCAGTTGGTAAAGATCCTGTCTCCATTTCACAGGAAATGGATTACATCCAATTACTCCTCACAGCAGCCAACTGGAAGATTATCCCATTACTTCTGAAGGACTGGTTTGGCTGGCATCTGCAATGGTAGCCAAATAAATGAGGTTTCTATGGAACACATGCTGGTCCTGGACACACACATTCACCAGGCCTTTGTTCTGTTACTCCACGATGCGGCGATCAGCTGGTCACGGAGCCGCCGATTGTCTCCTGCTTGACGTGCGCCTTGCCTCTCAGCCAGTCGGGTAGGAAGGCCACGGACATGCTGGGAAGCCAGGTTGGAACCCAGTCCCAGGCCCTGTGAACCCCCCTGCAGCTAGAGCAGAGCCAACCAGCAGCTCTAGACACACCAGCGCCGCAGCACAGACCCACAGTCCATAGCACTTTAAAAGCACTTTCACATGTCCTGGCTCATTGAATCCTTGCAACTTCATCAGATTATTTTGTTTTGTGAAAAGATGGTAACTCAAATTGGTCAAAGTTTAATAAATTAGAAAGTGGTCATTAAACTTATATTAGCAGTATACACTGGTCACTAACGTTGTGAAAGAATGTGCGTCAAAAGAAAAACACCCGTAAAACATGAGTGTTTGTGGTTAGATTGTAGGTGATGCACAATCACAGGATGGACTGGTATTTTCTTGAGCTTAGGTTTGTACTGGGCAGCGCTACGGAACAGGATTAGTCAGCGTGTGAGTGATTTGAAATCGCAGGGTGGATTATATTATATTGCGTTCATATGAGTTCATATCTACTTGTTTATGATTTAAGTGAAGCTGTTTTAATTCGCTTGTTTGTGACAAAGAAAAAAGTTTCTTTGATACAAGTATGAAGTCAGTGGTGTCAGGACGTTGAAATTCTACATCTGTTGTTGGTAAACAGTCAGCGGCCCAGCTGCTGCACAGTCCTGCTGGGGGCTTGTGGGTAAGGAGGAACATGTGGAGAAGTAACTATGGCAAGGGGGCATTGCAACTATAAATACTGACAGGTTGTGAGTCCTATTTGAGAGTTTCTATTTGGGTGGTGTGAGCTTTGCCAACCTAAAAACTCTCTAAAGACCCCAGGGGCATCAGCTCCCCTCTCAGCCAGGTACTCCTCCTCTGGTAGACAGTGATGAGGAACCACACAGCTGCGGTAAAGACATCAGCCTCCCTAGCAACATGCTGTAGCCACAGGGGACTTTCCCTTTGTACCGGCAGCTGGAAATCAGCTCCCCCCTCCTCATTCTTGCCCACCAAACGTGGGCTTGGTGGCACCCAGACTCAGCGCTGGTGAAGGGGCGGGGATGCCTGGGTCCTGGTGGCATCACTGAGATGCCCAGTTCCGAAATTTCCTCTTCCTCATGGGTGGACTCAGTTTGAGTTGTGGGTCTGCAGAAAGCATCTTATCTGGTGAGTCTTCATCTAAATCTTGAACATTTCTTATGTTCATCCCTAAGGATATTTTATAGATAAGGAAACTGAGCTCCAAAAAAGTGAAAAACAATGGAAACGTAAAATAGTTGACAATATAAAGAGAAAATTAACCTAGATAGCCTGACTTCCACTCTAGTGTCGATGATGCGGGACATTTTAAACCAAGAAATAAACAGAAACATAGGTTTTGACATCTGAAAACGGGCCAAACACCTTTAAAATGTAAACCATTTAAACGCTGATAGGCCTGGCTGGATATATTTGTATTATTCTGAAGTCACTTAAAATAATGACATGAAATGTTGGTTGTTGTTGGACCAGCAGTTTCTTTAAGGGACAATATTCAGTTAAAGATGCAGTGTAGGAAAAAGAGAGAAATAATACTGCAATAGGAAAGAAGGAGAAAATGAAAATGGCAGAAAGTGTTGCCTTTAAAAAAAATCCTCACCGGAGGATATTTTCCCATTACCTTTAGAGAGAGTGGAAGGGAGGGAGGGAGAGCAAGAGAGAGGGAAACATCAATGTGAGAGAGACACATGGATTGGGTGCCTTTGGCACGGGCCCAACCAGGTACATGCTCTTGACTAGAATCTAACGGTGACCCTTCAGTCCACAGGCTGACACTCTATCCACTCAGCCAAACTGGCTAGGGCAAGAACTGACTTTTAACAAAGAATTAACTATGTGTCAGGCACTCTTTTAAGCTCTTAAACTAATCTAATCCTCACCACAACTCTGTGAAGTGAGTGTACTATGGTCACTCCTGTTTTACAAAGAACGTAGCGAAGTCTGGAGAGGTTAAGCAACTGGCTGAAGGTTACACAGTAAGTGTCTAAACGCTTGCTTGAACTTTAGCAATCTGCCTCCAGGGTCTGTGCTTCTAACCACCATGCCATATTTCCTCTGAAAGAGAGAGTAAGACTTGAACCAATCATATCTGATGCTATGAATGGGGGTAAACAAGAGAAGTTTCAAGTGTCATCATTCCATTTCTATGCAGAGGATGAGGGCCTGGGCCAGGGGGTTGCATATGACAAAAATGCCATGAATACAGTTAAAAGGGAGATAAAATATATACAGTGGACAAAAGATTAGTATTTGGAATAGACAGTGGAAGAATATATAGTAGAAAAAGACCAATAACCTTATAGAAAAATGGGCAAATGTGTAAATAGGCAATGCACAGATGAGGAAGTAAGAATGAAATAAAAATGACCAAATAAAAAGACGCTCAACTGCACTAGCGACTGCTGGCACGCAAAGCAAAAGTAAGAGAGATGCCATTTGCTCCTCTCTGGCTAAAACTGAAGATTGAAAATATCAACTTTGAGGGCACATGGATGGATATTCTTGGTAGGAATATAAATCAGTATAGCTACTTGGGACATTTGACTATCAATTCCAGTTTGATTCTGGTCAAGGGCACGTGCCTGGGTTTCAGGCTTGATCTCCAGTAGGGAACGTGCAGGAGGCAGCCGATAATGATTCTCATCATTGAAGTTTCTGTCTCTCTCCCTCTCCCTTCCTCTCTGAAATCAATGGAAATACTAAAAAACAAAACAAAACAAGACAAACACACATCAATTCCCCTTCAAATCTGAAAGGGTTTCCTCTAAGCTACTATCTGAGCTACTCCTTCCTTTCATCCAAATACCACAGCCAGCACCCATAGATTTATTAGATAATCAGTCTTTTTCGAGAGGGAGCTATTAAAAAAAAAGCCAGCTTAAATAATTAATATCCAGAGAGGGATATTTTAGTGTGAGGCTGCTCCCCCTCACACTAAACAAATGTCGATTGCTTACTAGGTGCTAGGTGTCAACATCAGAAACGTCCAAACCTGTACAGAATTTTTATGAGTTTATTTGAGACAAACTGACGACTGTCCACTTTGGTGGACACAGGATAGTTAGTAGTTAACAATGAACATGATAACAATAACAATGAGGGACTCTGGGGTCTCTGCTCAGGTGCAGTGATTGTGCCCTGAAGGGTCTGGAGAAAGGAAATTACCCAGACATTCCAAAGGTACATTATCATAAATGCAGAAGGACAACAGGCAGTCTCAGTTAAGGTGAAAATTGACCTTTTGTCAAGGAAAATACTGGCGTAGAACATGACTACACTCCAGGACTTGTCTTTAGTTAGCAGGTTTTAATTTCAGACCATTGTGTGGCTACTGTAGGTCTCCGAGTTTGTAAGGCCACCATGCAGGCCTCCCCTGAGCTCGTCAGGTTTAGTATGTGGCCCCTTTCCCGTCCACACTGGCATTATTCTGATCATTGAGAATAAAAGGACAGTTATCTTTGGGAACTAGAGGAAGATAATAGGATGAAGCAACCTTCCATGTAAAGGTTACATTTACAGCCCAGATGCTTCCCCTTAATTCCTTCCTAGGGCCTTGATGGAAGGATTTCAAGCTGCTCTATAAATCACATTGGACCTCTGTATACTACTACAACAGCTTTGCTTGTCTACATAGCTAGGTATGCTGCAATCTGAAGGGTGAAAAGCACAAGCGAGAACTCTAAAGCTGGAATGAGGAAAGCTGGGAAGGAGGGTTCCATGACTATCATGACCATCAAGAAAAGCCGGAAGCAGAAGTCCCCACTGCCTGAATGACTGACTTCACTGAAATGCAAGAAATTGTCTTCTTCTTTTTCCTTTTTAAAGAAGTGATGTATTTATTTTAAATATATATTTTTATTGATTTCAGAGAGGAAGGGAGAGGGAGAGAGAAATAGAAACATCAATGATTCGATGTTTCTATTCAATGCACACCGCCGCTGGGGATTGAGCCTACAACCCAGGCATGTGCCCTTGACCAGAATTGAACCCAGAACCCTTCAGCCCATAGGCCGATGCTCTATCCACTGAGCCAAACCAGCTAGGGTAGGAATTATCTTCTTGAATATGCTCCCAAAGATCTGTGTCCTACTCCCTAAACAGCTTTTAATGAAGGCAGGAAATTGCCAGATAATTGGTTAAGGAGAAAGACTTCAAGGGGCTAATTTCTTATTGTGTTTAATGTCTAGTTAGGGCAAAGGCAGAGAGATTGGCCCTGGCTTGCTCACATCACCTCTGGAGGATAGATTCAATTACAAAAGAGATTGATGTCTCAGCCATGGCCAAAAGCTTGGCAAGCTCTCAGCTAAGACCATAATGTGGCAGTTTAAAGTGCGGGGAAGAGGCCAAGTGAGGGAATAACATAACAGGGAGTTAATACATCTAAAGGATGACTTTCCTGATGCCTCTAAATACTATGGGGCTGCTTCTAAGGCACTCCCTCTGATCGACCCTGAGCTCTGAATGTAAGCAGTTTTGCTCTACAAGTTGGGGACCAGATCTGGTATCAAGGGGAAATAAAAAGAGCTCCAAGATCATTCTCTTTCCAAATAAGTTATAAACTTGGATATTTGTCTGCAGCGAGACTTCCTAAGGCTAAAAAGAGGAAGGAGGGGATGTGCACTTGGGCTTCAACTCTGAGGTACAATGATACCTGAATCTCAGAACCAGGTTCTTTGAGCAGCTCTGTGGGTCCCCAAAGCCAGGACCCAGAACAGCTCAAAGCTTGGGACCGCAACTGGTGGTCCAATATCTAATAGTCCCACCAGCCAATCTCCACCTGGGGATCGGATCCAGTGCCTGCATGAGCAGCCCACTTGTATCTGAGGGTGAGGTAGAGCCTGGCATTTAGACACATTAACATATGTGCCCCCACAACTCCTGGGAAATTAGGAATTATTAGTGCCCTCTTGCAAGTAAGGAAACGAAAACTCAGAGATATAATAACTTTTCTGAAGTCCCTCTCCTCCTTATCTCTTGAATTCCCTGTGAGGAATTTTCTAAGCTCATGGAATGATTAAATGCACATTTTTCTCACCAACAGCAGGGGTTGTGACGTATAGACACCACATTCATTTTCTTGGGGCTAAATCTTTTTTTTTAATTTATTTTTTATTTATTTATTTATTTATTTTATTTTATTATTTATTACAAAGGGTATTACATATGTGTCCATTTTTTCCCCCCGCTTCTTGGGGCTAAATCTTATGTGACTCTTTCTTGTCGGCCAAAAAGTACTTAGGGATTTTTAGGATCCAAGTCTACTTTCTTTTATTTCTATGGAACTTGCATCTTTGAGGCTCCAAGAGTTTTGGTTTTACTTTTTAAAAATTGTGATAAAATGTACAACATAACATTTGCCATTTTAACCATTCTCACTATGTACAATACAGTGGCATTAATTATATTCACACTGTTGTGCAACCATCACCACTATTAGTTTCAAACAGAAAGTGTAATCGTTAAACAAAACCCCCCTAATCCCTCCTCCCTCGAGCCCCTGGTTACCTCTAATCTGCTTTCTGTCTCTATGAATTTGCTTACTAGTCTAGAGGTTTCATATAAATGCAATCATACAGATTTGTTCAAGGGTCAAAGAAATTTAATTTACTACAAATATCACACACCATAGCTGCTAATTAGCTATTCAAGAACAAATCGTAATTGAGAACCAAAGACAAAAGATTTCAACCATGACCACAGATAGCTGCAATTGCTTGCCCTGGTTAGAGAACTCATGAACCAACGACCTAAGAAAGGCCAAGCCTTTGTAGTAAATATTAGACATCATGTCTTTGACTACTATTTAAGGGTCAGCTGGTATTTTTAATTATGCTAATAACTTAGGTGCACCTCCAGAGAATTTGCTGACAATATTTCATTTTATAAACATTGAGCACATGCCTTAGTGGAAGGAATATAAACCTTAGCACCAGGAGAGCTGGGTTCCAATTCTAACTCTACCATTGCTAATTAGACACCTGGTGCTACTTGTCATATGGGATTTGATAGCAACTAGACTTCCTTTGAGTGCATATTTATTAGCATCTATCCTCGCTTTTAAAAAACTCTGCAATCAGAAAATGATTGACACCTTTGGTTTCAGATGTGGCTGCTGCCCTGAGTTCACATTCATCAGGAGATGGCAAGCCCGAGGGTTCAGGATCCTGTCCTTGTTGGTGTGCACACTCACAGGGCTGTAGTGAAGCAAGGTGAGCGCTTACTCCGTAGTTATACTTGCAACCCTGCCTTTTTTGTTGCTCTAAATTATGAGGCAACGAAGATTGTGCCTGATGGGCATTTGATAATCCACAGCACACTATTTCTGACTCTGGTCCCATTGTGTTACTTTGGAATTATGTTTATTTATGTAATTTTGCATAAATATTGATTAGTGTTTTTTCTTTCTTTTTTTCCAAAGATAGTTTTTCTGCTTTGAATCTGATTTTTTTTTTTTAGCTTTACCACAAAAGTTAAACCATTGCTTTATATCACCAAAGGGTTAATGTTAGAGAAAGGAAATGTCAACATGTATACAAAGCTAACTACAAGGCCAACTTTCTCAAAGTAGAAATCCAAGTTTTCTGTTAATACTGGTGCCACCAGCAAATGTTTGAAACTTCACCTTTTTTTTTTGGCCCCCCACTCTCTCTCCCTCCCAAGGCCACACCAGGGGACATCAGGAAAGTCACACTCTATTTGAAAAGAAACCTTTAAAGCTCAGACAGTGATGTGCAACACCAACTAGCATCACGGCACAAGTGGGAACAGGGAAAATCAGATGGTTGGCACTTAAAAGCGGCCTGTCCCCGCAACACCCAGTGTACCAAGAAGAAAATCTCAGGACGATGCAAATAAATAGCTGAGCGTCCGTCTGGCAGCCTTACAGGGAGGACGGACCAGGACCTGGCGCCTGGGTCCCTACTGCTCTCCCTGCGCAGAGGTTGAGGGAACACATTTCTGTTGCTGCCTCTGCTCTTGGTCTCCCAGCAGGCAACACAAAAGGGGAGTGTGGGTGGGTGTACGGGAGGTTTTACAGGGCCCGCAGCTGGTCCCAGCTGGCCATTCCAACCGACACACATCTATCTCTTCAGGGCACTGAACTCCCCTGGTATCTGATCACCCCTCTTATCTGAGCACCACCCTGGGGGACATGCAGCAAGTTGAGGGGCTGGAGGGGCATTTTTACATCGCAGGTGTTGACTGCTGCTGCTACAGAAAAATAGACACTAGGGGGCACTACTCAGTCTCAAATCTGAGCTTTAAAAACTTTTTTTTTGAGTCACTTGCTGAAAATATTGAAGTCAGAAAATCCAACTTGCTCTAGCTTCAAAATACACCCCAAATTCATAACTTTTATACTATTTCAACCACTAGCACTTTAAGACACACCTTCTTATTTTTCCCCTAAAATTCAGGCCCCAAATCCAAAATAATCAAACCATTGAGATATCTTTTATTTGGTTTTTGCTCTTTTAGTTTATATAGGAAAGAAAAATAAGCATATTCCATTTTGCGTGACAATCTCAAAATTTGGAGTAACTAAAAATACATTATGAATATTTTTTTGGTTATCAAATTAGAATAATATAAAAAAACTGACAAAAGAAAAGTTAAGTTTTCCTAAGTTAATTATTTATAATAAAACTAGGGGCTCAGGGCACGAATTCGTGCACCTTGAAAGGAACTGTGATCCACGAGGCAGTGGTGGGCACAGGGGTGGGTCTCGGCCCGTCCTCCACACCCCACCTGGCCCTCCTGCTGCTGTGGCCCCTGGTCCCCTGTCTGCCAGCAGCCCTGCTCCTGCTGCCATCGCTTCCACACGCTTACAGTGCGGCCCCGCTTGCACCCGCTTATGGCGCAGAGCGATTGGGGCCGGTGCCAGCAGTGAGTGAGAGGAGGACCGGCGCCGTTAGTGGGTGCAAGCGGTGGCTGCTGCCCCAATCGCCCCTCAGGAGCAGGGGGAGGTGAAGAAGCCCTAAGGGGAGATTGGGGCCAGCACCGGGCACCAGCAGCAGGTTCAAGTGGTGGCTCTAGTGCTGGCAGTGGGTGTGAGCGCTGGATGGGACCACAGTGTGTGGCAGCAAAGGATTTTCAGTAACCACCAGAGGCTCACCCTGATGACAGTGACTGGTGCCCCGCCTTGGTCTGGCGCCCACACTCACCTGCTCCACCATCCCGCTGTGGCCGATGCCCGCCATGTTTCATGTGCGCCCCCTGGTGCTCAGCACACGTCATAGCGACTGGTGGTTTGGTTGTTCTGCCGTTTGGTCTACTTGCATGTTAGCCTTTTATTATATGGGATGATGAGTACTTCTAAAGTTAAAACCTCTTTTTCAGGGAAGGAGATAGAAACATCAATTATGAGAGAGAATGCAGACTGATATAATGTAGAATGATATAATAACTGCCAACATGTTGATTTTAAAAAAGACAATATTTTGTCAACTGGTGACATTAATGATACACCTTATGGGATAGATGAAAGTCCCTGGGTGTTTGTTAATGCCCTTGTTAACTCTCCTGGCAACTCTCCTTTTCTTACTTGGGGAAGGAGAGTTCATGATTATTTCACCAATACTGTGTTAGGGTATGGTGTTTTGTTTGTTTGTTTGTTTTGCCTAAAACTCCTTTGCTTAAAATTATTTACTGTGGCTGCTTTGCCTATGGAGTAGTCTTTTCTCTGTTCCACTCCACTAATTAGCTCTCTTTCACTTTAAACTCTAAAAACAAACAAAACAAAAGATTATTTAATGTTTTTTAATGGTCCATACTTAAAAATACAAACTAGAATTATTTTCAAGTATTCCATGTGATTACAGAGAAACTCACCATTAGAATATTACCTTCTCCCAGAAATTAAATCAGCTCACATGGCTGTTCTTCCTCACTGGAGCTTGCCAGCTAACAAGAGATTAAAAAAATAAATATTTATGTAGGCATGTAGTTGGATCAGTCCCTTTCAGAAAGCTTTGAAAATAGCGAGTTTTTGAAATTGTTATTGAATTTATTGAGATGACATTGGTTAAGTTATATTGGTTTTG
>NW_006296625.1:1487612-1496053 GCF_000327345.1 Myotis davidii | reverse complement strand
TCCACCTTGAGAAAAATGGATAATGAAAATGTACAAGAGCCACCAGTAACTATAGTATTTTCAAAACATTTGCCTTTATCAAAAGGATTTTTTAAAAAAAATTAAAAAAAATTTTATTTCAGAAAGGAAGGAAGAGGAAGAGATAGGTAAAAACATCAATTATGAGAGAGAATCATTGATCAGCTGCCTCCTGCACATCCCTTCCTGGGGATTGAGCCTGCAACCCAGGCATGTGCCCCTGACCCAAACCCGGGACCCTTCAGTCCTCAGGCTGATGCTCTAACCACTGAGCAAAACCAACTAGGGCTTGAGAGTTTTTTTATAGCACGATTTTTCTATTTATTGTGAACATTTTCCCATAGCAATCAGTGGTTTTCTACAGCAATTTACATGACCATTTGTTAATGAATGTACCAAAATGTATCACTCTCACTCTAAATAATGCTGCCCTAAGCATTCTTATCCCTAGATCATTGCAAACATGTTTAAAACATCTGATGCCTGTGTTACCACACAGCTGGAGTTTATGCCTTGACAGCAATGTTTGTCTGTTTCTCATACTCAGTATCATTTTTTTGAGTGATACTGCCTTTTATTTATTTAACCACTTTAAATTTTTTATAGTTCTTGCCTCATCCTAATATCCTAGCATTTGATGAATAAGTCTACATGATCTTAGCTAGATATTTCCTTTTTTTAAGAGCCAAATTTCTAATCTGTTTTCAAATAGCTGCCCTCTCTTGCCACCTATCAGTTTAGCTTCTTTTAATCTCTCTTGAGGCTTGGTGTAGTAACTTTCTATTGCTATGATTACAAATTCCCACAAACTTCATAAAACAAAAATTTATGATCTCCTAGCTTTGTAAGTCACAAGTTTGGTCTGGGTCTCTCTGGGCCAAAATCAAGGTGTCAGCAGCCTGCATTCCTTTCTGGAGGCCCCAAGGGGGAATCCATTCCTTTGTGCATTGCTTTGACATTTTCTTCTGCCTCTTCTTAAACTTTCTGTTTTCTGTGGTGGGTGATTTCAACAGTGATGAAGAACGGGATGAAAACGTAAGTGGAGCTCTCGGCTTTGCCTGAAGCCAGGAAGCCCTCTGGCTTCTGTGTTTCTCTCATAGTTCCCTGCCCTTTCCAACCTCTTCACTTTATTACCAACTGGTCAGAGTAGATTTATTGTTATCTTTTAAAAAATATATATTTTTATTGATTTCAGAGTGGAAGGGGGAGGGAGAGGGAGAGAGAAACATCACTGATGAGAGAGAATCATTGATCGAGCCTGCAACCCAGGCATAGGCCCTGACTAGGAATTGAACTGTCAGGTTCATAAGTCAATGCTCTACCACTGAGTCATGCTGGCTGGGCTTGTTGTCATCTTTTTACTTCTCCATCGATAGCAACAGATTTGTATAACGAAGTTCGTTGTTCAGAATCATCTTTGGTTGAGTTCCCCAGCGGAGAGATTGGGTCGTATTCTCAGGATCAACATCTGTGTGGCGTGAGACAAGCAGGAGCAGGTAGAGAGATGTCAGATGTTGGACTGTGGTATGGTGGTAGCAGAGGACCCAGCCAACCTGCAGCGTGCCTTTATTTATTTATCGTTAACTTCTTGTGCAAGCCTCATAAGGAATGGCAAGAAATTGAAGAACTTTTAGAAGCGTTGTTGTTCCCAAGGGGATAGCCATAATAAAAAAGTGGAGGCTGATTCGAAGGGTAAAGGGCCAGAATCCGGAGGAAATACCTAAGCTTACCACTGCTAACGAAGTAGCACGGAGCAAAGCAACAGCCCCCAGTGCTGGCTTATAAATATGTGCTGGCTATTGTGTGCTTATTTTCAGGATGCAGTGAGAATATTCCTGATGGGTAGCTAGGGTTCTGATGATAAATTGCTTGATTGTTATTCTGGACCTAAGAAATTCCAGCTGATTTCTTCAGTGATGTGGGGCACACATTGCACTGTGCTTGTTATTAAAAAGCAGCTCCAGCCCTGGCTAGTGTGGCTCAGTGGTACAGCATCAGCTCGTGCACTGAAGGATCATGGGTTTGATTCCTGGTCAAGGGCATATACCAGGGTTGCAGGTGCATTCCCTGGTCCCATTCAGGGCTCAGGTGAGAGGCAACCAATTGATTTTTCTCTCTCTCTCTCTCTCTCTCTCTCTCTCTCTCTATCTCTCTCCTCCCTTCCACTCTTTCTAAAAATCAATGGGAAAAATATCCTGGGGTGAGGATTAACAACAATAACAACAACAAACTACAACCCCCCCAAGCTCCCCAAAACAGGTCCAAAATGTCTGTTATTAAAAAACAAACAAAACATCACTGTTCAAAATTGATGTTGAGAAAAACCAGAAAGAAAAAAATGAATTCTAAATCTAAATTTGAGAATAAATACTCTCCAAGGCTCTTGAACATCCATAGTCTGAGAATTGCTATTGGCCTTGATGACAATAAGAACAACTCCTGGGATTTGCTTTTCCATATTGCAAGCTTACAATTCTAAGTATTGCAAAGGACTCATTATAAGCATCCAGCTTTATCATTAATAGATATATGTAATATATCCCAAATATCCACTAATCAGACTGCATGATTGGAAATCAGAGATGTATTCTTTTGAAAGAGACTTAAACTGAAGATGTTTCCTCTAGCAGCGAATGATCTTTGGAAAAAGACTGAAAATCCAAGACCTTCAGAGCAAGCCAATGATGACATGAGGTAGATAGCTTCCACTCAAGATTTTAAAACAAGACAGATTTTTTTTGATATCTTTCCCCTCCTTTTTTTCATTTTGCTCCACTTATCCTTTTATTTTGGCGCCCCCTAGAGGCCAACCAAAAAGTTTCTTGGTTCTTGCACATACCTGCACATTTTATCCTTATCCTCTGTCGCATTTCTCTGCACCTAAGGAAATGAAAACTCTCCTGTGTGTTTTCCTCAGGCTATAGCTCTTGTTCTTAGTCTAACGGAGTAATGGATTTGTCACCCTCTACCTGATTTGACTAACAAAAACTTGATAGCTGTTCCTTTCAAAACTTTGTTAAAAGGTGGATTTTTCTGCCCTGGCCTGTGTTGCTCAGCAGTTAGAGCATGGGCCTGTGCACAGAAGGGTCCCAGTCAAGGATGCGCACCTGGATTGCAGGGTGTGCAGGAAGCAACTAATCCATCTCTCCCTCCCCCCCCCCCCTCTCTCTCTCTCTTTCTCTCTCTCTCCATCCTTCCCTCCCTTCTACTTTCATATATGAATAACCCATGGACACAGACAAGAGTACGGTGGAAGCCTGAGGGAGTGGGGTGGAGGGGATCAATGGGGGAAAAAAGGGAACATCAATAAAGATACATTTTAAAAAGGCAACTCCAAACAAAAGAAAAGATAAAAAATAAAACAAGCAACTAAATAAGTAAATAAATAAAATGGAAAAAATATCCTCGATGAGGATTAACAAAAGAAAAGAAAAGAAAAGAAAAAAGGTAGGCTTTCTATAGATCTCTTCTGGAATTTGAATTTTCTCACAATATTAATCCTAACCTTCAGTCCTACCAAAATTGGACATTGACTCCAAATAACAAAACACTTATGCTTACATATGAAGTAAGCTTACAGGAATAGAAACAAATATTTGAGGCTAGCCTTGCCAGATTAACCTGCTATCTTCAGTGACTCCCCAGCCTCTGCTCAAGCCTTATGCTAAGGGACTAATAGTTGTCCCACTTTCATTGTGATTAATGATACTTATTTTCCAATTTTGTTTGTGCAACACTAAGGTACTACTCTTAACGCAGACACCAGGCTTCCACCTGATTATTACAGAAACCCATCTTTAAAAAAAAAATTAAACATTTATTTTATTTTTATTGGTTTCAGAGAGGAAGGGAGAGGGAGAGAAAGATAGAAACATCAATGATGAAAGAGGATCATTGATTGGCTGCCTCTTGCACGCCCCTCACTGGGTTGTGAGCCCCCAACCCGGGCATGTGTCCTGACCGGGAATCGAACCGTGACCTCCTGGTTCATAGGTCAATGCTCAACCACTGAGCTATGCTAGCTGGGAAAGACTTTTCAATATTTGAAATACCTACTTCTTCAGGAATGATGTTTCTCTGAGAAAGATAGAGACCTGAAATGAGGAAAGCAAGGACTATTCAGGAAGCTCCCAAGAGAGATAGCTGACCTTTTCATCTATACTTTGGTGCTCCAATTCTAATAGAAATAGTAATACAATTAGAAAAGGTGCTCCAAAATTGTCTCTGACCCTAGCAGAAGTCATAAATGAGCTTAGCCAGCGTAGCTCAGTGGTTGAGCATCAACCTATGAACCAGGAGGTCATGGTTCGATTCCCAATCAGGGCATATGCCCAGGTTGCAGTCTTGATCCTCAGTAGGGGGTGTGCAGGAGGCAGCCGGTGGATAATTCTTTCTCATCTTTGATGGTTCTATCTCTTTCTCCCTCTCCTTTCCTCTCTCTGAAATCAATAAAAACATATTTTAAAAAGGTCACAAATGACACCACATCTGCTCAGGGGGTACAATAAACTAGTTTATTTTAAAGTTCTGTGGTGGTTATAGATGATTACGTGGCCTCCAGAACTGTGAGAAATAAATGCTTGCTCACAGGCACCCAGTCTATGGTGTTCTGTCATAGCAGCCCAAACAGACTGAAGCAGTGCCTGTCCAAATCTAGGGAGGCCGTTTTGGAACCTTCTTGATTCAGTACCTTCTATCCCTCAACCCCTGCCTGGTGGATCTGCTCCAAAATATTTAGAAATTTGAATGAAGGTAATTTTGAATATCTGGGTATCATGGAGGCAAGAACTAATCATATAACCCAATTTGGCATGAAAGGATTAAGATCAGAATAGCTAGAGGGCCAGGCCACTCCTCCCTAAGGTGGTCCAAGAGGTGGGGTTAATTCGAAGTACATACTATGGGCCTTTTCTGACTTCTTCCAAGTCCTTTTGAGACAGGTTTCTTGAGCTTGCCCCTATTCTGAATCAGTTCAGAGCATGGAGACGATGCCTCACAGCAATGAGCCATGGTGGACCGTGTCTGGAAATTTTTACTTTCCACTGATGTTTTACATGGAAGAGGAGCAGGAGGAGTGCATCTTTGGTGAGTGGCCTTTGCCCACACCCCCTCCCCCATCCCTTTCTTCTGGGCTTCCAATCCCAGGTCTCTACCCCGGAATACCCTTCCCCTCCCCCGGCACCCGCTGCTGGTACTTCACGAATCCCTCCTTGGGCTTGGCTCGCAGGCCGCCTGGACACAGACCTTGGCCACATAGAGGTGCACAGCCACACCCTCATCCAGCTGGAGGGGTGGTTCACAGCCACAGGCCAGACACGCGTCACTGTAGTCCAGTGGTGGCGAACCTATGACACGCGAACTCATTCTTTTGGTTGATTTTTCTTTGTTAAATGGCATTTAAAGATATAAAAAAATATCAACAATATAAGTCTTTGTTTTACTATGGTTGCAAATATCAAAAAATTTCTATATGTGACACGGCACCAGAGTTAAGTTAGGGTTTTTCAAAATGCTGACACGCCGAGCTCTAATGGTTCGCCATCACTGCTGTAGTCAGACCTCCCCAGGCCAGGAAGTGGCTGTTCCTCATCATCTGGAGCATGGAGAGTGGGGACGCTGTCATGCAGGCCCAAGGTAGGTGTCCTTGGCTGATTGTGGCTAAGGGCCTGATGGTGGTGTCTTGGTCTCTTTAAGAATCACTTGGGCTCCGCTGGCATGGCTCAGTGGTTGAGTGTCAGCCTATGAACCAGGAGGTTACAGTTCGATTCCCGGTCAGGGCACATGCATGGGTTGTGGGCTTGATCCCCAGTGTGAGGGATGCAGGAGGTAGCTGATCAATGATTCTCTCTCATCATTGATGTTTCTCTTTCTCTCCCCCTCTCCATTCTTCTCTGAAATCAATAAAAAGAACCACTTGGGTGGCTGGGAATCAGGTGTTCCTTGGAGCCCTTGAGAAGTGGGGGCCTAGAGCCAAGCTACCTTCGTGGGATGGGGCAGCCAGGAAGGCCCAGACCGGGGTAACACTCCTCAGTGTTCCCGTGGGGTCCTGCCCTGCCCTGGGGTCTCAGTTGTGGATTCTGCCTCACCAGGACTCTCTTGCAGGCCTTGAGCTGCTGCAGCGTGTCCGGAGCCAGCCGCTGACAGAGATGACCTGGCAATGCCCTTGGGATGCAGCTGCACCCCACTGCCCTGACTTTGCCAGCCTGGATGGGCAGGCCTGCCCCTGATGAGTTGGCTGGTTCTTCTGGATTTTGTTAGATTTCACTCTGTCAGAAATAAAAGCCTGATCTGCCCAAGGCAGTTGAGTTGGGAGGGAAAGTTTTGCTTAGCCATTGCTGAGAAAGATGTGAGGGCATTGACTGAAGTTGGAATTGGTAGCCTAATTCTGTCAGGCCTTCTAGGCATATATTTGAGACATGTCTCCTAAATGTACGAAAGTGCTCTTTGGACAAAGATATCCAAGAAAATAAGAGACTCAATGTGCAAGGTCTTTGATGTGCTGTCCCCTTTCCTTTGGATAACTCTTGTGGCCCAGCAGGGGCTCCGGGCAGGCCCAGTGCTGACATCTGGGGAGCTGGGGTGTGCCGCCTGTGCAGCCCCTGGACTATGAAACAGAAAGGACAGCTTCTTCACCAACAACTTCTCTCAGACTCAGAGACTGGTCAGGCTGCTCTGAGTTAAAAACAGGGGCTTCTAGAAAAGAAGGAACCCTTCTAGGGTCCTCAGGAGCCCCCTATACCTTAAAAGACAGACAAATGAGAGAAGAAAGGTATGGGGAGGGTTGTGTCTAGACGGAGACAGAAAGTGGTCCCACCCCAACTGCCCGGGGAAGCAGGCAGCCTGGTGAACGTGGGTACCCAAGCATTGTCCCGGCTGCCAGAAGTTTGTGGGTAGGACTGGGAAGGTTTTTTTTTTTTCTTTTTCTTTTTTCTGGAGCAAAGGATCCTGAGGTTCCCTCAAGCTATGAATAAATTGATTAGTAAAGAGTGCTAAATCTCCATTCTAGAACTTTCCTGAAGGCCAAATGCACATTTGGATCTCTTTACCCAATATTGTGGCAAGCTACATGTGTCCTCACTTGAACTCTTCTCTTGAGCCTTCTCCAGCAGCCAGCATCTCACAATGAGCTATTATAGTATTCCAGGTGCGAGAAGATGGTGACTTGGACTACAGTGCAGGGCTGTGGTGAAAGTGCTACGAAATGTTTGAATTTGAAATATAGTTTTGAAGCCAGCAAAATTTGTTAATTTCATGTGCTTTTTTTGGTCCAGTTATTAAACAAAAGTTAGATGATGTTCATGGTAGAGAATACTCATGAATTTGTCTGGAAGAAAACCAAACCATACTATTCTTCTTCTTTTTTTAATCCATTGATTTTTAGAGAGAGTGGAAGAGAGAGGAAACACAGAGAGAAATATCAATGTGAGAGAAACACATTGATTGGTTGCCTCCTTCATGAGCCCGACCAGGGCCCGGGCCGGGGAGGAGCCTGCAACCGAGGTACGTGCCCTCGATGGGAATCAAACCCAGGAGTGACCCTTTGGTCTGTAGGCCGATGCTCTCTCCACTGAACCAAACTGGCTAGGGCATAAACCATACTGTTCTTAAAAGCAATACTTCCTAATTAATAATTTAAAGATTAATGGCTCAAAGTGGAGGGAAAACTTCTCATTTTGTAAAGACACTTACAAAAAACCCCTATTTTCTCCCTCAATTAAGTTTCATATCAAGAATTGTCCTGTTGTGGAGTATCATGAACAACATGAACTGATGAACAAAGCAAATACAGAGACATAGAAGCATAGAACAGACCGTCAAACCTCAGAGGGAAGGCAGGGAAAGGTGAGAAGGAGGGTAAGAGAGCAACCAAAGGACTTGTATGCATGCAGATAAGAAAACCAATGGACACAGACACTAGGAGGGTGAGGGCATGTGTTGGGGGGCGGGAGTGGTGGGGGAGAGGTCAATGGGGGGAAAAGGAGACATATGTAATGCTTTCAATGATAAAGAATTTAAATTAAAAAAAAAAAAGAATTGTCCTGGCCAGGTAGCTCAGTTGGTTAGAGCATTGTCCTGATACGACAAGATTGTGTGTTTGATCCCCAGTCAGGGGACATATAAGAAGCAACCAATGAATACATAAATAAATGGAACAACAAATCAAAGTTTTTCTCTCTCCAATCAATAAAAAAAAGTTATCAAATTAACATTCTGCTTTCTTGG
The DNA here is from genome assembly GCF_000327345.1 of Myotis davidii. NCBI lineage: Eukaryota > Metazoa > Chordata > Mammalia > Chiroptera > Vespertilionidae > Myotis > Myotis davidii. The sequence goes on along the minus strand of NW_006296625.1, from coordinate 1,487,812 downwards.
AGCTATAATTCTGACCTTTAAATCTCATCACCAAAGATTGCTGTGTGGACACAACTCAGGCATTAACGTAGAGTTAATATCTCAAACAGTGGAGTGAGACTACATGCATTTAAATCTTAGCTCTACCACTGAATAGCTTTACAAGCTTGGGCAAGTTACTGACTTCTCAGTACATTTATTTTTCTCACCTAATAGTAGCT
>NW_006296625.1:1482877-1486977 GCF_000327345.1 Myotis davidii | reverse complement strand
AGCCTATATCTGTTCACTGACTTTATTCTAACAGGATTATAGTTTTATAGGCCTCTCCCTAGTTTTAAAAGCAAGGAGGAGGGTTTCTTATTGGCTTAAGCCAATCCGGGCATACACCTGGTGACTGTTACCAGGTTCAGGAATAAGCATGTGACCTGTATTAGACTAATCAGGTGTCAGAAGCAGGCTTATATTTCACTGTTGGGTAAAGGACTCCCCACCTCCTCCTCTGTGAGATGAGATCAAAGAGTTAGTGACACCAGTTGCCACTGGCATCCTGCTTGTGAACAGGGAGAGGAACCACCAGTATATCCTGCTGACACGGAGGAAAACAGAGAAGGAACTTGGAACCTTGATGATATAATTGAGCAAGCTGTACTCTGCCTGGAACCACCCTACCACTGGCCTTCAGTTATATCAGATAATAGAATATCCTTATGTGTAAGGTTGTTTCAGCCAGCATTTTTATATACCTGCAACCAAATACATCCTAACTGATGCTTACCTGTGGTAATGTGAGGATTAAGTGAGATAATACCTAGGAAGCATTATTGGCATGATACTGGACAGTCTCTAAGCATGGATTGTTATTCTAAAGTCTGGGATCCAAAGACTCTATAGTCTGGCTCTGGCTATGGGTCTGTCATTAGTAGGTTATAAAGAAAAATGGGGTCAGTAATGTGTTACAGGGCTCAGGGACAGGGGAAGGGAAGCTAGCACCTTCTCAGGCATGGGTGGGGTTGACAATCCAGGAAGGTAGTCACAGCAGTGTAGGCAAAGGGGAAGGAAAGGAAGAAGCAGCAATGAATGGAGAGATGAACATTACTAATGATAAGAAAAAAAAGCATATTGGTGACAAAGTAAATGCTGATTGTAAACTTGTCAACAAAATTATGATAGAAACTAGAGGCCTGATGTACAAAATTCATGCAAGAGTAGTTCTTCCTTCCACCGGCTGCTGACACCGGCTTCCCTCTGGCACCCAGAACCCAGGCTTCCTTCCAGCTGCCGGCAGGCGCTGAGGACCTGGCTTCCCTTGCAGCCCTAGCTTTGTCTGGAAAGATGGGAGGATGTCTGGAAGGACATCTGGTCTAATTAGCATATTCTGCTTTTATTATTATAGATGAAGTGCCTCATGTGAATGGGCAAAGAGGAGTATATCATTCCATGTGCCTTTGGATTTTCCTTTTATTTATTTACTAGACGCCCGGTGCACAAAATTCGTGCATGTGTGTGTGTGTGTGTGTGTGTGTGTGTGTGTCCCTCAGCCCAGCCAGCACCCTCTCCAACCTGAGATCTCTCTCACAATCCAGGACTGCTGGCTCCCAACTTCCCGCTTGTCTGACTGCCTGATTACCCCTAACCGCTTCTGCCTGCCAGCATGATCACCCCCTAACCACTCCCCTGCCAGCCTGATCTATACCTAACTGCTCCCCTGCCGGCCTGATTGCCCCTAACGGCCCTCCCCTGCAAGCTTGGTCACCCACAACTGCCCTCCCCTGCTGGCCCGGTCACCCCTCACTGCCCTCCCTTGCCAGCCTGGTCGCCCCTAACTGCCCTCCCTCCCTGCAGGCCTGGTCCCCCCAGTTGCCCTCCCCTGCAGGGCTGGTCCCCCACACCTGCCCTCCCCTGCCGGCCATCTTGTGGCAGCCATCTTTGACCACATGGGGGTGGCCATCTTGTGTGTTGGAGTGATGGTCAGTTTGCATCTTACTGCTTTATTATATAGGATTTAGAAAAAAAAAATCCATTCATCAGTTCTGTGGTGCTGTGATATCCAGGGCAGTGCATAAAACCTATGGTTTAAACAATGTGTCTGATGAATTTCTGCTTTGAAATGTAGTAAAAACTTCAATAATTTGGAATTAGGTAGGCATTAGGGTGAATTACTTATTGTAATTAGTGAAAATTTAAAAATTTTTAAAGAAACAATTTTTACTGTACTAGATTCTGGAGGCAGTTAAAACCAGGCTAATAAAACTGTTCACTTGAAGGCCTGGGAGCCAGTATTTATCAATGGTTAGGGCGGAATAATTGTCCTGGCAATATTTTGCTTTTAAATGGTGGGGGTGAGAAGTACTGCTAAAGTAGTTCAAAGGCGTTTGGAAGGGTTTACACTTTTACGCTGGTTAGGCGGCATGTCCCATGCAGTTTTATTTTCACTGGTTTCTCCAGGAGGTGGTAGAACAGGCACATACTTTTTCTGACCTCTTTTAGAGCCACGATGGGAAGGCCCCTCATGTATCCTCATTCTTCTTCCTACTAACACACCTCTGTTAGGGCTTTGTTGCTGTGTATCACAGGGTTCTAACTTTCTGAGCCTCCGCTAAGATCATTCCCTTGGAATTAACCATGGACACATAGTGCAAAATCGCTAGTGGAACAGAAAGAATGGGGATTTTTTTAGGGAAGAAGGAAGAGATTCCTTTTGGAGCAGAAGCCCTCCCCTGGTAAGGCAGAGCGGGGTGGGTGCTAAGAATGGTAATTGTGAGTAGCCAGGGCTGGGGCATTTGCGCACTGCCTGGTCACCACTTCCTAGCACTTGCTGAACAAGCCCTTTTATCATAGTTAACGTGAAGCCCACATGCACTAGTATCTGAGTTTTGATATATGAAACAAAAAGATCAATGGCAAATTATTTTTTTAATAAAACCCTCAAAAATATTTTCAAGCCTCTCTCCCTCCCAAATTACCAATGATGTCTTCAGCCACCCTGCGGAAATTTTTTTTTTAAATATATTTTATTGATTTTTTACAGAGAGGAAGGGAGAGGGATAGAGAGTTAGAAACATCGATGAGAGAGAAACATCGATCAGCTGCCTCCTGCACATCTCCTCCTGGGGATGTGCCCGCAACCCAGGTACATGCCCTTGACTGGAATCGAACCTGGGTCCTTTCAGTCCGCAGGCCGATGCTCTATCCACTGAGCCAAACTGGTTTCGGCCACCCTGCGGAAATTTACTTTTTGTATGTTAGCCCCAAATTTGTATACGGCCAGTTTGGTTGACTGGGACCAGTCAGGTCGGAACCCACCAATTAGTTCCAGAGAAAGACAGTCACATTAGTTGTTTATTGACATCTTTTTAATGTTTTACTTTAAAACAAATAATCCCAGTAAAAGAGAGCAAAGGAAATGACATTTTCATGGTAGCTTGAAATGGATATGGTATTCCTGACTTACTTGTTTTCAGGAAACAGACAATTGCATTGTCGTACATGACTTTTAGAACTGCTCACGTAAATGCACATACTTATATTAAATTAAGTTTCTTTTACAAAAACACAACCAAGTCATTTTAAGGCAAAAAAGAAAAAAAATCAGCTTTTGGGGAGATAAGGTAATATTGTGGTATTTTCAGAGGTGATCCATTAATTTAGTTGCTCTTGTGTCCATATTCCTTACAGTTTTGCTTTGCAAATGGGCTAGAGAATTAGTCGCTTTGTGCCTGGTGTCCTCCTCTCTCTCAGACTTGTTTTACCTGTGGATTAAGAACTTTCAGAATTGCTGAGTCGATGGGAGGTGAGAAAGGCACCCTTGAGCAGGGGATAATGACTAAAAAACTCAATAAAGTATCTCCCTTTAAACAAAACTTGCAATCTACATATATTAACTTAGTTAAACACAATGCAAACATTTAGATCAGACACAGAACATCTTTTAGTTGACCTTATATAAGGGATGTTTGCAATGAAGTGTTAGCTTGATCAGCCCTGCATGTTGAAGAAGGCAGACAGACTGGAGCTGAGAAAGCATGTGGTTACTCAGTGCTCAGCGAAACTGTGCTTCTAGACACCATTTGGGATTGTCCAATGGGACTCTGCTAGGTATAAACAGGAGACCCCTCCGAACTCCCCAGAGAGACACACACCAGACAGACCCTACATTTTCCACACCACACAACTATCTTTGAATATCCAGTAAATTTTTTTGTGTGTGTGCTAGAGTTAAGATAGACACAATATGGTCATGGCTTCAATGTACAATAGTTTCTCACAACATGGTCCATTGCATTTTGCTATGATTAAGACCTCAGTGATATTTGTAGGTTTTGTTTCTGAATCTTCCATCTTCAGCAATGCTGGATGAACTGTGCTGGGTT
>NW_006296625.1:1469721-1482846 GCF_000327345.1 Myotis davidii | reverse complement strand
TGGGGTTTGACCCAGGACAGAGTGTGTCCAAGAATCAGTGCTGCCTGAAAGTTGCTGCCTCCTCCCGCTTCCTCCGAGTATATGGAGATGTCTGGCTTTAGGTCAGTGGAGGTGTGCGTGCGTGCGTGTATTTGTGTGTGTGTGCAACCTCCTCCAGCGGGTGTATCACAACTTCAGGTTGAGTAGAGACATGGGTCGATGAAAAATTGCATTGGATAATTGACTAAGATTCTATGTTTCAAAAACGAAAATAATTGCTTTAAAAGTTTGGCAAAATCCTTTCAGCTGGAGTGCAAAATCAGACTCTACCCTCAGTGTGTCTCCAGCGGCAGAGAAGATTCTGAATGGTACACTCCAGGGGAATGTGCTAGAACTTGGGCAGGCGAGAAGAGGAAGCTTTCAAAATGTCGGTGTCTATCAAAAGGGACAAGGACTTTAAAAGGTTGGGAAGCACATTCTAGGTGGAGTGGAGAAGTGGTTTCCGTGGGGTTGGAGGTTGGGTAAGGCTAGTGAAGTTCCGAAGCAAGACAGTGGCAGAGAATTGACAAGCAGTTACCGGAGAAGAAAGGTAAGGAGAGAGTCAGAGGTGGAGAAAGCAAGATGTGATGGAGAACTGGGGGATTTCAGGGCCTCCTCCTGCCTTTGGCTGCCCAGTTGAGATCCTTGCTCATTCTTTGGGCCGCTGGAGTTTTTCAGCAGGCAGCACTATTTGTGGGGGGTTGAGTGGGGTGGGGTTAGGGGGAGGAGGCCTTTAAAAATGTCCTTTGTGGCTAGAGTTGAAGCGAATTGAGTGCTATCTTGCTTCTCCTTGCTTTTCGAAGACCATTATCTTGGCTGAAGTTCTGCGGGTCTGAGATCAGTAGACTGGTTTCTAACAAGCTGTCAGCATTGCTTGCTTTCCGGTAAATACATGTTCTATTTTATTTCTCTTGGGCTTTTTGTGGTCCTGTTATATGATGAAGTGTTTTGATTTGCAGACCCTGCCAGTGTTACCTGGCTTTTCTAACTATAAATGCTTACACTGTACCAGGAAACCGAACCAATAATTTCAGATTTGGGACAATATTCTTGGGGAGAATAGAAAATGTTCACTATAAGAAGTAAAGGAGGTTTCGTTTTAGCCGTTCATACGTAAATGTACTACATAATAGCAGAAAACACTCAGGGCATATTAAAAAATAAATACCTTGCAAAATTCTCTGTTTATATATAAGAATAAGATGTTTAGGTAGTTGAATTTCTTAGTAGTATTCATTTTCTAAAAAAAAAAAAAATTGAGTTCTTTTATTTTGGTATTTTTCTCTCCCTCTCATTGCCCTTTGAGGGGAAGTCACTCTCTTGAACTTCACTGACTTCCCAGTGTTGTGTCTCGGTTCTTCTCAGGCCTTCCCCATCTCAGTCTCACTCCCATGTCTCAGTCCCTGGGATGCTGCCTGTGAACCAGCTTAGTGGGCACGGCTTCTCACACTTCCCCTCTCTGTGGGCAGCATTGCCAAGTCTGGGCAGGCAGGCGCCATTGAGGAGAGCTCAGCCCAACCACACTGGCCATCCTATTGATCAGCATTTCCTTTGTTTGGGTAGAAGTTGACAACTTATAAAGTTGATTCCAGCCATTAGAGGAATATGTTTCCATAACGTCAAATGTGTCAAATAGTCAGTCTATTTGCTCCACTGGCCCTGAATTTCATGATTTGTACATTTTCTAACTGAAGAACATTCTCATCATAAAGAACAACATGAAAGTGATGTGCAAAATTGCTTGCCACAGCAGTAAATCGCCAAAAGCACACATACTGACATTCAAAGTACATTCATAATAATATGACTGAATAAGGAATGGGTTGGCAACAATATATCTTGAAATAAGCAGCCATTTCTACTGTTCCCAAATTCTGCTTCACTTGGTACCTTGTTGGCAGCTGTTGATGAGTGCCATTGTGTTTAAATATACATTATGGCCTAATTTTGAAAATATAGTTTGCATTTAATCGCAAAGCAGAAATGGCTGAAATTTGAAGGTGTTTACTCCCATAATTTCAAAATAGAGAGTCAAAATCTTCTAAGTGGCCTAATTTTCATACATCCCACAGCATTAGCAGTGTTTGATTTCTCAAGATTATTAACTCAAGGTACGTTACTAAATGAGCGGGTTAATGTTGATGCACCTCGGAATTTCAGCCATCCCTAAACATGCATTTTCATGCAATTAAAAGATAATGGGCTTATAAACTGCCTTTCATGTTCTTCCTGATTCTTGCAAATTCAACTTTAGAAGGGCTTTCGAAATAGTTCATGCAAATGATATGTATGGCTAAAGGAACTGCTATGCCTAGAAAGAAGACGAACTTATTTCAGTTTGACGTGAGGCAAGCTGAGGGCATCTGTACTTTCTCCGGCCTTACAAATGCTCTGAGATGATCGAGACCTTCCAGTCCTTAGCGAGTCTGATGCAAAAGCAGTTTCCCTGGCAGGCTGCGGCGCGGCATCGAAAGCGTCTGTCTCCGCCTCTTCCGAACCCAGCTCTTCATCAGTTATAAACAATTTGGATTCCCTCCATTTGGGGTAAAAATCTTGGCTGCCTCTGGAGCCACTTGACTCACTCCCCGAAAGCTGGATATTCAGCTCCTCTGTGGACCTGACCAGGTTTTGTACAGACAAAGATTTGCCCAAGTCCTTGGGCGCCACTGGGTGGACGGACAACAGAGTTTCTCCTCCCATGTCAAAGCTCTTCCTCAGGGAACGGTCCCTGGTCAGATTTGACTGTGCAACCTGAACATTTTCCTTGGAGGCAACAAGGCAGGCGGTGACATCAGGAATGCTCTCCTGTAAGCCTGTGGGGTTTGGGTGCAGGGTCTCTGGCCTGGGCGGGTGCTTGATGGCTGGGAGAGGAGGCGGGATCTGTAAAGTTGCTGGGGCTGCTGGCTTAGGGGCCGCATTTATTTGGTTTGCAATGTTGTTGGTGGCCACCACCGAGGAGCCATCGCTTTGACTCAGTGGCACCTGGGTTGCTTGGCTGTGCATAGTGGGGCTCAGCGCGTAGAAAGTCTGGGCACTGAACTCATTTGGCGTCAGGATGAACTGCAGGCCTCGGGAGATGTTGGCACTAGCTGATCTGGTCAGGCAGCCACTGTTCTGGGCGGAGCTGGACAGGTCTTTGCTGTCCACGGGGCTGTGATAGTCAGATGTCTGTTCACATTCAAACGGTGGGATCTGGAATGAGGCCAAAGCGAGGGCGGAGGCGGAGCCTTTCCGGAGGACCTGCTGGTATATGTCTAGCAGGCAGTCCAGCTTGGACTCAATGGACTGGACCTGCAAAAGGGGGAGATGGCCACAGGTGAGTATAACTGTTACTAAGACAGGGCTTCACCTTTAGAACTAAAAAAATGAAATCATTGTGTGCCAATGCAATAAAATACAGAGTTTAAGGATAATGCAGACCTGATATTTACTACCATTTTATTTTATTTTAAATTTTTTTGATTTAGTACCATTTTGCAATGTCATGCCTAGCAGTGCTGGGGCCAAGGGAGGGCTTAGGAGAGGGATGCTTTGGCCTCTTTGTAATCTTCATTGGCACCCCTCTCCCTCAGTTCTTTAAAATGGACAATTGATATTCTCCAAACCCATGTAATCACTGTACAGATGGAACTTCACGACTGCCCAGCCCAGCCAGGTTGCCTTTCCCAAGCCTCTTCTGTGGAACTCTACTGCAGTATAGTAAGGAACTTATTCTATAATAAAATCATAAATAGCAATAAATAGCAATCTAGGTGATTCTGAATTGAAAAATAAAGGCACAGAATGCTTCAGAATTAATACCTGAAATATTTATGATTAAATTGGGGTAGCAATTTGATTTCTGGAAAATGGTCTTTGTAGTGATAATGACTTTTTTTTTTTTTTTTTTACAAAGTGACCTAAAAGAGAGACAATAAGAATAACCAAAACACAAATAAAAAATAGATATTTTTTATCTTAGTGTTGAAAATATACAATTGCTTCCTGTGTGATGAGGTGCGATTTTCTGTTCCTTATATGGAAGACCAAGTGTTTAGAGAATTCTGTCTATGCACAAAGAAAATTTCATTTCATTCGTTCTTCCTTGATTTCATTTCTTGATCTACCTTGCAAAATATATTAATCACTAAAATACATCCAATTGCCAAATCCAGTTTTTATTTAAAAAAATTCTGGCTAAAATTTTAACCAATATCGTTCAGTTGTACCTGTTTTTCAACCTTGACCACCCGGCCGAGCATACTGAGGTCATCTGTGGTCTCATGTTCTGCCGGTATTTTCTCTCGGCTCTTCTTATCTGATGTGATTTGACCTTTTCCAAGAATTTGATCAACACTAGCAGAGAAAGAGGACATCTGATTACGAGTACTGAAGATGGAGGTTGCCCTAGGCCAGAATGAAGTGTTTTGAAAAGAAAAATTCAATACAATTATCTTTAATTTATGTAAGTGAAATAAAAACGAACTTGTTTCAGTTGATGTGCTTTATTTTCTTAACATGAGAATTACATAAAATATTAATTTTCTTATTACTCTGATCCAGGATGAAATCACTTAAGGGTGATCTTCTGGAGGCAAAATTGCCTTAAACTACAAATTACAGAGTGACTTAAAAGAGGCCACTTGTCTGTTTCCATCTTTGACCAAGTATTTCCAAAATTAACTACTTAAGCTAATACAATATCATAATTATGATGATTTCACATTAATAGATTACTCAATGAACATTTATTGCTCATCTGATATGTGAAAGATAAGCAGATAAGAAAGCTATTGGAATTCTAGTTGGAAAATATACTCTACATGAGTTAGATACTCTAGTTCTGAAAATTCGGTAGCAGTTCAACTTGATTAAAAAAACCCTTAAGAGCCACAGATAGTTCTATTAAAGGACTTGGAAGACTGCTACCACGTAGGCAAAGATTGTCACATGACCACAGGATGAGTTAAAACCATTTCCAAGGGGACTTGATCACCCTAACTGGGAATTACAGTACTTTCCTATTTTGTGTGTTTTAGAACTGAATTACCAGGAGGACCGACTCAACTTCCCGGTTTACTTTGTCTGCATAGAAATACAGGCAGTGCCTACCTTCTGTCATGACATCTAATCTATTAAACTCCAAGCGCAAAAGAATGGGGTCATTATTTTATTAATATCTGGATGCCCACAGCACGTGGCACACATTACATGCTCTATAATTATCTGCTAAAAGAATGAATGAATGAACAAATTGTAATTTTTTTGTAACTGATTAACAGGTGTTTTATTAAGGGTCTAGTTTATATCCCTTACCCTGGGCTAAGTGCACTGTGGGCATATAAGCCAATGTTTCAGACTCAGTCCTTATATTTTAAGACTATTTCATCACAAATGCTGGTAAGTTGTGCCTAAGAGTGAAGCAAAATCCTTAAAAAATGGAATTGACTAAATATTTTGCCTTCAAGATAACACAATTAGACACATATAGTTGGAATAACATGTTGAACTAATTTCTTCTAATCACTCAATAAGATGTTCACTAGAAAAACAGTGTGTATCTAGTATTTACAGGACATGAAGGAAGGGAAGGGCCCAGTCTTAATCACCAGGAAGGAGAACAAACTTGCAACCAGGAAACAATACAAGAACCAGCCAGTCATTTTTCAGTCTTGACTCTGGCACAGTATACCGAGATTCCGAGTGCTTTTATTCCCATAGTGGACTTTAGTTTTTTGCTAATCCTCACCCAAGGATATTTTTCCATTAATTTTTAGAGAGAGTGGAAGGGAGAGGGAAAGACAGAGAGAAACACTGATGTGAGAGAGACACCTCGATTGGTTGCCTCCTGCACACACCCTGACCAGGGCCGGGGAACCTGCAACCAAGGTATGTGCCCTTGACTGGAATTGAACCCAGGACCTTTCAGTTCGAGGGCTGACCCTCTATCCACTGAGCCAAACTGGCTAGGGCTCTGTAGTGGACTTTAAATGCTTTGGGAGGTCAGAGTAGGGCACGGTATTGTTGTGGGCTGTATAGTCAGGTAAAGCCAAAGAGGAAAACTAGTTTATTCCTGAAGGATGGTTAGGATTTAGATAATAACAAAACAACAGCAGCAGCAATGGTAATTCAGATGGCATCAGAACAGCCATTAACATTTATTGAGCACTCATTTACTGTGTGTTTAATTAATTCAATTCTCGTGACAACCCTAAGAGGCAAGTACTAACATTATCCCCATTTTTGTTGTTGTTAATCCTCACTCGATATTTTTCCATTGATTTTTTTTTTTTTTAGACAGAGTGGAAGGGAGGGGGAGAGACACACAGAGAGAAACATCAATGTGAGAGAGACACATCCATTGGTTGCCTCCTGCGTGCACCCTGACCAGCGCTGGGGATCGAGGCTGCAACCGAGGTACATGTCCTTGACCAGAATCGAATCTGGGATCTTTTTATACTTGGACCAATGCTCTATCCACTGAGTCAAACTGTCTAGGGCAATCCTTATTTTAAAAAAATATGTTTTTATTGATTTTTAAGAGAGGAAGGAAGAGGGAGAGACAGAAATATTAATGAGAGAGAAGCATTGATTGGCTGCCTTCTTCAGGTCTCCTACTGGGGACCAAGCCTGAAACCCGGGGATGTGCTCTGACGGGGAATTGAACTGGCGACCTCCAGGTGCATGGGTCGATGCTCAACCACTGAGGCACACGAGCCGGGCACATTATCCCCATTTTTACAGATTAGGAAACTGAGACACTGTATCCTTGAAGGCTTCTAATACCTGACTTACATCCTTAAATGAAATCTATGCTAAAGGCAAGGCCCCGTTCCCCACTAAAAATGAATTTGAACTATGGAATTTAAAAGTTTTCTCTTCTACAGAGTTCCTCCCAGATAGTTTCTGTGCCTTTCCTTTACAACAATAACATTTTCATTGCTCACCGTGTTTGAAGGCTCTTAATTCTACACAACATGTCCAGGTGACCAGCAGAATATTGTTCAATTACATCTTTTACATCATATGGGCGTAATGTTTCTTTAAACTTCCGTTTTGCAACATGAAATTTCATTATTCTGTAAGAGCAACAAATGACACATTGTAAAGTAAGTTACAAAAATAGCATACTAGTAAAATGTAAGAAACTCTGGGGGGAAAAAATCATGCACCAAATTATTTTAGACTCCTATGAAAATGCAATATGAAAGCCTGAGATTACAGTAGACAATTACAGAATATCTCATATGGGGCAAACCACTTTTAGTAGAAAAACACACTAAAAAGAGATTATGTTTGAAGTGTTGCACCTTTTTATTGTACCTTTTTAATGTTCATTGAAACCCTGATTTAAAATTAAGGTCCAAATGCAATTCTCCCTTTTCCATGTGATCTCCAGAAGTCCAAGATATAGCACTTACTGACTGCATCCCTTATGAAATATAAAAATTGTTAAAATGGTCTTTAATGTAACGATATTCATTTTAAAAATACATTTTAATTCATTTCAGAGAGGAAGGGAAAGGGAGAGAGATAGAAACATCAATAATGAGAGAGAATCATTGATTAGCTACCTTCTGCACGCCCCCTACTGGGGATGGAGCCCACAACTTGGGCATGTGCCCCGACTGGGAATTGAATCTGCAACCTCTTGGTCCATGGGAGGATGCTCCACCAACTGAACCACATTGGCCAGGGCATGAGATTTTTTTTTTTATTACTATGCCACCCCCATGTTTTAAAACAATATTTTATCAATGCATTCCATGATGCCATAAATAGCTAAGCTGCATAAGATAACCAGTGCTTGCAACAACGTGGTATAATTCCTGAAGAAAGCAAAGAAACAATGGTTGAATGAGTCTGTGCAGACTTATTGCCGGTAAATGTTAAGTCTTGGTGTTTTTTCAACTATCAAGTGGCTCATAGACTCCCATTATCACAATCAAGGAGGCTCTATGAACCAAAATTTATTCTCCCTTGGTGGAAAGAGGGAAGATGAGGAACAAATGAGTTAAAACAGAAAATCCTCATTACCTATCCTATGTGAAAGCCAATTGCAAGGAATCCAAATTACTTTATTGGTTAAAAAGCCCCCAACTCTCTTGTAATTGTATTAACCTCAAATTAATTGTATTCTAATTAATCCTGAACCATCTATCCATAATATATATGGTTTTCTTAAATTCAAGTATACTTGTAATTGACATACTATATTAGTTTCAGGTGTGCAACAGAATGATTTGATATTTAAATATACTGTTTTAGAAAATTATCACCACAGTGAGTCTAGTGAATATCCATCCCCATACATAATAGTCATAAGAATATGAACATCCAGGAATGTCTATAATATTCTTTCTCTCTCTACCATATTTTTGCCACCAATCTCTTCTTCAGTTAGGCTAGGGTTTTGTTTGCAAAGACATTTATTATCAGCAGAAAGTAAAGAAAATCTGTATTTAATGTAACCTCTTAGTATTTAGCTTCGGTTCACAAATTTGTTTATCAGCATTTAGGTTTGATTGGGGCTCAGCCTCCTATATTGAAAAACTGGGAAAAAATAGTGCAATATGTATCCCGTGAAATTTTTCACCCCGAGTGACCATGTTAAACATATCTGTTTCCTCACACTAGATTGTCAGCTGCATGAAAGCAGGATGGGCCTCTTATTCAATCCAGTGCTTAATAAAGGTTAGCGCCTGTTACTACCCTACACCTGTTCTTCAACACTATCCTCAGCGCTTAGCACAGTTCCTGATACACAGTGGAAAGAAACATTTATTGAATAAAAGGATTAAGGAAAGAAAGAGAAAAATAAAAGATCCTCTGATAAGATTTAAAATAAAGACAAAAACAACAACAACAAAACAACCCAGAAGAAAAGCTAATCTAACAGCTCAGAAACCATTTTTGCTTCTCTTCAGTGGTGCCTGGGTGGGCAGGAAAAAGGGGAAATCTTTTTTATGTGCCCGGAGGTGTTTTTTTGGTTGTCACTGTTTGTGTTTTCAATATTATTACCACTTGTTATGTGAAATATTTTATATGTCTTACGTTTAACAGCACTTGATAAGATATTTTTAGCTCCCCTCTTTATAAAATTTATTTTTAATCTGTATTGTTGAAAGTATTACATATGTCTCCTCTTTTCCCCCATTGATCCCTTTCAGCCCGCCCCCGCCCCTGCCCCCAGGCCTTCACCACCCTGTTGTCTGTGTACATGGGTTATGCACACTGTGAGCCCCCTTTTGTATTAGGGAAACTGAGGTTCAGAGAACTTAGTTGACTTGGCTCCAAACTAGAGCCAGCAGGAGGCAAAGCCAGGATCCCACCCAGATCTGTCTGGTTCTCACCTCACATCACGTCTCAATCTCCCACGGCATCGATTCTGGAGATGTTGGTTAACTGCGATCTTTGGCAGCTTTTGTTGCCCATGGTGGCAGAAGCCGCCCTACATGCAGAGGGGCAAGCTTTGGCACGATCAGTGCATCTGCTCTGGCTGTAGCTCAGGCATTTGGGGCCAGTGGGGTGTGTGCACTGCACCTCCAAACTGAATTCCCTGTTTTGCGCTAATGGGGACCTGCCCTTGTTTCCCGGTAGAGAGTTGTGTGAGTTTGATGTCATAACTTGTCTCCAAGTTGTGATTGCTTTTTTCTTTTCCTTTCACAAATGTTTTAAGAGAAAGAACAATCGGAAGGCATTCAACGGGCAGTGTTACACTCCAGCCCTCGGTCATATTTTAAGCAAAACTTAAACAATTTCATTTTTACTTACACAATTTACTATAAGAACTAGCCAAATTAAAAGAAAATCTGTTTTAAAGTTGTGATCAGCTCTCATAATTTTAATCAATATTAAATAGGAAACGAGTAGTCTCTTGTGTTATTTCAGTATGGCCGTATGCAAAGTAAAGTAGACATTAGAATTCTTAATTGGCTTCCCGTTTATTTTCACACATCCCATCATTCTTTAGGTGGCATTGTTCCTCTAGTGCTTTACTCAGATTTTCCCACCTTCATGTGAAATAGTGCAAGTTGGATTAATAAGTATCACTTTAATTATTTGGAAAAGAGGCGTATATGCAGGGATGGGCTGGAGCAGGCTTGTACTCACCCCCAAGAGCTGATTATTACACTTTCAGGGATTTTCTGTTTGTTAAACACAGCCATTATTAAAAATCAAATTACATAAATGTATAATAAAATAAATTATATTAAAAACAAAGGTAATGCACCCTCAAAACTCATCACTTCCTAATTATTTTACTGCATGTTACTTTGTTCTTGAGTTAAGCACATCAGTTGTATCAGTATGATGGAAATACTATCTAACACTGTAGTATTGCACATGTCTCCCCAACTTTTTGTCTAGTGATGTCACACTGAGTGTGCAATTAGCTATGGTAAGAGTATTTATACCATGGAAATCGGCCAACACTACAAATCAGGCGTTGATGGAAGCATTTACTAGTGCATTACTGAGTGTATAAACCATCTCACCTAGTAAGACTTGCGTTTTCTATGATGTAGATCAAATAGATTTTCTGGCTTTGTTGTGGGTTGAAAAGAAAAACATTAAAGAGGTCTGAGGGGAGATATGAGAATTCTAAATCAGGTAATATGTTTTATAAATGTGGAGGAAATGTTTAAAAGCATAAGTATATTTGAAATCAATAATTTATAAAAAGGATAATGACAGTCATTTTGCCTTTTCTGAGAGCAGACCAAGTATGTACTAATAGCTCTTAAAGCTGTCCCCTCCTTTCCATCTGCACTACTGCAGCCTTAGAAAGAATAAACCTTTCAAATGCAAAGATTACCATATTACCCCTCCCCCGCCAGAGCCTTTATTGCCTATCGGTAAACATCAAATTCCTTAGCACATCCTATAAGACTGTTTTGGACTGGCCTCCGTCTATCTTTTTCACCTCATCTGCTCTCACTTCCTCCTTGGAACTTGAGGTTCCAGCAACAATAAGATATTTGTAGGTTCACGAAAACAACATTAAATCAAATATATACATCAATTATTTGCATATACTATTTCTTCTTTCTGTAATCTTCCGATATCTTTGACTCAGCTCTAACGTCACTTTTTAATGGAAATTTCTATAATTTTCCCAAAGCAGTTCATCAGTTGCCTATCAAACTCTATTTTAGTATGTAACACACCACATTATAATTATTTGCTTACTAGAGGCCCAGTGCATGGATTTGTGCACTGGTGGGGTTCCTCGGCCTGGTCTGCAGGGATCAGCCAAAACCAGCTCTCCGACATCCCCGGAGGGGTTCTGGATTGCGAGAGGGAGCAGGCCAGGCTGAGGGACCCCACCAGTGCACAATCTGGGCCAGGGAGGGACTGAGGGAGGGCTCCAGGGCGTGTCTGGCACATCTCGCCCAATCCCAATTGGCTGGACCCCAGCAGCAAGCTAACCTACTGGTTGGAACATCTGCCCCCTGGTGGTCAGTGTGTGTCATAGCGACTGGTTGAACGGTCCAATGGTTGGACACTTAGCATATTAGGCTTTTATTATGTGGGATAAATCAGCCTCCACCACCAGACTGTATGAAGTCCTGGAATGCAGGGTTGTGTTTCCCCATTGTAAACCAATACTTGGCGTACAGTTTAATGGGCAGGAGAGGTTTGTTTGCCTAGAAGCTTTTCAATGAGGCTCAGTGGGCAACTTGAGAGGGAAGAGAGTAATGGACAGAGAGAGCTCTTGCCTCTTCTCTCCAGATGCTCATCTATAATCATTCCTCTGCACAAAAGTGCAGTCCAGCCCTCTGGAATTTCTTGTCCTCAAAGCACTCATTTCTCAGCATTCTGTCTTGGCACTCTACCTAAAACGCTAACTGTTCCAGATTCAATTCAGGCATTGACTTCTTTAGGCAATCTCCCTTGATGGCCCCACGAGGGGGTAAATGGTCTTTTTTTTTTTTTTTTTTTTTTTTTTTATATTTTGATTTTTCACAGAGAGGAAGGGAGAGGGATAGATAGTTAGAAACATTGATGAGAGAGAAACATCGACCAGCTGCCTCCTGCACACCCCCTACTGGGGATGTGCCCACAACTAAGGTACATGCCCTTGACCGGACCGAACCTGGGACCCTTCAGTCTGCAGGCCGACGCTCTATCCACTGAGCCAAACCGGTTAGGGCAGCGGGTAGATGGTCTTGCTCTGTGCTCTCAAATGTGCTCTCAGGTAGCGGAATCTGTGGCATTGTACCTCACCCACTGGATGTAGTGATATCAGAGGCTGGGTTTTACCCTAGCACCTCGCAATCTCTGGCCAGTATTAGAGATGCAGTACGTGCTTGCTGAAGAAATGATTGAGGATTAGCTGCCCTCTAGTTGTTCAAAGCTGTTTGTGTTCTGTGGCAAGGCACATGCTTGTAGAGATCTTCTAAAAAGGTTGCCTTAGAATAGATCTGAGGTCTTCAGGCACATTTCAGAAGCAGTATAAGCCTTTGCCTCTATTTCATGAATACCAAAGTACTTCCTAACGTAAAAGAAATGTTCGTTCATTCATCAATAGTCAGGACCTTGCCTGGTTTAGAAAAGTTATTTAAATAGAACTGCTTCTGAAAAATCATAAAAATATAATATTCTTTTCCATTAGATAGCTAATATAAAAGCATTTCACAAAGCCATTAAGTCACAACAATAAACTGTCATTATGAGGAAGTAAAAAGAAACACAATAACATTAAAAGTCAAGGAATAAATCATACTATACTTCAGTAAGTACCAAATACGGAGAGAGAGCTAATAGCAAAATGAAATTGTCCAGGGTGAGGAAGAGGAATAGTTTGATGGGACACTAATATGTTGGTTGAATGAATTTTTAGTATCATAAGACCATCAAGAAACAGAGATGAGCCCTGGCTGGTTTTGCTTGGTGGTTAGAGCATAGGCCTATGGACCTAAAGGTCTCGAGTTCAATTCTAGGTTGAGGGCACATACCTGGGCTGCAGGTTCGACCTTTCCCTCCAACCCCACCCACCCCTAGTCCCAGGCAGTGCACTTTGGAGGCAACCAGTTGGTGTGTCTCTCTCACATCAATGTTTCTCTCTCTCTCTCTCTCTCTCTCTCTCTCTCTCTCTCTCTCTCCATCACTTTCACTCTCTCT
>NW_006296625.1:1467945-1469337 GCF_000327345.1 Myotis davidii | reverse complement strand
CTCCTGAGACTGGACATGATTTTCATGGTTAAAACCAGAGTGGAAAACTTGAGAGACTAAGCTAAGCCCGAGAAAGCATCTCTGAATAAGTCATGTTATGCCGGGTCCCTGTAGCACCCCTCATTTCTCTGCTCATCACTGGGATGTCTAAAACTGCTCCTGTCTCTAGCATGCAATGAACTTGACCTGAGCACCCAGTTCCCATATACACAGCTGGATAGCAGGGATATGAAGATGAGCAAGACACAGATTTTGCCCATGTCGGAGTAACTTCCAGAGGGCTCTAATAGTGAGGCCCTCGCTGGATGGCTGGTGCTACAGTTAAACCTCTAAGAGTTCCCCACCTTTGGTATTTGGGTCAAGTGAAAGCTCAAGAGGTTGAGTAACCTGTCCACGGTCACACAACTAGTCAGAGGCAGGTTATTGCGGATGCCGTGGCCTGTGTTTTTACCACTCCACTAAGCTATCATCATAGGGTGGATCCTGGCAGGCAACCTGGAAAAGGTTAAGGAAAATGCTTAGGCTTCCTACTGGTCTGACCTGCTGTTACCCGTTCTCTCTGACACACTCATGCAGGTAAGTCTGAGTCCATGTTACTCTATTCAACCCAACTCCATCTCTGTGTTCCCAAAGGGAACCTCTTGCTTGGCACGCACTCTGCCCTTCAACTTGGCCACCGTCATCTCTCAAAGGGTCCTCTCCAGGATCAAGGCCATGGCTAACATGGGTTCCCCATGCCCCCAAATTGTAATGTTTTCCATTTTACCACAAATTCTAGGGGCCCTCTGCTTACTATGCCCCAGATGTTGGATATACCCCTGTTTCACTGTGGAAGTCGGTTTTGCTCGACAGTTATTGCCCAGCTTCTAGCTACAAGGGCACAATGACCTTTACAGACAGAAGAAGTGAGCAGCCTATTTTCTGGTTATTGGCAGGAAGAAACGAAGCCCAGTGTTCACTAGCTCTCAATTCCAGCAAATATCTGAGGGTGCTGAAAGCTGAAGAAAAAGGTCCAAGAGTAGCTGCCAGACTATGAATTTGAAAGGCTTTTCAATTTCCTGAATTTTTTTCTCTTCAAGACCATGCAGTTCAGATACGAAGGATTTTTTATACAAAGTGAAGGGGGAGAAAGGAGAGCTGGGGGCTGGGGGTGTCCCAGGTTGACATTTTGGTTCTTGCACAGGCTAGCCTGAGTGTTATGGATCCATAAAACCAGAGCAACTTGTAGTCTAGACAAAGGGCCAGACAGTACCCAATTATGCTTTATTGGTCATATGGTCTCTGTTGAAATCACTCTACTCTGCACTGTAACATGGGAGCAACCATAGAGCACACATAAATGAGTGTAGATATGTTCCAATAAAACTTTATTTACAAACAATAAAGAATGAG
>NW_006296625.1:1452980-1467816 GCF_000327345.1 Myotis davidii | reverse complement strand
CTCTCTCACATCAATGTTTCTCTCTCTCTCTCTCTCTCTCTCTCTCTCTCTCTCTCTCTCTCTCCCTCCCTTCCTCACTCTCTCTAAAGATCAGTAGAAAAAAATATCCTAAGGTGAGGATAAAAAAGAAAAAGAAAAAGATGAAAACATGCAGTGGAAGTCTAAAAACAGTAAACCGTAGTTCTTTTTGTTCCCAAGAGACTATTCTAAGTGCTTCCAAAAATCATGTCACTCAAGAGGGAGTGAATGTGCAGCACAAAAGATTCCTGACCATTTAGCCAGAGTATGACGGTCCTTCTTGAGTGAAGACTCCATGTCGTCAGGGCCAGGTGATTTGAGATGTTGCTATCAAAATGCTTAGGCTTCCTACTGGTCTGACCTGCTGTTACCCGTTCTCTCTGACACACTCATGCAGGTAAGTCTGAGTCCATGTTACTCTATTCAACCCAACTCCATCTCCGTGTTCCCAAAGGGGACCTCTTGCTTGGCACGCACTCTGCCCTTCAACTTGGCCACCGTCATCTCTCAAAGGGTCCTCTCCAGGATCAAGGCCATGGCTAACATGGGTTCCCCATGCCCCCAAATTGTAATGTTTTCCATTTTACCACAAATTCTAGGGGCCCTCTGCTTACTATGCCCCAGATGTCGGATATACCCCTCAGTTTCACTGTGGAAGTCAGTTTTGCTCGACAGTTATTGCCCAGCTTCTAGCTACAAGGGCACAATGACCTTTACAGACAGAAGAAGTGAGCAGCCTATTTTCTGGTTATTGGCAGGAAGAAACGAAGCCCAGTGTTCACTAGCTCTCAATTCCAGCAAATATCTGAGGGTGCTGAAAGCTGAAGAAAAAGGTCCAAGAGTAGCTGCCAGACTACTATACTTTATAGTAAGTATAGTATGAATTTGAAAGGCTTTTCAATTTCCTGAATTTTTTTCTCTTCAAGACCATGCAGTTCAGATACGAAGGATTTTTTACTACAAAGTGAGGGGGAGAAAGGAGAGCTGGGGGCTGGGGGTGTCCCAGGTTGACATTTTGGTTCTTGCACAGGCTAGCCTGAGTGTTATGAATCCATAAAACCAGAGCAACTTGTAGTCTAGACAAAGGGCCAGACAGTACCCAATTATGCTTTATCGGTCATATGGTCTCTGTTGAAATCACTCTACTCTGCACTGTAACATGGGAGCAACCATAGAGCACACATAAATGAGTGTAGATATGTTCCAATAAAACTTTATTTACAAAAAATAAGGATTGAGTTGGCTTTGGCCCCCCTCTAGTTTGCTGACCCCTGGTCTAGATAAGAAGAGCCATGAGGAAGTGCCTTGAGACTGGGAATCAATGAAACATTGTGAACTGGCCTGGGAAAAAGAGGCAGAAGGACTTGGTGGTCTCTACATGCTTATTAAGTTTAATCTAATCTATGCATTGCTTCGCAGAAAGGAATGTTTGAGCAAATCATTCTAGAGTAAAATTGGGACTTTTAGAATACATTTAATGATTAAGATTAGAATAATGACAAAGAAAAAGCTAAAGGAGCTCATTACCACTCAACCAGCATTACATGAAATGTTGAAGGGAATTCTTTAAGAAGAGGGAGAGGAGCCCTGACCAGTTTGGCTCAGTGGATAGAGCGTCGGCCTGCGGACTGAAAGGTCCCAGGTTCAATTCCAGCCAAGGGCATGTACCTTGGTTGCGGGCACATCCCCAGTAGGAGGTGTGCAGGAAGCAGCTGATCGATGTTTCTAACTCTCTATCCCTCTCCCTTCCTCTCTGTAAAAAATCAACAAAATATATTTTTAAAAAAAGAAGAGGGAGAGGAAGAAGAAGAAAAGGGAGGAAGAAGAAGAGGAAGAGCAGGAAGTGGAAGAGGAAGAAGAGAAGAAAGATAAAAAATATGAAAAATAAATGGCAATAAATACATATCTATTAACAATAGAATCTAAAAACCAAAATAAACAAACAAGGAATATAATGAACAAAATAAACTGATGAATAAAACAGAACCAGAGGCATGGACATGGAACAGACTGACAAATCTCGGTGGGAAGTGGAGTAAGGGGGCAGGAAGAGATTAACCAAAGATCTTACATGCATTACCTATGGACACAGACAAAATAGTGGTGAAGGCCTGGGATGGGGTGGAAACCAGGTGGAAGAGGGTAGTGGGGGGATCTAAGGGGGAAATTCATAATACTCTCATGATGTCAGGTGATACTTTATAGTATAACCCTATGAGAAGGGTACTATTGTCATCTCCATTTTGCAGATAATGAAACTAAGCACAGAGAGGTTAAGTAACTTGCTTGGGGTTAAACATATTGCTCTACTATTGTTTTAATATGAAGATCTTGCCGAAACCGGTTTGGCTCAGTGGATAGAGCGTCGGCCTGCGGACTGAGGGGTCCCGGGTTCGATTCTGGTCAGGGGCATGTGCCTTGGTTGCGGGCACATCCCCGGTGGGGAGTGTGCGGGAGGCAGCTGATCGATGTTTCTCTCATCGATGTTTCTAGCTCTCTATCTCTCTCCTTTCCTCTCTGTGAAAACTCAATAAAATATATTAAAAAAATATGAAGATCTTAATATTTTAACATAAAATAACAACAGAAAAGATACTTTGATATGAAATGGCTCTTTTTACTCATATGTGCCTGGTATATAATAGGTGCTCAATAAAATTTTGCTAAGTGAATGGTCTGTTCTTACAGGTGTTAGAAGGTCCTTTGGAGGACCAACAGAAGGCTGAGGAGTGAATTGCACTCTCATTGTCTTTTTCTCCTCATGAGGGTGAATTGCACCACTGGAGCTGATAAAGCAGCAAAGAGCAAAAGGCCCTAAAGCCAATCTTCTCTGATGCTGTTGGGAACTAGGAGGGTAGGAATCTAAGAAGAAAACCTGTTGCGCACAAAGCTGATATGCCCCAGTACTACCACTAGAGGGAGACAAAGATTCATCACAAATCTAAACTGGCACCTGCTCTTGAAACTGAAGGAAGTCTGCTCACAGTTTTCTGAGCACGAAGAAATAACTAAAGCAAAGTTAAACTCTGAATATATTATATCTATCTATCCATCCATCTATCTATCTATCTATCCATCTATCTATCTATCTATCTATCTATACATACACAAACACATGTGCACTTATAAGGAAATGTAGGTGCATTTGCTGTGCTGCCATGAGTTATAAAATCTTGCAAAAGTCTTGTTCCAGCCCTCTAAGTCTGGGTCAGACATTGCATGTGGATATGCAGAGATAAGAGTGATTAGAAAACAGAGGCGGCAGTGACTGTTGCTGCCACCAAACAGATGGAAGGGCCCGGACGGCAGCCAAGCCAGGTGCAGTGTGGAGAGGGCCCAGCCGACCGTGAACTGAAGAGGCAGATTGATTGACTGTAAAGACAGCCGCCCTTCCCAAGCTTGGCTGCGCACTGGAATCAGCCAGGGAGCTCTAACAATGCCACCACCTGGGTTTCATCTCTAGGAATTCTGTTTTAGTTAACCCAGGTGTGGTCCAGAGCGGGTATAAGACTCTTCAGGAGATTCTAACGTGCAGCTCGGGTTGAGAACTACTGACACGGACGTGGGGTTGGATGGAGAGGGCAGAACCATCCGCATACTCCCTGCTTCCGTGCAAAGAATGATTTGGGTTTTGCATACGAGTCACACAAATCACACCCTGGAGGCAGAGCGTCAGTGTGTCTCGGTGTCCTGCTTTCAATCATAGCCTAAGTGCTTCCTAACCCCCTCCCCTACATCAGGCCTGAGGTTTTCATGCAAGAAGTTCAATTAGTTTTTTAAACAACGACCTTTGGAGGGAAGGGGGTGCTGAGTGACCATTCACTCATTCATTCAACAGATAATCACTTGGCACCTTCTGTGGTGTGCTGGGCACTGTTCTAGGCACTGAGGAGCAGTGACTCCGCAGAGTTGAAGGGGCCCCCAGCATCACTTGGCCTGCCGCTTCTTCCCTCTGCAGCCCTGGTGGAGAGCAGCAGTCACTGCACAGGAGCCCTGATGGGATGCTAGAGCCCAATAGGTCTGAGTTTGGAGCTCTTTAGATGAGTTCAGTGAGGCTGCTCCCCAAAGTGATGCCAAAAAAGTGATGCCAAGAATTTATTCATTCATTCAGTCATCAGACATTTATTGAATGCCTACTATGAGCTGCGCTCTGTGCTAGATGTCAGCGATACATCGATGAAGAAATAAACCCTGCTGTTTGAGCACTTCCAGTCTAGCAGGCAGACAGACAAGCAGGCAGACAGTCCTAATTCACCTTTGAATGGAAGGTGGTGGGAAGCCACCTTCCATTTCAGTAGCTTGATGGGGAGTGTGGACCAGGAGGGTTTACCCCAGGTCCATAGAGGTGATAGGAAATGCTTGCCGGAGGAGAGCACAGCCCTTTACTCATTCTGCACCCACACCTCCTTGGTATATTACCAAATTTCTCCAGGCTGCAGACGTGGAGAAATAGAGAGAGTAGGAGGGAAGGTGAGAGACACATTGACTGGCTTGCAACTGAGGTACATGCCCTTGACCAGAATCAAATCCAGGACCCTTTGGTTCGAAGGCCAACGCTCTATCCACTGAGCCAAACCGGCTAGGACCCAGAGCTTACATTTTTGGTGTGGATCTCCTCTTCTTACTCTTTGTTGGCTAGTTGGGTTGACTCACTCTACTGACATGCATTCCATATCGCTCTCTTTTCCAGTTTGGAAAACTCTATCCCTTGATTTCTGACTCTCTGTGGGAAACATAGCATCTATGGCGTCACTTAGGGAAGTGGCCCTTAAAAGCAAGGGTCTCAGGGCTCAGTCTTGAGGTGGCTCAGAGCCTTTGGTCACCTAATCTTTCCCAAAGTAGCCCTCTCTCGCCTTTTAGAGATGGGTTCTGGGATGGTGTTGATCATGGAAAAACTCAGCAGATAAATAGGACTATGGAACTTGATAATTTAGATCGGTATTAAAGGAAGAGGGAGAGAGAAAAACATTGATCGAGTGGTTCTTGCATACTCCCTACTGGGGATCGAGCCCACAACCCAGGCATGTGCTCTGACCAGAATCGAACCAGTGAACTCTTGGCGCGTGGGATGATGCTCAACCGACTGAGCCACGCCGGCCAGGGTTCTTATGATTTTCTTGGTAACATTTTCCTTTCTCTAGTTCACTTTATTATAATACAGTATACAATACGTATACAAAATATGTGTTGATTGACAGTATATGTTATCGGGAAGGCTTCTGGTCAGCAGCAGGCTATTAGTAGTTACAGTTTTTGGGAGTCAAAACCTATATACGGGTTTTGGACTGTGGGGTGGTGGTGGTGGTGGTGTCAGTGTCCCTAATGCCCTAGTTGTCCAAGGGTCACATGGATAGTATTTAGATTCCGAAAACCCTTCTAAAGTAGTTACAGAATTACAAATCCAGTATTCCTTCACCTTCCTTTTATCTCAGATTGGGCTCCCAGCCAGGAGGGTCTGGGTGTACTGACCTGTCTCATTTTCTTGCTTTCAGCTCGTGGTAGACAAGTAATTGAGTTTCATCCATATGCGGTCTAACAGATGTTCTTACTGCAGGAGCAAGCCGGTATCTCGCTTGGCTGACCCAGGGATCAGGAAAGTTCTGTGGCCACACTGTTGCCACCACGGGGAGTAGGGCTGTTCTGCTAGTGCTCGTTATTATTGTGTTTTATATTCAGAATCCAGTAGACTCTCCTGTGCATTTTGTTGGGTTATCTTTTCTTTTTAAATTAAAAAACTTTTTGTTGTTGTTAGGTTTTCCCCCAAAGAGTTTAAGGGTAGTAAAACCCAAGCGAGAACTTCTGGATCCACGCAACTCTGCAATGGTGAGCGTCCCTCCTAGGATTTTGTGAACACGGACACAGTAACTAAGCTCGGGGATTTTATTTTCCTAGGAATATAAAATTCTAGTAATAAATAGATAGATAAAGTGCTTATACATGCTGATTGCTCTTGAATACGTTCAGTCACGGCAATGAATAGGAGATTCAGTTTAAATGATAACTGAATAAATGGTTAAAAGTTAGATGCTGCAAAGTACATCTTCAGTGAAAACACCGGTTTAATGTGGCCTCAGAGCCAAGTGTGGCCACAATTAGCTTCAAATTAGAAATACACAAAAAAGATTATTCCAGGGAGCATATTAGCTGATTTTAAAAATATGTGCTAAATGATCCATAAAATGTTCTCCCAGCAGCATCCTTTCCTGTAACATGTTGCAGACGTGGTTGTCAAGAATGCCTTCCTCGTGACTTACAGACGCCTCACCTCTGCTGAACAGCCGCGATGCCATCCGCACAATGAAGAGCTGGTGATGATGAAACAGCTTGTCGTTTTAATAACAACCCGCAATGTCAAACATGTGCCTCTCCTTCTCTATTCGTGTCAGATGTATGAAGTGTGATTTGAGAAGAATTCAGGGTTGAGAATACCTGTCAGGGCGTGGTCAAGAGAATGGCCCGGTCCATGCCTTTCCCAATAGGAAGAACACCAGGGCAAGGAAACTGGGCAACCTCATCACCTCACCGAGGGGTACAGCGAGGACGGATTTGCATAACCCTCCTCCAACACGCCGGTGTGTCAGCGGTGGTTCTCTCCGCTGATCAGGTCGGAGCCGTTTTAGAAGAGCTGACGAGCTTTGCTAGTTAGGAAGAAATTCTTGACAACTCACCTATGTTTCTGTTAGAGTGAAAGATTCTGGTAGATAATGTTAGAAATTACACTCTGGCTTTAAGCCTTTCTG
The DNA here is from genome assembly GCF_000327345.1 of Myotis davidii. NCBI lineage: Eukaryota > Metazoa > Chordata > Mammalia > Chiroptera > Vespertilionidae > Myotis > Myotis davidii. Next base: position 1,461,058 of record NW_006296625.1, on the reverse strand, counting down.
CCTGTACTGAATTTTTCTCCAAAGCCACTGGGGGCCTCCTTGTGGTCACTTTTGAAGGACCTCGCCAGTCTTTATCTCCTTGACCTCTTGGCAGCATTTACAGTCGGCCGTGGAGTGCCTCCTGATCGGAACACGCCTCTTCCACATGCTCTCTTCGTGCCCATCTGTCTGGCTGCTTCGAGTCTGGCTCCATCAGAGGCTTCTTCCTTTTGCTTCTCCTCTCATTCTTGTGAGCCTTAGATTCTGTGTCGACCGTCGTCCCTCTTGACTCCCACACTCTCCCTGGGGTGATTCTTCTGTAACTTACCTATTTCTGTGCTGATGTCTACCAAGTTTGTCTTCTGGGCCTCAGATCTAGGAAGCCACCTGCCTGCTGGGCCCCACTGAACCCCCCAAACTCAATGCTTGCAACAATGCATTATCTCCCCCAGGCACCTACAAGTATCACCCTCGATTCCTCCTGATCTTTCCCTCGGTCCTCTCAACCAGCAAATGTTCAAGCCCTATTATTGTTTACAGCTGAGGAGCTCTGAAATCCATCCTTCACTACTCTTCACCCTGGCTGTCTGGCTCAGGCTCCCGGAAGGTCCAATCTGTTCTTCACACTGCAATCAGAGTAATCTTTCCAGGTGTTAGAATGAAGCACCAGTCGGATCAATTTATTTCTGTACTGAATAGTCCCCACGCCTTCCTCTTGTTATAATGGTTCCTGTTCCTCCTTTCAGTCTACCCTCTCCTTCCTATATCCTTCATCCTCCTCCAGCTCACATGCTTTCTAATGCCGCATTCACCTCTGGCTTTTGACCACTGCAGTTCCCTCTGCCTAAATGCACACTCCTTCAATAACCTGCCTAGAGCCTACGCATCTACCAGATCTCTGCTTGGATACCCCTTCTTCCAGGAAGCCTTCCTGAATGCCACCTCCCATGTAAGTGCCCACATTATGTCTGCCCGAATAGCCTGGACGTCTATGATTTCAGTGAATTGTTGCTCTGAACCCTAATTGACTCTACTTTTCTAGCTGCCCTTCGCACTAAACAGGGATCCATCTTTCTTGTTAATGTTTACCCCTCTGCCTGGTGTAGAGTAGAAGCTCAACATATATATATATATTTTGAGTGCATAAATTGATCCCCTGGGAGAAACTTTAACAAGTTGTAGGCAGGCTTCTGTGTGGGTACGGAGAGGACAGGTAACTTCTACCTCTCACTGTCCTCTTACTTCTTGGGATGGTTCCTGCAGAAGCAGCAAACTCAGCCAGAGGAGAGATCTTCTTGGAACATTGCTTCACAGTTGGGTGAAAGACATTGCTCTTCTCACCTTGAGTGACATTACTCTGAGTGATTCCTCAGCGCAGGTAGTGAGGAGGTAACTCCAAGGGCTAAGAGCAACTGCTTTGGGGGGAAGTGGGTGCAGGCCAGCTTATCAGTAAATGGTTGGAAGTTGGGAGCACCCCTTCAGAAGAAGGAAAGAAGTGCTCCTCTCACGTGATGCTCATAGGCCTCAGAAAGGAGAGAGTCTGGCGCGAGTGGAGGATGGGCAGTGGAGGCACTAAGAAGCCTTGGCCCTAGACACCTGGTTGTAATACGTAGCATTTACGTAGTGCTTACCATGTGCCCAGCACCGTCCTAAGTGCTCTGCAAATGTTAATTCATGTAATCCTCACCACAACCCTACGAGGTCAATACTATCACCATCTTCACTTCACCAACAAGAAAGCAAAGCACAGAGAAATGGCCTGGGCCACCAGGGCTGCACAGAGGCCGCTGTGTCCTTGGGCTACCTCTCCTGGGCAGCTCTGGTGCCAGGGTAAAGTCGGGCTGTAGCTTTAACTACAGAATTCTTTGAGTTGTCACTCAAGACCTTATTTATTCCCTTGATTCTCGAGAAGGCTGGTTTAGTCCGAGAAATAAAAGGTTGCATACAAGTGAAATGTAGCCGGCGTGGTGATGACTGCATAGAGATACTAGGAGAACATGATAGAGTCAATGGCTGTTCCGTGATTTCTCTGCGGAAGAATGAGCAATCTCCATTGGGTTGCTTTGGTTATCTTCACAGGAAGTGAAGATATCTTCACAGGAAGAACAGGTTGTACATTAATCTGATTCATTTCTTGATGACTGGCAGACAACATGGTTGTCTAAAACAAGTGGATGATTAACCAAAGAACTTATATGCATATATGCAAAACCCATGGACATAGATAATAGTGTGGTGAAGGTCTGGGGAGGGGGCAGGAGGGGGGAGGAGGGAGTCAATGGGGGGATAAAAGGAGACATCTGTAATACTTTCAACAATAAAAACAAACAAACAAACAAACAAACAAACAAATAAATAAATAGAATATGGAAGGCAAAGGTGCAATAGTAACCCTGAAACAATAGTCAGGAAATTGTCTAACTTTTACTGCTTCCATTTCTGTGGCATTTAAAAAAAAGGTCTGTAGAGGTACATTGCCCCAAAATTTTAATAGTGTTTTAGGAAGAAATTGTGGGTAATCTCTGAGCATCCAGGTAGTCGTCCTGTATGGTGTCTCTTTACTTCTTTTTGTTTGTATCTTGGAAAAATGCCTCTTGGATTTTTAATCAGACTATGACTCTTCATTCATAAAATAAAAACATATTTCAAAACTCAAAAAAAGCAAATTAAATCATAACATACCACAACAGACTTGTTAGAAAGATTAAAATGAAAATCTAATAATACCAAGTATTGACAAGGATGCAGAGATACTAGATCACTGATACATTTTGGGTGGGAATATAAAACCGTAGGGCCACTCTGGCAGTTTCTTAAAATATTAAACATATACTTTTCATACAACCCACAAATAACTCCTGGGTATTTTCCCCCAAAGATATAAAACCTGAAAAAGAAATCACACACACACACACACACACACACACACACACACACACACAGCGTGGCCAGTGTGGCTCAGTGGTTGAGTATTGACCCATGAACCAGGAGGTCATAGTTTGATTCCCAGTCAGGGCACATGTGTGGTTGCAGGCTCAATTTGCAGTGGATGTGTGTGTGCAGGAGGCAGCAGGTTAATGAATCTCTCTCATCATTGATGTTTCTATCTCTCTTCCGCTCTCTCTGAAATCAATAAAATTATATAAAAAAACAACAACACACAAAATAAAACAAGTGGAGGAGAGAACAATTGTTCTTTTTTTAAGAAAAGATGTTTTTATTGATATCAGAGAGGAAGGGAGAGGGAGAGAGAGATAGAAACATCAATGATGGGAGAGGATCATTGATTGGCGGCCTCCTACATGCCCCCCACTGGGGATCGAGCCTGCAACCGGGGCAAGTGCCCTTGACTGGAACTGAACCGGGGACCCTTTAGTCCACAGACCGATGCTCTATCTGCAGAGCCAAACTCACTAGGGCAGAACAATTGTGCTTGATGATCTTAAGTGTAGTTCTGATCTGACATGTAGTAATTCTATAAAAAAATACTGGTAAGAAGCAGGTAAGCTTTGCATTGCAATGTTTTAACAGGCAAAGCTCTTTCTCCAGCTGCCTAAACCTTGACACATGCTTGTATGTTGCCTTGGTGTGCATATCTGAGAATTTATCTAGCCACTTTGGTACAGGAAAACAAATACAAAAATTTCTTTTGCATTTAAAAAATATTCTGCGACCCTTCTACAAATATAACATTGTATTGAACATGACTTAAAACTTACTCAAACAAACACACATGTTAATTTTTGTGTGGAATTTTGCCCAAGATTCACACTTATGTAATATTTACACAATGCTAAGTGCACACTTGAAAGGTAAGTCAGTCAACCTGTTCAGATAGTCCCAAATAGCCAGATGTTTAATATTGTGAAGGAACATATCCAGGTAATAAATGAGCTTATTTTTAACCTGAAAAGTTTGATATTGTGCCTGAGAAAATATTTTTCAGTGATACAAAAACAGGTGTTTTGCTACGAGTTATGGACTGAATTGTGTACCCCCTCCTCCCCCAAATTTGTATGTTAAATCCCTAACCCTTGGTACCTTAGAATGTGACTATATTTGGAGATGGGAGCTTTAAAGAGAAGATTAAGTTAAAATGAAATTGTTAGGGTCGGCCCTAGTCCAATCGGACTGTTATTATAAGAACGGGGAAATTTGGGCACAGATAAGTGGGTGCACGAAGGGAAGACCATGTGAGGACACTGTGCGAAGACAGTCATCTGGATGCCAAAAAGAGAGGCCTCAGAAGAAAGCCACCCCGCTGACCCCCCTGGATCTTGGACTTTGAGCCTCCAGAATTGTGGGAACATAAGCTCCTGCTGGTTAAGCCACACGCTCTGTGGTATTTTGTTATGGCAACCCTAACAAATAAATATCCACGACACAGTGAACAGTGAGTGTGTAGAATGTTCAAGAGTTTATCAATTTGCTTGTCAATCTGTTTACTTCCCTGCTAATTTCATCTTTCTATTTATAAATTAATTTCTGAGTGGAAAAAAGACACTTAACATTGTTTGAATTAGACCATCAGCAAGCTATAAAACGTTTGTTAAAAATAAGTACAGTCTTCACTCCCAGAAATGAGTTTGAAAACACATTTCCAGTAACTTTGTACATTCCCACTAACTAATATTTTGAGAATAATCTGTGGTAATCTTGGAGAAACTATGTAAAACTCAGTATTCTTTTGTCTTTTAATACACATTTTGGAAATGTCTAATAGCCATTGCTCAGTACTATAAAATATGATGTCATTCTTTGAAAAATGTCTCAAAATGCGTTCGGGTAATAGAATCCAGACAAGTTGAGAGTGGTCTTAATCATCTCATTACCTGAGAATCTTTACTCTCAAAAACATGCCCTGGCTGGTGTGGCTCAGTTGGTTGGGTGTCGTCCGTGCAACAAAAGGTTGCTGGTTCAATTTCCATTTAGGACACATGCTGGTGTTGTGGGCTCAGTCCCTGGTAGGGGGCCTGCAGGAGGCAGCCAATCGATGGCTCACTCTCACATCGATGTTTTTCTCTCCCTCTGCCCTCCTCTCCAACAACAAAAATCTTAAAAAAAACCACCTAGCTAATGGAAGATGCTTAATAAATATTTTTTTAAAAAATATATTTTTATTAGCCGAAACCGGTTTGGCTCAGTGGATAGAACGTCGGCCTGCGGACTGAAAGGTCCCAGGTTCGATTCCGGTCAAGGGCATGTATCTGTACACCCCTCACCGGGGAGCCCACAACCTGGGGATGTGCCCTTGAGTGGAATTGAACCTGACCCTTCAGTCCACAGGCCAACGCTCTCTCCACTGAGCCAAATCGGCTAGGGCTAGTAAATATTTTTAAAGAATTCCTACTTTGTTCTTTGGGAAGGTAATGAGATTATTTTCCCTGCTGTCATCCTTGCAGTGGAATACATATTTCCTGTTACACATTTTAATTTTAATTTGACTTTAAGAAAAACTATTGTTATTGTAAAAGCTACTGGGAGACAAAGTCATGTTCAGGTAGTTACAGTCAATAATCAAACAACCAAAAATAACAAGGAGAATGCCAAAACAAAGCCGCTATTTTAGAGATGAATGATGAGAGGAAATCATTGATCAGCTGCCTCCTGCACTCCCCCTACTGGGGATCAAGCCTGCAACCTGGCATGTGCCCGTGATCAGAATCAAACCTGGGCCAAACCAGCTACGGCAGAACCCAATAATTTTAAATGGAACTTAGACGTGAGGAAAACACCACACTATCTGCAATAGTGTCAACAATATAAAATAAAAAAAGATGAGTTTGTTAAAGTGACTAATTCAGTTTTACTTAAATAAAATCAAGTTGTAAAATAACCAACTTATAACTGTGGAAAAATAATGTGTATTTCAAAACTGCTAAAATAAAATGTTTAATAAAAACATAATAAAACAAAAAGCACTAATCAGAATCAGATATGGAGGAGAAAAACATTCCCCCTCAAGTGTCATGAAGCAGCAATCAGAAAGCTTCCAAAATCTACATGTAAGTGACGAAGTTCTGTTAAAAATAAAATCCAAGAAAGAATTCTGAAAAAAAAGGGAATTCTGCAAAGGACTTTACAAAAATCAGTCAAGTTTCTAGAGGAAGGTATAAGGAATTAATCCTAAACTGCTGCTAAACTGCTTAGCTGGCAGAACAAACCTATTTCATTTTCTTTCTTGCTGCTCACGATTCTTTTTATAATTTGTGAGGCAAACGTACAAAGTTTCTGCAGGTCTTGGGAAATGACACAAACTGTATTAAGTATGACTTTTAGGAAACCTAATCTGCTCCCATTAGATAAGATTTTACTATTCTTGCTGGAAATAAGACTCATCTGTTATGAATTGCCCTACCTTTGCTTTAGGGCAGCGATTTTCAACCTTTTTCATCTCAGGGCACACAAGCTAATTACTAAAATTCTGTGGCACACCAAAACATATGTTTTGCTGATCTGACAAAAAAGTATAATTTTGATGGAATTACAAAAAAGTAATAATAGTAGTAATTACTTACCCTTTTTGCTCCAAAGTGACTTTGTAAAAAAAAAAAAAATCAGAAGCCCATACTTGTATATCAGGATTTCTGGTACCAAGAATTAACCAATGCATCCTTATTATGTGATATGACCAATAAGATGCAACTCTATTACATGACCTATGTATTTGTGGTTCAAGACAGGGCATTCACACTGGATGGCTATTGTGTTGGCTGTTGTCATTTTAAAAAAAATATATATTTTTATTGATTTCAGAGAGGAAGGGAGAGGGGAGAGAGAGATAGAAACATCAATGATGAGAGAGAATCATTGACTGACTGTCTCCTGCATGCCCCCCACTGGGGATCAAACCTGCAGCACTGGTATGGACCCTTGACCAGAATTGAACCTGGGACCCTTGAATCTGCAGGCTGACACTCTATCCACTGAGCCAAACCAGCTAGGGTGGCTGTTGTCATTTTAAAAAAAAATTGACAATTTAAGGGAAAAGAGATCAGTGTCTCTGAATAATCAGGTATTGCATGTTTTAGAAATTCTTGTGGTACACTGGTTGACAATTGCTGCTTTAGGGTCTTTGATAGATATGATGAATGAATGTAAAGAATTTCATGGTGACTTCTAGATCAGCAATGTCCAATGGAACTTTCTGCTATGATGGAAATGTACTATATCTTCTCTGCCCAATATAGTGGCCACTTATCACCTAAATATAGGGAATGCTACCAATGAACTGAATTTTAAATTTTCTTAACAAAATACATTTTATTTAATTTTAATTAATTTAAATAGCCTCACGTGGCCAGTGGCTACCATATTGGGCAGTGCAGTTCTAGATCCTTTATATCCCTTTAACTGAAGGCCTCAGGCATCATTTTACTGCATTTCCTTGGGTTTTCTGGGATTAACTATTATCCAAGGCTTCTAGGTTCCCAGGGGATAGGGTGATCATATAATTGTCCAAACCTGGATACTTTTCGAGAGATAGGGAGTGTTACTCCAATTATGGCGAGGCAAGAGGCATAATCTGGGTTATCCAGGGCACACAGAAGGCTGTTCCCCCCACCCACAGGGATTGCTGCTTGAAGATTCTATTGGGAAGTCACTGGACTTTTCAGACTGCTGTTACAGATCAGGTTTAAGCAGCTCTTTGGGGCACACATGTCATCATACCATGATTTTCTTTGCCCCCACAAATCTTTATAAATTCATTTCTGCTTTCCGGTGACTTCCAACCATGAAGTAAAGGAATGTCTAACATGAGGCTAAATGACCAACTCAAAACAGAAGTAGATAATCAATCATACTGATTTGAGTTTAGACCAAAGTATCTGAATAGCTAATTGGGCTCATTGTTAAGTTTTCCCTGGCTTTTGGGTAAGAAGCCAAAGAGAGCCGAAAAGATCAGAGGTATTTCTTTGCAGTGTAGTCACTCAGCATTCCCGGATGGACACAACTTCTCCCAAAGGGATTAAAGTGGGCAGGCTCAGCATGAGGCAGTTCATTTAGTCCAGATTCTGAATTTTCTGTCGGGAGTGGATCCCAGAAATAAGTTGCTTTGGGTCCTCGCTTACCTTTCCGCAGTCGGTTGAGGAAGCATA
>NW_006296625.1:1443453-1452929 GCF_000327345.1 Myotis davidii | reverse complement strand
ACGAGCAACTGCAGAATACTTTAGGGTTCCCATTTTTAGAACTCAACCTGTTTTGAAATAACCTAGAAGGCTTTTTTTCCCCTTTGACACAAAGTACAGAACATGGATTGAAACATCAAATCATAAAAATAATTTCAAAATTCCAATCCAAATGCATCTATACACTAAATGTCTTTAAAAGCAACCAAGTCACAAGACGGGCCAATTCTCATGTAATCTCACTGACATGCCATGGCTTTTCACATTCTGCCCACCTTTTGTAGCGTACTTTATGTTGAACACAGTAGAGTTTTGTGTTAAGAAAAAGTATTTCAGAATTTAATAGGCATGTGGGTGAATAGGAAAAGAGAAGGCAATTATTCCAGGAGATTTACCTGCCGGGAAAAGAATTTAGCTGCATAGTAATGCAAATAATAAAAGCGAGGTCTCTGAATCATTTTGTCAGAGGTTTTCCACCAACCTGATAGCTCGAATGACAGTTTTAAGTGGTGGGGTGAGGTCTTCTACAGATACATCACACTGGCATCCTTTTTCATCATATACATCATCAGTGCCAAGGGCGGTGTCAGCTGCAAGAGAAAGTTCCCAGTTAAATGCCACCAGCAGCAATTTAAAATATGGTGAGGAACTTGTCTCACAGAGCAATAGGGGGGAACTCACAGACTAACCTTACACATCAAGTATAAGGTCATCCAATTGTTTTCCTCAATGTTATTTCTTCTCCTTTCTCTACAACCTCACCAATTTTCTGTCATTTGACTTGAATAGCCTCCTAAGCTGATCTCCACAGGGAAGATGAAGATGTTGATGCGCTGTCTTTCCTTCAGTGGTGATGGATTTGTGTTGACCCACCCCTGCTCTTTGCCCAGTTCTTTGAAACTACCAGCCAGCATTTAAAAAACAGTTGTTTGGAGTTAGGGAAACAATCTATGGATACTTAACTAATTGATCTCTATCAATAGAGCTTGAAACCCATGACAATGACCCTGTTAACCCCAAACCCTTGAACAGGCAAGTAAGCCCTCAGACCCAAGAATCCTGACTTATCAGTTACTGCCTGACTACACAGGCAGCCTAGGAGACAGCTTGCTTAAGATAACACAACCAATGCGGAGAGATTTTCAGGTTGGTAATAAAATCAGTTCCTCATAAACTGAGCAAATTAACTTTTTATTTCTTTCTGAAACAAATTAACTGTTGGGTTAATAGCAAAGGTTGTAAAAGGGGGTAGGGTTACAATAAACCAAATTAGTAAGGATTTATAAAATTAATAAGAAACTCATATCACTGCAGCTTTATTTTCAGCAACAAAATATTGAAAAGAAATTACAATTTTTGGAATGGGAGATGAGTGAAATAAATATTGGTAGGTTTATATAATAGAATATTAGGATGATGTTGAATATGTGGAATCCAATTAACAAAATAAACTGATGAACGGAATGGATCCAGAGACATGGAAGCATGGGACAGAGTGGAATCTCAGAGGGAAGGCAGAGGAGGGAGGGTGGATGGGAGGTAATCAACCAAAGACCTAGTATGCATATACTTATAACTCATGGACACAGACAGGGAGGTGGTGAGGATCTGGGGTGAGGGGTGGGGGCAGGCTGGATGGGGTCAATGGGACATATGTAATACTTTCAACAATAAAGATTTTAAAAATTGCTAAGAAATAGAAAATAAAAAATGGTGTTGAAGACCAATGATTGAAAAAAAGTCACAATATATTATTATTATTTAAAATGTTTAAAACAATTTTTTAAATTGATTTTAGAGAGGAAGGGAGAGGGAGAAAGAGATAGAAACATTAATGATGAGAGAGCATCATTGATTGGCTGCCTCCTACATGCCCCCTACTGGGGATCAAGGCTATAGTCTGGGCATGTGTCCTTGACCAGAACTGAACCTGGGACCCTTCAGTCCACAGGCTGACTATCCACTGAATCAAACCAGCTAGGGCAAAATTATTTATTTCTTTATTAAATTTATTGGGGTGACTTTGGTCAACACGAACATATAGGTTTTAGGTCACAAAATATTATTAAAGAAAAAATCTATATATCTATTAAGATTAAGCATGATTTTATTATTTTGCTTGGCTATATTTCTAAAATGTCTACAATAAACATCTATTACTTTGGTAATAAAGTAATAAAAAATCATACATGAGATGAGTTTTATAGCCTCCAAATATACGGCTAAGCCTCTTTAAATGCTGACATACACTAAGGGACTAACACTGCTCTCTTTTGCCTTTGCTCTGCCCAGTGGTCATGTGCTAAGTCATGAAATGTCCTTTGCTTGTTTGTGATTTTATGTCTGGTTTTTAGATGCCAAAACGGCTGAGAGAAGGTAAGTACCCTACTTAAGGCCACAAAGGTGGTAAGTGTAGCTAATAAGTTGCAGAGCATGTTATTAATTTTTAAAATTTATTGATTGATTTTAGAGAGAGAAAGAGGGGAGGGAGAGAGGGAGAGAGAGAGAGAGAGAAAGATTTGTTATTTCATTTATTTGTGCATTCATTGGTTGATTCTTGTATGTGCCCTGATTAGAGATCAAACCCACAACCTTGGTGTATCTGGATCATGCTCTAATCAACAGAGCTACCCGCCAGGGCTGCAGAACATGTTATTAAAATTCTGTTTCTTGAGGCTCCAAAGCCCTTGCCCTTGCATTATGCAGTGTTAGATGCATTCAGGGTTCAATAGTGGCATGCAACATGTCAGGAGAGGGCCGGGGGAAGAGCTCAGCTGGCGTGCTGCCTCTTGGGTATATTCCACTTCTCTCCAGACAAGTTTGCCACTGGATAAGAGTACACTGATTAACTCTGTCAGTAGGTTCTGACTCAGTGATGACCTTGATGGTAGCTAGCCATTTTACTTAATCAACCACCCACACAACACAACCCTTTTAGCTTATAACATCATGCCCAAGGTTAGATGACATTCTTTCAGGAACTCTTCATGATTTCTTCCTCTTAGTTGGTAAAGTAGGTTGAATAATGTTGCCTCAAAGTTCATGTCTACTTGGACTATCAGAATATGACCTTGTTTGGAATAAGGGTCTTTGCTGACGTAATTAAGGTAAGGTGTCAGATGAGATCATCCTAGATTAGAGTGAGCCTTAAGTCCAATGAAAGTGTCCTTGTAAGATAGAAAAGGAGAACACACAGGAGCACAGAGAATATGGAAGAAGAGGAGGGAAAGATGGGTCTCCAAGCCAAGAACACTGAGCCTGGCTGTCAACCGCCAGAAGCTGAGGGAGGCACCCGATGGCTTCTCCCGCAGACATCCCAGAAGAAACCGACTGTGGAGGCACTCTGCTTTGGGGCACCCTGATTTCTTAAATTGTGAGTGAATACATTTTTATTGTTTCAAACTACCCAGTTTGTGGAATTGGTTATGTCATCCTTAGGAAGCTGATACAATTGGGAACACTTTTCTTTATGGTTTCTCTTCACTCAAGAACAATAATTATGATGATAATAGTAGTAATATGTGCTTTTAAGGGAAATCTAACTATGTGCCAAGGACTTTGATTAATTTCTAAAAACCCCAGGAAGGACATAATATTATTAGCTCCTACTTTACAGATTATGAAAGTGAGGCACACAAAGCTAAGAAACTTGCCCAAGGACACCTGGGGCAGAAGCAGAATTTAAATCTGGGCAGTTGGGCTCTGGAGCTGCACTGTTAAACCTGGCCACGCCCAGAGTCTCACTCTCAGCTCCTTCCAGATTTGTCTTTCTTGCCCCTCTTGTTAGCATCTAGATCTCCATCTCCTGCGTTTCATTTTCCTTCACATGTGAGCACCTGGCTGTTGTGGTTTCAGGTGAAGTGACCCCACAACATTGAAAAAGGATCAGACTTGGAGCAATGACGTTCCCAAGACCATGTGCTGGGCCAGTCCACACCCCAAGGAGACCTGGAAATACACATACCCTGGAACTGCGAGGAGACTGTGGGTGTGGGGGCGCAGGTACAGGCCAGGTGGCTGTCAGAGCCAAAGTCACCAGGCACCACTATGGAGCCCTGGGAGACACCCCGATGTTACCTACCCCAAAAGAAATATAGAATCATGCACTTTATCAGGATTCCCAGCAAGGAATTCGGAAGAGTATTCTACGCTGCCCTTGACAATAGAGGCATGTGACCTCTCTCCCTCCTCTGAAATCTCGTGAGAACCACTCAGACATGGTCCCATTTTATACCTCAGAAAACTGGGGAGAATGCGAGAGGTTCCAGGGAGGGCAGGTCCTACTTGAAAATACAATACACCCAATCGTAACACAATGATGCAGGTCCAAACAATGGAACAGTATAAAATACAGGGTCTTTTAGAAAAATTAAAAAAAAATTGGTCATTGGTCATTTTATTTTAATTATTTTTGTTAATCCTCACCTGAGGATATTGTTCCTTTGATTTTTTTGAGAGAATGGAAGAGAGAGGGAAAGATAGAAACATTGATGTGAGAGAAACACATCGATTGGCTGCTTCCTGCTTGAACCCCAACCAGGGCCCAGGCCCAGGAGGAGCTTGCAACCAAGGTATGTGCCCTTGACCAGAATTGCACCTGGGACCCTGGTTCGCAGGCAGACACTCTATCCACTGAGCCAAACCAGCTAGGGCAAAAAATATTAATATTTTTAGAAAGAGAGATAGAGGAAGGGGGAGATAGGTAGATATGGATTTGTTCCGCTTATTTATGCATTCATTGGTTGATTCTTGTATGTGCCCTGACCCAGGATCGAACGTACAACCTTGGTGGTATTGGGATGATGCTCTAACCAACTGAGCTACTTGTCCAGGGCCAAAAACAGGTTCTTTTATTATGAAATTTTAGTGCAAAACTTTTTCAGCAGGTTTATGCTGTCACAATAAGCACAAAAGTAAAGATAGCGAAATTACATTTGCACTGGCTGTAAATAGAACTGGGAACATCCCAAATGATGATGAGTTTCCTCCCAGATTAATGCTGCTCCCCCTCAACCTTGTCCTGTGTCCCAATAAGAGCTTTAATCTATCATCTTGTTTAAATACAGGACTGGGTAGAAGATGGGAGTCAGTCACCAACTGCATCATATCTAAATGCATCTTGCTGTGGAATGTTAGTATACTACCTAAACTTGATTGCTCACAGCACAAATTAAACTCTCAGTGTTTAAAAAATTTTCTTTGTAGGTTTAGTCAGAGCAAATGAAGAAGAACTATATCTTTGCTGGCCTCTATTGAAGCCAGGGCTCAGTTTGAAATTTTTTCTCCTTATTTTAAAGCCACAGAAATGGAGAAAATGCCATCTTTCTGCCTTGTAAGTATCTTGAGATGTCAATTTTCTTTCCAGTAAGGTTAACACCACATTAAATGTCTTTCTCATGATTCCTAGAGGATTAAAACCCTCTGTGAACTCTAAGGCACCTGGGTGGGGCTAAGTTTTCAGCCAAGGTTGGCTCTCACTCCCCAACCATGCATCTGGCTCTCTGTCCTGGCATTTGGGGAGAAGTGGGTTAAGGGAACATAAGTTCACGGGAACACTGACCTGCATAAAACCGAGGCATGCACGGCAAAATCCCTGTGGGCAACCCTTCTAGGGATGTGAGCCCAACCCAGTACAACATCCGTGCCTGCAGAAAACCAAGTGCAAAATGCAACCTTTTATCTCTCCCAACACTCTTCTGTTTCCTATTAATTAGCAGTGTTCAAGATTTGCTTTCAAAGACCTTGCTCCCCTGCATTTTGGAAAAATGTGTCTTATGGTGTTTGGAAAGGACCACTGGGACCTTAGATGATGAAGAGGGAGGAGGTAACAAGACATTCTAGCAGCTTCTGCTATGTCCAAAGACCATTTTTCTGTTCCCATTAGGTGTAGGTATTTATGAAAAAAAGGGTAGGTAGTTTCTAGTTCTTTCTTTTGGTCACCTTGTCCTACAGATTAGATTTCATTTTTACATTTCCTGATGAAATGATTAAAATAGTTTTCATTATTTATATTTCTTTTTTTAAAAAATATGTTTTATTGATTTTACAGAGAAGAAGGGAGAGGGATAGAGAGTTAGAAACATTGATTAGAGAGAAACATTGATCAGCTGCCTCCTGCACGCCCCCTACTGGGGATGTGCCCGAAACCAAGGTACATGCCCTTGACCAGAATCAAACCTGGGACCCTTCAGTCTGCAGGCCGACGCTCTATCCACTGAGCCAAACCGGTTAGGGCGATTATTTATATTTCTTGATGACATGATTAAAATAGTTTTCATTTGAATCAAATGGGGAAGGTTAAAAAAACCCGCAATCCCCATAATGCCTTCAAGACCAATCGTATTAGGAAACTGAGCGTTGGAATCCAGGCATTAAAGGTTTTTTTAAAGCTCCCAGAGGAATCCACTTTGCAGCCAAGGGCCAGAACCATTATTGTGAGTGGAAAAATGATGTTCCTGGTTTCTCTCAGCCAGAGCTGAGGACCGTGTTTGGCTAATCTGCCATTGGATTTGGACTAATTCTCCATGTTTCCCCTGGTGCCACTGGTATGTTTTCCTCAGGAACAATCTGTATATATAAAAGCCTAACTGACCATCTGACTATTTGACAGTTTGATCGTTTGACCAGTAGCTATGATGTGCACTGACCACAGCGGGCAGATGCTCAATACATAGGCATGAAAACATGGAACAGACTGATGAAACTCAGAGGGAAAGGGGGGGGGAAAGGTGAGAAGAGATTAACCAAAGATGTTATATGCATACTAGAGGCCTGGTGCATGGATTTATGTACTATTGGGGTCCATTGGCCTGGCCTGTGGGGATTGGGCCCAAACCGGCAGTCTGACATTCCCACAAGGGGTCCTGGATTGTGAGAGGGTGCAGACCATGCCGAGGGACCTCACCGATGCGCGAAACATGCACTGGGCCTCTAGTTTGAGATAATATAGGTCCTTCACAAGACAACAGGAAATGATTGAGTCATAAAAAATAGGGAAAAATCCCCTGAGAAATTGGTGACATAGGAAGAAGTTTCATCATTTTTGTACTCAGCTCGAAGGCCTCCTATTTCCGAATTCCACCTGTTGTCCTCTATGCCTCCATCGCCTGAAACCTCATTCTTTCCAGGCCTTGGCACTGTCCTCTTGGAAAAGGACTACTGGTTTTCAAAGACCTTGCATGTATATATGCATAACCCATGGACGGACAATTAGGTGGTGAAAGCCTGGGGTGGGGGTGGGAATGAGCAGGAAGGTGTTAATGGGGGAAAAAGGGGGACATTAGTAATACTTTCAGCAACAAGATTAAAAAAAAAAGAGTCACTACTGGTTTTACATATGAGCAGCTTACATGTTCATAGGCCAAGATCAAAAGGTCAAAACCTAGCAGAAAACATTTGTTGTCTGAGGAGGAATGATAAGGTCCCCATGTTTGCATCAATAGAAGAAATAAGAGGACAGGTGACAGCTTTGATCATGAAGACAGAAAATATGACTACTTGAAATAACTAATTAGAATGCAAAGACAAATGTTTGACTAGGAAAAAATATAAAGAGACTTAATATTTATAATGGATAAGGAGCTTATAAGATTGGTCACAATCCAAAATATAAATGTACAAGTAGAGCAATCAGGAGAAACCACTAGTGGTGAAAAAGGACTGAAAACTATTCAAGCTTACTAGAAATAATAAAGAAATTAAAATCACGTGAAAGCATGGACTTATGCCTATTAATTAGCAAAAGAAGTATGAGTAATGCTAACAAAGATGAGGTGAATCTGGTATATTTTTACATTGCTAGTAATAATGTAAACTGGAACAAATTTTTATGCCAAAAAAAAATAGAAAAACTTATAGTCAGCAATTTATAATTTTAAACCAGAGAAATTTTTTTTGGAAAATAATTTCAAAGAGAAAATAAAAACAGAAATTAGTACACAGTAATATTGAATATAGACTGTAATTTAAAAAATTAAAAAAAGAAAAAAGATAGCTTAGTACAATAATGTTTATTAAATTATTGCCTATTATAGAGAAGTAATTATATATATTTCAATATCCCAAAGTAGAAAACTGTAAATTATAGTATTTGACAATGATGATGTATTATCTATATATATAAAAGGCTAATAGGCAAAGTGTCCCCTCAGGAGTTTGACCAGGAGAATGAGAGTTCAATCACTCGCTATGACATACACTGACCACCAGGGGCAGTATGGACCATGGTGGGTGACCAGTGGTGGGCGCAGGGTGCTGAGGGAGTGAGGAAAGGAAGAGGCGGGAAGGTGGGGAACTTGATCGGTACTGATTGCATGAATTTCGTGCACTGGGCCTCTAGTATAGCTATATAAAGGTAATTATGGATAGTATGTAATATGAAACTATTTTTAAATGTTCAATAAAATTAAGCTATGAAATGAAATATTCATGTTGATTATAACTATGTACAATGATATTTGAAAAGAAAACCAGCTAGAAGAGAATATGTAAAAGTGAAATTAGCTATCCTAGTGTATGAGATTACAAATAATTTGTATTTCTCTTAAAATTTTCTAAGAAATTTAAAGATTTTTTCCATTACAAAAATAATATATGGTGGAGAAACCAAGATGGCGGCAAACACTGGAGGTAAACACTGGAGTTTGCTGCCTCGCACAACCAACTCAAAAATACAACTAAAAGACGGAACGGACATCATCCAGAACCACAGGAAGGCTGCCTGAGTGGAAATTATACAATTAGAAGGAAAGAGAAAAGCATACTGAGACTCAGAGGAGGTGCAGTGTGGAAGTAAAATACAGAGGTACAGAGGCACATGCGGAGAGGGTTGGCAGCTGAGGACACGGTTGTCGTTTTCAATAGGGAGGGAGTCTCAAGCTCTGAGCTCCAGTTCCGGGTGAGTCTCTGGGGACCCAGAATCATACGGGAGAAACTGGACTGTCTGGCATTGGTCGGAACTGGAGGCGAGCTTTCTCTCAGGGGTGCTTGCAGCGATTGCTGGGACACTGAGAAGCAGGGCCTCTAAGGGCAGGACTGAGAGCAGCCATAACTGCTCGCTCCGCCCTGTTGATCCCCTATGACCCTGCCCCACCCAAGCCACAGAGGCTTTTGCATATGAAAGGCCTGGCCTTTTGCAATCTGATAATTACCTAACAAACTGCAGCTGGCCCAAGGCCCCAGGGCAACTTGCATTGTGTCACAGCTGGTTCCTGCTGGATAGCCTCAGGCAGAGGCTAGATTAGCACCTCCTTAGAGATCCAGGAGCCAGTGTGCCTGGTGGTCAGAGTGGGACCATCCATATTGCAGCTCTTCGGATCCATAAAGGACACACTCAGGGGGCAGACTCAATGAGCACCAAAGCCCCATTAAAACAAGTCCTGCTCCATAGTGTCAGCTCCTGCACCGCAGCTCTCCCGCTGTAGTCACAGGTGGTCCTTCCTCACAGCCAACTAGCCTGGGGATCAATTCCTCCCAGTGATGCCAATAACAAGCAAGTA
>NW_006296625.1:1436817-1443306 GCF_000327345.1 Myotis davidii | reverse complement strand
TTCAGAAATTAGATTTTTAACATAGGCAGAAACAAATATAAAATAATAAAATAAGGGATTTTAAAAACGCTGTAGTCCAAATTTGAATTAGAAGTGTAAGTATGGATTATGATGGATTTTATATTAAGAAAAACTATCTCCTAGCTCTGTCCATTGAAAAAATCCTAAAATAAGGAACAAACGAATTGCAAAGAACATTCCTAGCACCCAGATGTAGTGTTTAAATACTATTTCCCTTTAAAAGAAACAAGTGCAGGCCAGAAGGGAATGGCAAGAAATATTCAAAGTGATAAATACCAAGCACCTACAACCAAGATTACTTTATCCAGCAAAGCTATCATTCAGAACTGAAGGTCAGATAAAGAGCTTCACAGAGAAGGAAAAGCTAAAGGAGTTCATCACCACCAAACCAATATTATATGAAATGCTGAAAGGTATCCTTTAAGAAGAGGAAGAAGAAAAAGGTAAAGATACTAATTATGAACAACAAATATGCATCTATCAACAAGTGAATCTAAGAATCAAGTGAATAAATAATCTGATGAACAGAATAAACTCTTGATTATAATAGAATCAGGGGCATATGAAGGGAGTGGACTGACTATTCTTGGGGCGGGGGAAAGAGGATTGGGGGATGCAGGAAGAGACTGAACAAAAATCATGCACCTATGGATGAAGACAGTGGTGGGGGGTGAGGGCGGAGGGTGTGGTGGGAAATGGGTGGAGGGGAGCTATGGGGGAAAAAGCAGAACAACTGTAATAATCTGAACAATAAAGATTTAATTAAAAAAAATATATGCTTTCCAAGATAGAATATTTGAAAACAATAAAAACTATTAGAATAAAGAAAAAAGTCTAAGTTCTAGAACTTAAAGGCAACTATTATTGCAATATGTTTCTTCTAGTAAAAGTGTGAGGACGAGAAGTTCACAAGAAAATTTTATATTAGGATTTTAAATGAAGCATGTGATTATTCTATTTCTTTATCCAATGGGGAGCACACATTAAAATGGCCACTATTTACAGTGGTGACAACTAATTAATTACATCCTGTTGTGAATTATAATTTATTTCTCCAGGGTTCCTTCCTTCTGCTCCTGGTTGTGTTTCAATTACCTTTCCCCCACGATCATTTCTAAACACTTTAAATACCATCCTGAATTTAGAGGTTCCAGTTTAGTCATGTGCTAGTCCAAAGGCAATTCCTTTAATCCAGCTAGGGGTTAGAACAACTGCTTGGGCCTTGAGGTAGTAGCACAATTTCATTTTGCTGTGTCTTTGGCTCAGGCCTCTTTAAAATTTCTGTTCTGTGCTTGATGCTGCAAACTCACCAAGAGACATTTTGGGCCCTGAAGACACTAATGAGCCCAGAAAAATACTCCAGATAATATATCTTTTTTTAGACTTTCCTCTTTCCAAATACTTTTTATTTTAACTTTGTTAAAATAACTTTATTTTATTTTCTCTCATTATAATAAAAATATTTGCTCTCTGTAAAAACTTTGAACATTTGAATTTTAAATGAAATAAAAGAGATTGAGAAAAAATTCACATACTTCTAACACTCTGAGTCAAGTTCTATTAAATTTTGGCAGATTTCCTTCCAGTCTCTTCTCCACTGAATCAACTGATGTTTAATGTCAAAGTAAGCACACACTGAAAGTTGACCATCCTTGGTGGCCATGTGAGGGAACTTTATTCTGATAACTCAGAAGCCCCCATTCAGGCTCCTCTTCTTATTGCCTTCCCATCCATGCTCCTGCTACAGCGGACTACACCAGTTTCTTGAAGGGCTCTTTAAGCATGATTACCTTTAGACACCCCCACAGGGTACTGTCTATGCACCTCCATTCACTCTCTCCTTTCCTTTCCTTATTTTTGGCTGGCACTCTCTGGGTGCTGAATTGGCAGTGAACAGACTATGATATGCATACGGTCCAAGAAAACCAAGGGGCACCAAAAAACGGGAGACCATCAGAATATTTAGAACAAACCAATTAAGTTTCAGCACCCTTATTACTTGTGTGCCAGTTTGAAAACAAGAATTTTGTTTTGTCGTTTAGCAATTACTTTTATGTTGAGTTATCCCAAGCAAAGGGAATGTGGCGTGGATGGCAGCGGTGCAGTTTAGAGCCTGTTTCAGCTCTGCAGTCACAAGCCCTTCAGGGCCCATCGCCTCCATGAAAACCAGCCTGATCCCCAAGACGGACTCAGCCCGGTCTTCCTGTACTGTGCACAGATATCGCGTATGGTCCTTATTATACAGCATTCCATTGGAGTGTTTGCAAGTACCCTTCCTTGTTCGACAGAAAGCTGTGTGAGGGCAGGAGCCACGTCTTCTCATCCTTGTATCTATCTACCATCTATCTTCTCATTCCTGCCCCATCTGCCCCTAGGACACAGTGAGGTGCAAAGAAGACACTCAACACTCGTTTGCTACATGAATGATAAAGGATTTCTCTCGGCACCACGACAGCAGCTCCTGTGACTTCAGTAATGTCTGGATTTAAGATTTTAAAAATAAATAACAATACATAAGCTCTGCGGTTGGGTAGACGGTCCTTCACTGTGTCCCTGTTCACTTGGTGAATCATCTCCTGGAAGTCAAGGGGCGCATGTCTTCCCTGAAGAAGTTGTCAGCTGAGAGGCCGTGACGGCCCCTGTTTCTCGGCTTTGTGTTTAGAGGTGCGTGATTTCAGGGCCTCCGCCTTGAGGACCTTGTGGCATGGAGGCATGGGCCCCTTTTTATTAACGACAGCTGTAATTTATTCAGTCCTTGCCTATGAACTGGTTCACAAATGTGAACTGTAATTTAAAATATAATATTACCAGATTGGAAATATTATGCTCATTTTATAGTCGAAGAAACTGCAGCTCAGCAAGGTTAAATGGCCTGCCCAAGACACAGGGTTATTAAGGGCAGAGCAATCCTTTTAAAATTGAGATCATGTCTCTCTGCTTACAAGTCTCCAACGGTGCCCCATTTCTGCCAGGGTAAGAGCCCAAGTCTTTACTAGGCCTACGGGCCCAGCATGTCTGACTCCTGCCCACTCCCTGCCTGCCCTCATTTCCCACCGCTCTCCTGCTTGCTCTTTTCCTACAGGCCCCCTTCTCTGCCCCAGGCCTCCTACATGCTCATTGAAGGAGCCAGGATCTCTCTCTGCAGGGCTCCCTTTGGGGAATGTTCCTCTCCAGACAATGTCCAGGCACCTTACCAGCTTTAGGTCTCTGTTCCATGTCAGTTTTCCAGGAGAAGCACCTGGACCACTCTATGTAAGGTCACTACCCCCTCCACCAATCTGAATCTCCATACCCTGTTCTCCTTTTTCTTTTTTTCAGAGCACTTGTCAGCTTCTAATATATCAAACAATGTACTTGTTTGTGTTCATTCTTTATCTTCCCTATTAGAATGTTAGCTCCACAAAGACCAGGATCTTGTTCTCTGATGTTTCTCAAGCACCTCGGACAGCGTCGAATATTTATTGAGGGACCCGTCAGGGTGAGAGTGATTGATCATTCTATCTTATTGATGGCAAAGTATAACTCACTAGCTAAGCTGGATTTGGGCCTCATAATGTTCTCTTGTGGCTGTGTGTGTGTGTGTGTGTGTGTGTGTGTGTGTGTGTGAGACTGTTCATGATTAGGTATATTTCGAGATCATACAGTGAAAAATATTCCAATTTCCCTCATCGTGTGTAATTTTTATAGGATTTTAAGATAGAATCCCTACCCAGTGCCCCATGAAAATATTTAAGAGGCAAAGTGAATGTCAAGTAAAAGAATAAGTAACTTCTACAGTAGAACTCAGGAAATGATGATTGAATAAAATCATACTCTGGAATTTTATTTTTAGGTTGAAATGCAACCTGTAGGTCCAGTTTAAATTATTTTGGGTCTCTAAGTTTATAATCATCCACTTAATATAACAAAAAGGCAACCTGGACATATTTTTCTCGTCAGAAGCAGTTAACACTAATGGAAATGGAAATATATTCCAGTGAGATATAGTGTAGCTTCATATGTCACTTTTGAATATTCACACCCATGTGTTTTGCCAAATGTCCCCTTTATCCCAGTACCTTAGATGGCTAGTCCTGTAGGGACAAATTGTGAAATTTTAGTCACGTGAGCATTATTTACTCAATTCTGAATCTTATGAAATTTAAAGTAATAGCTTAAAAGTGAGTTCATATTAAGAACTAGGAAATAATCTCATTGAATTCCCATATAAACAAAAGATAACATTATAAAAAAAATTTCTGCTGCACCTCTGAAAATATTCCATTAAATTTTTTCTAGGTTGTAGCATTCAAATGCTATAGTATTTCAAAAAATTTGATAAGTAAAATATTTTTTAATTGAAAAACAGTTTAAGTATTAATATCTGCAACATATATTGGTCTGACAATAATAAATCCTTGAGTTTTTAAACCAATATTCTAGTTAGAGAGATAATGTTAAAACATTTTGAACAGGTGATGAGCATAATATATCCAATCTGATAGTATTATATTTGTGTATTTTTACCATAGTAGGTGCAATTTATATAGCAAATGTTAGCACAGTTGAGTTACAGATTGATAGAGATTGCATTTAGCTGTGCTTGCTGTTTATTTTACTTTTCGTGTTATGATATTCTTAACATGGAATAGAAAATTTGGGACCCAGAATAAATAATCCCGATATCCTGAATATAAATAAAGAGGCACAGTTGAATACACTATCAGAGGAAGTGCAGCTTGTCTTTTTTCTCTTTTTTAAAAAAGAGTTATTAGGTCTAGAGCTTTCTGTGAATACCACATTCTGAAAAAAATGGTCCCATACACCTTTACGACTCCCTCAGTTCCATGGAAGACTTTCAGAGTAAAGACAAGCTACCATTAGCCTTGTATGGATTTGACTGCTTTGTTGCTGGCATGGCCTAGTAGCGGTTTTTAAAATTTTAATTTCCATCCACAATAAGAAATGCACTTAATATTGTGATCTAACACACACACACACACACACACACACACACACACACACACGAAGGACATTCTTTTCTGGGTTAAGATGGTAGATTTACCACACACATCTAATTTTGATCCCTCTGAAAAACCCACTAAAACTATAGTGATGAGAAACTTTTAAAAAAGACAAACTCAAAAAAGGATAGAATGGGAGAGGAGGCAGTGACACCATAATTTTGGAAGTGGGAAAGCAGATGGACAAGTTAGGTAACTGACTAGCTGATACCAGAGAGAAAATCCTATGCCAACACTGGGAAAAGCTGAGAAACAACAAAATTTACACTTCAGAAAACTCAAAGGCCTCCGGAATTGGCAGCACTAGGGACCTCTGCGGATAACAAGGAAGGTCGCGTGCAATCTGCCCCACACCCTTGGGCATATGCATCTTTCTTTGCCAGCAGGGGACTGACTGGAAGTCTTTGGAAGAAGGGTTGAGGATGGGTATTACACCAGAAACTAGTGCATCAAGTGACCTTATGCAGCATGAATGTGGGGAACCTACTGGCATCCCATCACCATGTAACAATGGTGGCAGGACCATTCCCCTCCAGTTAGGAGTTTGAATCAGAACTCTCAATGGAATCTGAACAGTCCTCCTCCCCCTTCCCCAAAAGAGCTAAATACACTGACACCAGTTTTCTAAGAAATGGCTGACCCAGATCAGCCTATGGTAAAGATCAAAGTTGATTGGCTCCAACCATGTGCTTAGAAATTCCAGTCACGCTTGTCATCTTCCACACTTCATTATGAGGAGACATCCAAAGTTTACTAAATATCTAAGGAAATCTTCCCATACAAAGACAGAGATAAAAATGAACTGGAAGGAAACAGAAATGAAGGAAACAAAACTTCAAAATACTGTCATATTAATATTTTCACAGAAATAAGGCAAGATGCTATATCTATGAAACAAAAGCAGGAAGCTAAAACAGAAGGACACTTAGCAAACAACAGGAACAATAAAGAACCTTAGAAATGATAGTAGAAATAAAAATTGGAATTAGAGGTTTGGTTGATAAAGTTGGTCAAAACTCCTAGAGAGTAGAGCTAAAAAGTACATACTGTCAATTTTGTAAACTGTAATCAGAAATTTAAATTTATAATTGTAGAGTCACATGGACAATAGGAGAGAAAAGACAAGAAAATCTAAGTCCCAGTCCACAAGCCCTACCTCCAAGTAATGGCTTTTTGTAAGAGACAACAGAGGAAAAGAAGGGAAGAGATCATTAAAAAAAAAAGCAATAACACATTCCGGAACGAAGGTCATGAATTACCAATTTGAAATGACCCCTTGAATATCCACTGTGATAGATAAAAATACACCCATACCAAGAAATATCATTATGAAAATTCAAAACACTGGGGACAAAGAGTGAATGCTACAGCTTCTAAAGAGAAACAAACAAACAAACAAACACCCCCAATTGCTCATATAGAAACGTCAGAATGGCTTTGGATTTAACAACAATACTGAAAACAA
>NW_006296625.1:1432983-1436509 GCF_000327345.1 Myotis davidii | reverse complement strand
AGATAAGGGCTGTGCAGCAGGCTTGGAGGGCAGTCAGCTTAGCCAAAAGTGGGTGGAGGTTTTCAGGACGATTCTCCAAGAACAATCACAATGAAACTGATAGGTGACCTGATACAATTGACTTTGTGGAAAATTTTGCTGAGATAGTTTTGGAAGAGGTGGGAAGAATTATGAAAGCAACAACACCAGCAATGAGCAGGGCGTTTATTTACTATAGGAAAAGCAAAAAAATTTGTAGTACAATATAACACACCATGTGGACAATGAATTTTGACTTATGGAAAAATTGTAAAATGTAGATTAGAAGGATGGGAGGGTCTATAGAAGGGAGAGAGTGAAAAAAGACCTGACTCTTCACTTAGTAGAATTGGGATTAAACAGAAAATGTCCAAAATTGATTAACCAGAAGTCAGCTATACACACATACTATTGAGAGAGATACATCGATTGGTTGAGGGGATCGAGCCTGCAACCGAGGTACATGCCCTTGACCGGAATCAAACCCACAACCCTTCAGTCTGTGGGCCGACGCTCTATCCACCGAGCCAAACTGTCTAGCAACACACACAATCTTTCCTGCTCGGTGCACTTCCTGAGTTTTTACTTCTTTTCAATATTTCTCCTCCTCCTCCTCCTCCTCCTCCTCCTCCTTCAACTTCGTCAATCCTATCTAATCATCAATTCTATCTCAGATGTTTTACAAAAATCACCCATTGCTCTTTGACATGAAGGATAAAATATCTTTTTTTGTCCTAAAGTTTATTAAAAAATATTTTTTATTGATTTCAGAGAGGAGGGGAGAGTGAGAGAAACATCAATGATGAGAGAGAATTATTGATCAGCTGCCTCCTGCACACCCCCTACTGGGGATTGAGCCTACAACCTGGGCACGTGCCCTGACCTAGAATCAAACTGTGACCTCCTGGTTCATAGGTCAACACTCAACCATTGGCCCACACCGGCCAGGCTGTCCTGAGCTTTCTTATTGCTCTCTTTTCACATTTTTCCCTACCAAATGGTACACAGAAATGCACACAGGTTGCAATCCATTTAACTTAGAGTCCTATAGAACAGCAGTCCCCCCTCATCTGAGGGGGTACATCCCAAGACCCCAGTGAATGCATGAAACCTTGGATAGTACCAAAACCTATATGTACTATGTTTTCCACATACATACATACACGCACTTTACCATTTCTCTTTGGCATATCCAAATTGCCAGCATCATTTCTCTTGAGCTCTGGGGTCATTATTAAGCAAAATAAGGGTTACTTGAACACAAGCACTGTGATACCACAACAGTCTACCTGATAACCTAGCTAGGTATGAAGTGACTAACAGGCCTGCCAACCACAGAAAAACTTGGTTACCACAGGATTCAAAATAGTACTCTCACCATGTTTATCAAATGCACTAACCAGCACTCTTTTGATCTGGCAAACATGATTTTTATTGTGTTCATTCTCAGGCTTGCTAATTAGAAATACTAATAGACATTAATGAGGATCTTACTAAAAGACACTTCTGCACTTTCTCTTTAAGGCCAAAGATCCCACTTACACTGATTGAGTAGGTAATTCATGCATTATCAGCATTTTAAATTATGTTAATTATAATTCAAAACTCTCTAAGGTTCTTTACTAAGGGTTTTCAAATAGACTTACTGGTTAGCAGAAATGCTGGCAAAATTTCATAGAATATAGTTCATGACACTTAATTAAAAGGAGTATTTCTGTTTTGAATGATGATATGAAGCACTAGAGAGTTTTCAAAAATAATTAACATTGTCTATAGTGCTAAAATTGCTGATCACATCTTAATAATAGCTTAGGACCTGCCCATAAGGTAAAGAGGAAAAAAGATAAAACCTTTTTTCTTTCTTCTTCCTTTATTTTAGACAGAGAAAAAGTGGGCGGGGAGAGAGAGAGAGAGAGGAAGAAAGAAACATCGATGTGAGAAACATAGATCGGTTGCCCCTGACAGGGGATGGAGCCCAAAATCTAGGTATGAGCCCTGACTGGGAATTGAACCTGTGACCTTTGGTATATGGATGACACTCCAACCACCTGAGCAACCCAGCTAGAGCTTTTCTTTCTTCTTTTAATTTTATATGTTACTATATTATCTATCTTTATTCAAATGGGAACACTGAAGTATGTTTTCATGTGTTCTTTTAAAATTACTGCAATGCAGGAATTTCAGTTCCTTTGTAAAAAATGAATTGTGTGCTCAGTTGGTTGAGCGTAGTCCCATGCACCAAGAGGTCATTGTTTTGATTTCTGGGCAGGGCATACCCTGGGGCTGTGGGCTGATCCCCAGCAGGGGGCTGATGTTTCTATCTCTCTCCCTCTCCCTTCCTCTCCCTTTTAAAAAATCAATAAAAATGTCTTTTAAAAAATCACTCAAATACTCACTTTATTAAATATCTCAGCAGTCTGTGATTCAGCAACAGACACTTTTAATTATATCATACTTTATGCTTCAGTGATACATTTTTTTTTATGTGTGGGCTTTTCACAATCCCAAAGCAATTTTCATCACTAAGGTTTAATGAATTGACCTCTGAATAACTAAACAATAAATCATTTATTTGTTCATTAGCTGTTCATTATTCATTCACAATAAATATTTTTCTCAGCAACTATTATGTTTCATGCATTGTGTTGTCAACTAGTGAACCAAATGCCTCTCCTCCAGAACAAATGAACTATTTGTCATCTTTAATAAAGGCAATGATCCTTCACACCCTCATTCTCTTTGTGATTATATAAATTATTCAACAAGAGGATTCCTAAAACTCAGTCTAACGAATAAAGGGAACAAGTTTGCATGAATATTTATTTATTTAAAATAAATCTTCATTGTTGAAAGTATTACATATGTCTCCTTTTTTCTCCCATTGACCCCTTGTAGCCCCCCTACCCCTAAGCCTTCACCACCCTACTGTCTATGTCCATGAGTTATGCATATGTGCATATAAGTTCTTTGGTTGATCTCTTCCCACTCACCCACCCACCCACCCACCCCTTACTTCCTTCTGAGATTCCCATAGATAGGAGTTGCCATCAGTTACTGGAAGAAGGGAAGATGAAAACATATAAATTAATCAAGCGTAGCCCTTTAACTCATGAAAATTAAGGCAGAAATTAGCATTAATGAATTAATAAATAATAGCAATCCATTCAATTTATTGAGTATCTATTCTCAATAATAGGTATTATGCTGGGAATTGTACAAGGGTTTTATTCATACTGTCTGTCATACTACTTTAATGATAGATGATAGATAGATAGATAGATAGATAGATAGATAGATACATAGAAAGAGAGAGAGAGCCAGCACCGGTTTGGCTCAGTGGATAGAGCATCGGCTTGCGGACTCAAGGGTCCCGGGTTCGATTCCAGTCAAGGGCATGTACCGTGGTTGTGGGCACATCCCCAGTGGGGGGTGTGCAGGAGGCAGCTGATCGATGTTTCTAACTCTCTATCTCTCTCCTTTCCTCTCTGTAAAAAAATCAATAAAATAT